>NW_003852488.1:4016813-4058656 GCF_000181295.1 Otolemur garnettii | reverse complement strand
TTTTACTCTGACATGTGGTTGTCATAGATGTCAACAAAGAAAGCAAGCAGCTATCTATCCAGATCAACATTTTTCAATTTTTTTTTTTTTTTTTTTGAGACAAAGCTTCAAGATTTCGCCCTGGGTAGAGTGCTGTGACATCACAGCTCACAGCAACCTGCAATTCCTGGGTTTAAGTGATTCTCTTGCCTCAGCTTCCCAAGTAGCTGAGACTACAGGTGCCCACCACAACACCCGGCTATTTTTTGGTTGTAGTTGTTTGTCATTGTTGTTTGGCAGGCCTAGGTTGGATTCGAACCTGCCAGCTCTGGTGTATGTGGCTGGCGCCTTAGCCGCTTGAGCTACAGGCGTGGAGCCAATTTTCAACCTTTTTAATCTCACAGCACACTCGAACCTCTAGCTAAATGTCCGTGGTATACTTAAATTATGTTGATCAAAAGAAAAAAGGGTTAAAAAAAAAAGAACTTTGAACTTATTTTGAAAATAATTTAATTAAGGGTCCTTTAAAACTTTTGTAGCATAGCTAAGATCGTCTCAGGGCACACCAGTATGCCATGATACACAGGTTGAAAGTCACTTATCTAGATATCAGATATTATTTAAGAGCAATCTCTTTATTATTTTATATAACTATATAATGTTATAATATTTTTTACAGTGAGATAAGTTGTGTTTGGCCTGTATCCAAACACTAGACACAGGAAAGGCACACACTTTTGTTTTCATCTTTTGTGTTTACTTGGATAGAGGTGAAACATTTTCTTCTTAGTAAAGTATCTCAAGAATGGAAAAAAAAAAGTATCCAATGTCCTCAGGAGTAATATGAAACCAGTGCATAAACAGCAACACACCCACACAAACGATACAACACAAATATAGTCCAGCAAAGGGGAAAGGGAGAGGACAGAGAGGAGAGGGAAATTTGCAGAACCTCACCGAATGTGCACAATGTTGAGGGGGTTCAGCACGCCGTCTGGGTGAATGGCTGGACTACAACTTGACCTTTGCCTTCCAAATGAAAACAATGTAACCTAAACATTTGCACCCTTATATTAATCTGAAATTTATAAAAAGGAAAAACAATGTTTCTGCACAGAGAAGACTGAAACTAGCAGAAGAGACTAATTTACAGGTATAGAGAAATAGTAAGGCCTTAAGCTAAATCTACAATGGAAAATATTGGAAAGTAGAGTAGAATCCTAATATCCTAGACACATTATGGGATGGTCAAGTGGATTTCATGACTCTAAGATTTCAGGCTGATAAAAAGGAAAATGTTTAGGATGGTTTCTAGTTGTATTGCTTACTCAAATGCTTGGTAATGATGGCATTTACTGAGATAAACAAATTGAAAGGATACGAAGTCTTATTAAAGATAGTGAATTCAGTTTGGAGCAGGTTCCGTATAAGGTCCCTATGACATGTGGACTACATCTACACGTCATAGATGTAGAAAATTCCTAGGTTTTTTTTTTTTTGTTTGTTTGTTTGTTTTTGGCACACAGGTGTAGCTCAGGATAGAAGTCTAGATTTGGAAACCTCGTGTACACATGGGTAGTAATTAGAAGTATGTCAAGTTTCAAATTCATGGGAGTTTTAGAATATCATTCTTAATCTTTATTATGTCTCATTCTAATTTGAAAACCCCAGGCTCCATCCTCAGAAATAAGCAAAACATTAATTATACAACATTAGGCATTTTATTGCCCCCTTAAAGCCCATTTCAGGGACTATCATTTAAGAACCCCTGGTGTAGAGTAAAAAGACTTGAAGGCTTCATGCCCGTTCTTGAGGAAGAAATAAAGGTTAAATAATTGTCCTGATTTTCTTAGTGTCTTAAGAAAAGTATCCAACGTACTCAGTACTTGTATGAAACCTACTTATATTTACTCACACTTTGCTATGAAAGATAGAACACAACTATAGCCCAGGATGAAGGAGAGAAATGGAGCGGGAAGGGAGGGGATGTGGGAAGTTTGATAAAGGGAGGGTAAAAGGCAGGACCACACCTATGGAGCATATTGCTAGGGTACGAGTCAAATCTGTCAAGTGTAGAACATAAATGTCTTAACACAATAATCAAGTAAATGAGGTGAAAGCTATGTTAATTGGTTTGAGGTAACCACATCAGATTGTATAAAAAGAAAAAATCAACACATTGTACCCCACATATGCATAAATGTATTTATGATCTATGTGTATTTGACTTAATTTAAAAAAAAAAGAAATAGATGCACTTCAACAAAAAAAGGAGAAACAGCTGAAAAAGAAAGAGAATATATAGATGATTTAGAAATAAAAGGAGACAGTTTTAAGAAAGTGATGGAATGAATTATATCAGAAGCTGAGTGTAAACATATCCAAGTATACATGTATACATTTGTTCCTGTGCATGTGTGCACATATGTGTGTGTGTGCACTGACTTTTGACACAGGTACATTCGTATAAATGTGGTGTAGGTGTGTGGTATTTGTGTGCTTAGAGACGCCTAAGAATACAGCCCAAGGAGGGGTAATTGATGTAGTAGGATGGACTCTGTTGGGGTTGGGGATTAAAGAAAATGAAGAAGGGCTGGAGTAATTGCTGAGGGGAACTGGAAATAGGCCAGACAAGAAAAAATGTCATAGGATTGCCAAGCAGTTGCGGTTACCTCTGAGTTTGGATACCATAAATTCGCTATGGTACTAATCTTCAAGATCATCTGGTTTTCTCTTGTGGTGCACAATAACATGAGTTCAGGTTCCCAAGCAGAGGAGGCACAGAGTTGAATTAATCTGGTGTTTCTCAGAAGGTAAAGAGGAGGAGACCATCAAAATCGCCTGGGAACATTTTTTAACTACTCATGTCTGTAACTCTAAGACTAGAAAAATACTTTTAGCAGTAATGTATCAGTGAGTGTTCACTGGGTGGAGAAGGCATAATACCTAGAAAAAGGCTTGTAATAATAACCACATTTCACAAAGCTGGTCAAATGGAAGTAGATGATTAGAATTAGAGAACAATTTATTACTGAGTTTGCAGTCATAAAATTATTAAATTAGATTCAAACATATCTTCAACATTATAAAATGTAATAGAAAACCAGATGTTTTTAGATGATCAAAATGGCTGTGGAATATATATTTGTTACCTCAGGTAATATAATTAATCAAACATTGAAGTTAGAGGCAACAACATCCAATGTCTAACCACACTCTGGGGCCATTCCATCTGTTTAATTCTCTCTTTTTTTTTTTTTTTTTGAGACAGGAGCCTCAAGCTGTCCCCCTGGGTAGAGTGCCATGGCATTTCAGCTCACAGCAACCTCCCACTCCTGGGCTCAAGCGAGTCTCCTGCCTCAGACTCCCAAGTAGCTGGGATCACAGGCGCCTGCCACAACACCCGGCTATTTTTTGGTTGCAGCCGTCATTGTTGTTTGGTGGGCCCAGGCTGGATTCGAACCCGCCACCTTGGGTGTATGTGGTTGGCACCTTAGCCACTTGAGCCACAGGTGCCGAGCCCTGTTTAATTCTCAATACCACATCTTTCTCTTCAACTTGGACAAAGTTGTTTTGCCTTGCTTTTGCTCCCTGGCTTTCTTATCCTAAAATATAGAGATGTTTGCTATGAGATTTAAATGAATCAATAATCCCTTAAACACTTAAACCATACCTAGTACATAATAATAATTTTATAGATATTAACCATTATTATTGTTAAATTCCAATTTTAACTTTATTATACAAACGTAGAAATATAAATACGCTTCAATTAGCACTGAATTCTTTCAGAATGGAAAACATAATTTTCAAAACAGCTTCAATCTACATGTAATTAATCATCTGTCGAAATCAGCATTTCCTAATATTTTTAAGTTATTCTTACATTCTAACATAGATTATTGATAGATTTCTCTCCTAGCCACGACCTGCCCAGAAGCTGTTAACTGTTCTCCCCATTTAGTATTACACGCGTCAGAGTGCTCAATCTTAATTCTGCGTATCATTCTCCTTAACTGCCTTCACTGACTTCACGTCCCCCTTAGCAGAAATCCCACGACAAACAGGCTATAAAAATTGTTTTCTGAATGAAATGGGTTTTCTATTTGAAGAAGATTAGAAAGCAAAGAAATCCTCACTAAAACCTGTCACAAAGAATGAGCTGCATGAGATGTGAATTTCCTATCTCATTTGAGGCTGGCTCATCCCCTCCATTCCTACTTCTATTAAAACTTAAATCTCATTTGCTTAGTCTCCACAGCTATCCCTTTTTGAAACTCAACTTTTTCAGTCTAAATAATCCTTATGTCCTGTGTTTTTTCCTGAATACTACTGATGATAAGCTTCTGACTATACTGACCCTTGGCTAAGGTAAATGACACTGAAGTGGGGCAGCTATATTCAAGCACAAGCTCAGTTCTTCTGTTTCTTTTCTTTTCTTTTCTTTTTGTTTGTTTATAATCTGTACCATGGATTATACTTGCCCTTAATATTAGACAAAAAATGAGATGCCTGTGCAACCACTAAGATAAATACAGGTTATGTTCCCTTACCTTTAGCTTATGCACAGCGTGACAGCAGGGAGATCCCACAGCATGTAAAGGGTCCACGTGGCCATGGCGTAAGAGGCCAGAGCTGATAAACACTCTTTAAGATTCAGACAATGAGCACAAATAAGAATGATCAGTTTATGCACATGTATACATTTGTACACAATCACTTTACCTCCCAATTCCCTTACTCTCAGCTCTACAGTGGTCTTTCTTCTGCAGCTCCAGAGTATTCTAGCCCTGTGCCATTGAAGAGATATTTTTTAGGCATCAGTTGATGAAGAAAAATCTGACTCTGTTGTTCTGTCCTTTTTTGTTTAAAAAAATATAAAACCTTAAAATAATTTTATATTTTTATAAAATTTATAATATATAAATTATATATAAATATCAAGTTATCCTCTCTCTTGATCATTTTATTGCATTTTAAATGTAGACGATTTACTATGACTACCTCACAATAGGAGCTTGGAGGCATTATGCCCTGCAGAATTATAAATGCATGGGGCATTAGCACACCAGCGTACTTATTCCCTCACCCAGATAACTTATCCACCAGAGACACACGTGTATACACACAGACATAAAAACTGTGAGCTTTCAATAGAACCCCAAAATCTGACCTAAGGTCAAACTGCAATTAGCCAACATCCCGATTTTCATGAAATAATACCTGACTCACAAGAATAAACCACTGTGAGGTAGCTTTTGAGCAGGCTTTGACAGATTGCTTTATTTTTTCTGGAATACATTTTTTTTAATTGAGTATAGCATTCTAGATAATGAAAAACAAGATTTCTACACAGGTTAAAACAACAGACATTATTTTTCCTGGACAAAACGCCCATTAGGCACATAACATTAGGAATTGGCCCCTGAGGAACGTGAATACCAATAGGAAAGCTTCTGGTGCTTTCCAAGGGACAAAAAGCCAAACGTCTTTATGAACAAAGGAGCACGTATCTCTTCACACATTCAAAGTCAGCAATGCTTAGGAAAACCAACTAGAATAGTACATAGTTTTTTTTGTATATTAGTTCATTTAATTGCTATAAACCAGTTAAGATATTTAATTAGCTCCATTAAACAGGTTAGAAAACTGGCACATTCAAATTTAAGAGATTTGTCATATTATAAATTATATGTGTATGTGTATGTGCTTAGGAATATTTTAAGAAGAGCTATCAAAAGAAGTGAATATTTTTGATCAAAGATTTTTTAGTATTATTAATATTTTTGGTAAGCATCATTAAACTACTTTCCAAAAGTGTGGATGTGAAGATGAATTTTTCCATTTTAGTTATTAATTTTTTTTTTTTTTTGAGACAGAGTCTCACTATGCTACCCTTGGTAGAGTGCCATGGCTTCACAGCTCACAACAACTTCAAACTCTTGGACTTAAGCAATTCTTTGCCTCAGCCTCCCGAGTAGTTGGGACTACAGTCACCCACCACAATGCTCTGCTATTTTTTGGTTGCAGTTGTCATTGTTGTTTAGCAGGCCCGGGCCAGGCTCGAACACACTAGCTTTGGTGTATGTAGCTGGTACCCTACTCACTGAGCTACAGGCGGCAAGCCATGTTATTAGAACTTTTAATGCACCATTAACATGAAGACAAATGCATTTATACCAGTTCAAGAGGGCTAAAGAGATGGATTGAGGATGTTCCTGATCTCAAATTTATAGACCCTTATTATAGTAGCTGTTTACATTTAGATTCCATTACAATTCTATATTTATTTGGTAATTTATGCTATTTAGAATTAGTTTTCCTTTTGATAAATCAATAAAATGCCATGTAATTGGATAATAGTAATTTAATGCACATACTAAACTTAATGTTTTTAAAATCTCAGAAATGTTTCTGATAGATTTATAGTTGATGTATTACTGGCAACTACATTTCTTCCTGTAGGCAAATTTGTAACTTAGCAAAATTAATGTCCCTTAAGCATCACCATTCACTAATGTTAAAAAAATCAGTAACATGTTTGTTTTCTGAAAGTATCCTTTTGTATTATGATGCTTTCTAATCATATAAATGCAGACTTTAACACATTTTTCCTTACCCAGCATTTTTCCCCCACTCCACCTCCAGATTATGTCATTTACCTCTTCTCCTGGGATCATGTAGAAATACTCTGCTGCGCTATGTTGATTAGAGAGGATGCTGACTCACAGAAATGCCCCTTCGGCCACCCTGGAGGGAACAGTGGGAGCCCTGGCAGTGCCAGGTAGACCCAGCAGGCCAAAATCAGACTGCAAAGATTCTAAAACTTTGTGTGATCAGAATAACAAACCACAGAAGGTGCAGATCTACATGCTAAAACTAAACAGGATAATGCTTCAAAAATAAAAGATTTCATAAGTAATCTAAGTCTCTATTCAGAGTCAGCAAAATGACCAAGAAACAATAAAAAAATGAAAACCCATCACACAAAGAACCAAGAAAATCAAAAGGTACATGAGAAAAGAAAATCCACAGAAGCCAGGACTGAGATGAATCAGATCTTGGAATTATCTGGCAAGAATTACTTATTATCTTATCTTACTTTATTTTTGTTTTTTAATTTAATTTTTATTATTTAATTTTATTTTATTATTAGGGACAGAGACTCACTTTGTCATTCTGGGTAGAATGCCATGTTGTCTTTGTAGCTCACAGCAACCTCAAACTCCTGGGCTCAATTGATCCTCCTCTCTTTACCTACCAAGTAGCTGGGACTATAGGCATGCATCATGCCTGGCTAGGTTTTATATTTTTAGTAGAGACAGGCATCTTGCTCTTGATCAGGCTGGTATAGAACTCCTGAGCTCAGATGATTACTCTGGACTTGGCCTCCCAGAGTGCTAGAAAATAGACATGAGCCACTGTGCCCAAACTGGCAAGAGTTTCAAAAGAGTCTTAAAATTTGATCAATTATAAATTCTCTTAAAAATAAATGTAAAATGGAATACTTCAGGGAAAAAAATTCATTAAAAAGAATTTAAAAAAATTATAGAACTGATGAATGCAAAAACATAAATAAAATCTCAGTGAATGGACTCAGTAGAGTGGAAATGATAAATGAGAGACTCAGTGAACTTGAGAACAAATAGAATTTGCCTAGTCCAAAGGATACAAGGAAAATACGTTAAAAAAAAATGACATAGAATAAACTTAACACCAATTTTGTAGGATCTTTCTTTAAAGAGAGACCAGAACTGGTTTTCTACCAAAACCAAAGAGAAACACAGTCTAATAATTCACATAAATTTAAATGTAAAAATCTTCAACAAAATATTAGCAAATTGAGGCCAACTTTATGTAAGAATTAATTACACATCATGAACAAGTAGCAAGTTTCAACATTCAAAATCAATGTAATCTACAAAATGAACAAGTTAAAGAAGAAAAATTATCTGTTCATAGTATTTCATCAGAAAAAGTATTTGATAAAAATTAAACATTCACTCATGATTAAGTAATTGATCTCATGACAAGACAGAGAGTAAAATGATGGTTAACAGAATCTGGGAAGGGTAATAGAGAGACGGTCAAAAGTGAAGGTGGTTTATGGGTGCAAAAATGTAGTTAGAGAGTTAAACAGAATGAACAATATTTGATAGTACAACAAAGTGACTATAATCAATAATAAGCTAGCAAATACTTTAAAATAACTGAAAGAGTGGAATTGGAATGCTCCTAACACAAAGAAATGCTAAGTGCCTGAGATGATGGGTACCCCAGTCACTCTGATTTGATTCGTTCACATTGTATGCCTGTAGCACAACATCACACATACCCTGTAAGGACATGCAACTATTGTGTATCCTCAATAATTAAAAAATTAAAAAACACAACTCTTAACAAGATAGGCAGAGAGTAGAATTAACCGAACAAACAGTGCTAAAAAAATAAATAAATAAAACAGTTCTCAATTCTCTTTTATTTGACACAATATAAGAAGTTCTTGCCATTTCCTTAAGGGTAGAAAAGGAATTAAAGGCATACATTTTGCAAAGGAAGAAATAAAATCAATGCCCATTACTTAAAAAGTTGCTCACTTTTTGTTTTTTTGGTGTTTTTTTGAGACAGAGTATCACTTTGTCGCTCTTGGTAGAGCGCCATAGCATCATAACTCACAGCACCCTCAGACTCTTGGGCTCAAGCTATTCTCTTGCCTCAGCCTCCTGAGGAGCTGGGACTACAGGCACCTGCCTTGGGTGACCAGATTCTAATATTTGTAAGGCGGGACAACGTGGTCGGGGGGCTGAGGGGGCGGAGTGGAGCAGGGGACAGCGCAGGGCACGGCCTGACAACAAGGCAAACTTCCATAAGCAGTTCTCGATAATCACTTCTCAGCAATTATTTATTACAGTTTAACATTATAAAATTAACAAAAATAATATAAAACTCATATTCTGGCGAAATAGCCATATGGCAGCCGAAAACCATATATTCTCTTCTTGTTCTCCAGTCCCTTCCTGCATTCTTTCCAAAAATCAGGACTTTTTTAAAACATCGCAGAATGCGGGACAAATTGTTGAAAAGCGGGACTGTCCCGCCAAAATCGGGAAATCTGGTCACCCTACACCTGCCACAACTCCTGGCTATTTTTAGAGACAGGGTCTTGTTCTAGCTCAGGCTGGTCTTGAACTTGTGAGCTCAGGCGATCCACCCACCTTGGCTTCCAAGAGTGCTGAGATTACTGCGCTTGGTTCTGTTTTGGTTCTTATTTTATAATTGAATATAAAATTATATTTTATAATTGAATGTGCTTATCAAAAAAACATGTTCAGTGTTTTGTGCACTTGCCCACCCCTTGGTTAGGAGGTAGAGAAGGTAGGTATGCTCTCTCTCTATCCCCCTCTTTCTTTCTCTGTATTTATCACTGTATCTGTGGGTCATTATGTGTGTGTTAGTCTTAGCAGTTATTTAAAAGCTTACTTTAATTTGCAATTTTTAATTCCCTAACATGCTCAGTTACATACATAGTATGTTCATTACATACTCAGTTCTAGAGCGGTCATCTAGTGTTTATGACATAATATATCAGGATTTTTAAAACTGCAGCCAATTTTCTGCATAGCTTTGTAAATGAAATGGCTCCAGTTTAAAACAAAAATGGATATAAATATTTCCTTTTGAGTGTTAGAAACTAAATGCAACAGCTATATTTTGGACTTTTATTTAAATATTTATAAATACTTGTGAACTCTATCATCAGTAATTTCAGTATTTGGCATATTTGTCATGACATTACTTACAAACAATAATGAAATCAATATTTCGAAATGCAATAATTGATAAAGAAAAATAGTCTGTGAATATTTAAAGAATATTTGACTATAAGAAGAGCTCCTATGATTTGAAAATAAATCACGTATCTCCAGAAATAATTTTCTTCATTAAAAAACCTAATTTCAGTTTATCAATTATTAATAACTGCTTCTATTACCATTTAAACTGCTAGGTAAAATAGTTGACATGTGAAATATGCAGAAAATATTTCACAAAAATATTTCACAAATAATATGAAGCAATCTTCATATTATTCTCTTTATGGTGTAAAAACTTATCTCTTAATTTGAATACTTTGCCTTGATAATAGTTTTTTTAAATAATAGTAGAAACTTTTCCCTTAACCCATAGCATTTACGTTACCCATACTCGTAGTTTAAATGCTTGTAAATGAAATCAATTTCTGCAAATTAATCTTGCATTTAATAATGATGGTGTGTACGATAGCTTCTACTTCAAAATATGAGTATGCTCATATATGAGAACAATGTGACTACAATTTTAAAATTTTATCTTGAACTATTTTTTACTCAGTTATGTCTCAATTTATTTTTCCCTACATAATATATTCATTCAGCCTATGAGTGGATTGGCAATTTTTGGTAAATTGCCAAAAAAATTTTTTTTAAACATTAAATATTGTATTCCTTACCAATGAGAGGGGTAATGTTGGCCATATTTTACAAAGAAATTTTTACTCAATTTAATGAAGAGAGTTTTAAAAATAGATGAATTTAATCATCCAGTATTTTCCTTATACTTAATTTCTCCTAAACTAAATTATATAACTACAAATTAAGTGTATAAGAAGTGATCAAACTATAACAGGATCACTATTATATGTTGACAATAGATTGGAAGCTTTCAAATATAAGCTAACAAATCAATAGTTGTAAGTTAGGTTCTTCAAATTAATCTTATGTTTTCAAATAAAAACATTAATTAAACTACTATCTTAACCGCTGTTACATGCTTTGTATACATTATCACATTTAAACCTTTTTAAGAAGTCCTTCAAATCGGGTTTTATTGTTTGTATTTCATTAGGGAGGAAACTGGGACACAGAGAAATCAAGTTGAAGGTTGAAAGTCCTCCTACGACACATGTGTAATGCTGACTTTGTGACACACCACAGCTGCTTCTCTTTCGAAAGTTTCTACAATAAACAAGAGAAACTAGCACTTAAGCAATATTCTATCAATTAACTAAAAATTGCAATCTTGTGTGTGTGTGTGTGTGTGTCTTTATTTGTCTTATAATTGAGGATGTATGTCATTTTTTTTACCATACGCTCCTTGCATAAAGCAATGTTCCAACTGGAATACATTTTTATTTTGACTTGGCACAGACCAAATCAGAATATAAAGCTTGGACTCTTACGGAAGAAAATCAGTTAAGAAGAGAGAAATTCTTAAGCTTCTCCCAAAGCAAATACATCTCTTCAGCAAACCTTCTAATCTTACTTATACATGTGTTTCTTGAAAGTGAAATACTGGACCATAACACAGTTTGTCTCAAAATTTTTGTAGTGAAGTACATATTTGCTCATGTTCCCTGATTTCATATTGGCCATGTCTATGAAAAAATTGAAAAGTTAATTAATAAAACAAAAGTTTAATTTGATTTATGGTCATAATGATGGTATTTTTAAAATTATAATTCAAATAAACAACTGTTGTTTTGTGAATGTTATTGGTTTGTTTGCTTTTATTATCTGATAATATCGCATCTGTTCACCTGTAGATAATTCATATGATTTACTCTCATTGTAGCCTTTTAGTGTTCTGGGAATGTCTTAAGTGGCTGACCATGTTACACATGATTCATGAAATATTTCTCCCTAATAGGGCACTGCTAATTGTGATACCGTATGTGAATAAATTAGAAATCGAATCTCTGGGCATTTGAATTACAACATATTTTGCTATATATATTCTATCACATTGAATCTGTGTTCTTATTCAGCATTCGGTAGAAAACTGATAAGACAATATTTCCTATATTTGCAAATTTTAACATTTTAGTCATAGCATATGGTGCCATTTTTTCAGAACTGAAAATAATTTAAAATCTTAGCATTGCCTTAGTCTTTTTGTTTATATTTTATAAAACATTTTCAAATGTATCTTCATGGATAAACTAACTGCTGAAAATGTAAATGTGTCATAAAGAACTTTATATATCGGACATAGGAAAGGGATTTTTGTGCCCGTGTGTTTTAAGGTTATTCTCTTGAATTAAATTTCAAATGAATCTGAGGGTTTGGTAGAGGCTATCAATCCACACTTGCCTCCCTATCTTACCCTTTATGCCAACTTGGTAAGCACCAAATGAAGTTGTGATATTTCTGAACTTTTGCTAACCTGCCAGTTGAGTGTACACTACACTAAGTAAAATTAGGGGAGAGACGCGCTGCTGGGAAGCAGCCTGATGAACAACAGACAAGACGTTATTTTAAACAGATCAAGAATTACGAGTTTAAGGGCAAACTACTGACCTCTACATTAGAGGGCTGACATTTTTTTTCCTGTCTTTCTCTTTTCTCTGTCTTTTTAAAAAATTTGTTTTAATTCATTCTCTGCAGGAGGGTCAATTCACCCTGACACACACCACCACCCAGTATGAAATCACTGGCAAACTGGGTGGTCCAGCCAAGACAAGCCCATGCACATACAACTTAGAACCCTTTTACCTCCATACCATGCAGTCTCTATTTTTAGGCTATGTTTTCATTGCACCAATATTATGAACCAAAATGCCTGTAAGTGTGGGCACTGTGGATCAAAATTATTTGTCTTGGTGCAAACTATTTGAAAAATACTTAGTCTAAATTTGTTTTATTTACCACTAAATCTATCTTCACCGCCAAGCCTAAAGTTTGGCACTAGGAAAGAATTATCTATTTGTTGATTGAATGTTGATTTAATTATTCTATTCCCTCGTATTTGACAATGTTTAAAGGAAAAAAAGCGTAGAATGGTGATAAAGTAGTTGAATGTAGTTGATATTTAATTTGGGACATTATGCTCTCCCATAATATTCTGAGCAAAACAACCATAGATTAATGTACATTTTGAAATTTTGCTATTTGCTTCATTTGCTGTGTATTGACAAGTAGAACAGAAAAGAAGGGATGGATGACATTATCTTCAAAGGTAAGTTTACTTTATGCATTCATGACTTTTGGATAACGTTAACTTTTAATTGTCCGTGTTAATGTAAGATGTAAGAGAAATGTATACTGCCGAAAACAAATGACAATGATGATTTATGTCACTCTTTAGAAAGCAGAAATACACACAGAGACATATAAACAAGCAAATGTTTAGACAAACAATTTGCAGTCACTTCATGATTTACTAGTTTTTACAGACTTTCCCTAAAACTGTCTAAAAAGAAAAATACTTAAAGCACTAGAGTTAATCCATTGGCAAGGAATCTGAATGAGATCATATTTCAACAACCAAAGAAACTGCACAAGCAGGATGTCTTGGCAGCAGAGACTGCTGTTCATCCGTACAGGAGCCCCGCCCGCTGCTCTGTCCAGCTCACGTCTGTATTTCCCCTCCTTCTTTGCAGATAGGTGATAGGAGATGGAACGGTTAGGTGCAGTTTCTGGAAACAGACTTTGCAAAGATTGACAGAGCTGGTTTGGCATGCCTCTTTTAATTCTTCTTCTTCTCTCTTCATATTCCACCCTGCTTGGACTTTGAAGGTGAAAACTGAGGCTGTAGACACTACTATAGAAGTATGAAGGTGGGAACCAAGGTCTAAGAATGACAGGGTAAAGTGCTGCCTAAGTCAGAATGCCTGTTAGCTTTGACATTCCAAAGCTGCCAGCTATTGAAACTGTGATCCATTCACATGGAGTTTTCTGTGTCTGTATCACTCCTTTTTGAATTCATTATCTGCTTGAAGCACCCAGCTTATCTTAAGTCCAATATGTCAAACTAGAACTCGTTATTTCTCCTTTTACTTCATCTAAGGAAACTTCTTCTTAGGTCATTACAACACATTATCCACCAAACTTTTTTTTCTAACTCACTCAAATTCAGAGCACCAGGATTAATTTTGTCCTTTCCATTTCCATTTTCTAGATGAATATGTATGTGTGTGTGTGTGTGCGTGTGTGTGTGTGTGTGTAGTTTATGACTAAATTCTCCCAATTCTTCTTTTAAAGGGCTTCTCAACTCAATTTAATGTCATTGCCAGGTCCAGTTTCATCACTGTTATAGTTTCATATCTTATTACTATTTGTTTGGAAAATACTTTTCATTTCTTTTTTCTTTCATCCTTTGTGTCTTCCTTCTTTTCTTCCTCATTCCCTTCGTTTCTTTTACAACACAAATAGTCTTATTTATTAAATTCCTCTTAAAAATCTTAATCAGTTTTAAAATTCTTCCTGATTTCTATCTGATATTAGGAGTTCACATTTCTATACATTTGTCATTCAAATTAATTCATTTGGGAGGAAAGGAAAAGAAAAGTAGGAGGTAACAATCTGTACTTTGGTGCTTTACTTTTTTTTAATTTTTATTAAATCATAGCAGTGCACATTAATATTATCATCGGGTACAGTGTACTGTTTCTGTATACAATTTGAAATACTTTCATCCAACTGGTTAACATAGCCTTCATGTCTTTTTCTTAGTTATTGTGTTAAGACATTTATATTCTACATTTAGAGAGATTCACATGTACCCTTATAGGATGAAACATAGGTGTGATTCCACCAATCACCCTCCCTCCACCCACCCTCCCCTCCCCTCCCTCTCTCCTCTCCCCATGTTCCTGGGCTAAAATTGGGTTATGGCTTTCCTATGAAAGCTATAAATCAGTTTCATAGTAGGGTTGAGTACATTGGATACTTTTTCTTCCATTCTTGGGATACTTTGTTAAGAAGAATATTTGGAAAGACATTTGGAGAACACTTAAAGAACTAAAAATAGACCTGCCATTTGATCCTATAATTCCTCTATTAGGTATATATCCAGAAGACCAAAAATCACACTAAAATAAAGATATTTGTATCAGAATGTTCATTGCAGCCCAATTCATAATTGCTAGGTCATGGAAGAAGTCCAAGAGCCCATCATTCCACGAATGGATCAATAAATTGTGGTAAATTTACTTTTTGAATATTGTGCTAGGTTCTTAGCACAGCTGTAAGAGAGCATCAGAACACTGGCTGAACACCAGAAATGTATTGCCCGAGTTCTAGGGGTGGAAGTCCGAAATTGAACCTGTAGGGGAGATTCCTCTTTTACCTTTTCTCCCTTCTGGTAATTGCCAAAAATCCTTGGCATCCCATGGCTTTCAGATGGATTCCAGGCTCTGTCTCCATCATTTGACCATCTTCTTCCCATGTCTGTGTCTTCACATGAAGTTGTCTTTTGTATGCATCTGTGTAGAAATTCCTCTCTTCTCAAAAGGAATCCAATTATATAGCATTAGAGGCCATCCTGATGACCTCATTTTAAACTGATTGCCTTTATAAAAATCCTGTTTACAGAGAAGTTTATGTTCCTGGGTTAGGATTTCAATATCATTTCTAAGGGGATATAATTAAACTCATAGCAAACAATATAATAAATCCATCACTTTGGAAAGAGACAAAAAGCATACCATGTTTAAGATTTATTGAATGAGTGGCTTTACATCAATTATTGATTCTTATTAAAAAAAAAAAAGAATTAAGAATTACTTTGTGTTGGCCAAAGCAGTCAAAGTATAAGGCTATTATGAGTCTTGTCATTTTATCCTTAGATAAGCAAAAAGTATTTGATTCAGTAATTTTATATTTTCCATACTTCTGACAAAGTCTTAATGGTAAACAAGTAGACAAAAATGAATCTTTTATCTTTAATAACTCTCTAAGACTTAAAATATTCAGAAGGAGCCTATTTCTAATGGATTGGAGAGATTTAAGCAATATCCTAGGGGTCTAAGTCCCATCTAGAGCAAAAGATGCTTAAGTACAAAACCTCAGTGGTCTAGATGACATTGTGAAACCCACAGCAACTTCAATTCTTCCCCCGTATACAAGCCAATAACAAAACCAGGCATGACAGTGAAGCCACAAATCAAGACATGGAGTAACATGTTCTCTATTGTCAACTTCTGGTTCAAGGATGAGAACACTCAGAATGTGAGTGGTTTCTTAGTGACTCCTTTTCTGAGAGTCTCTGATACTTATGGAAGTAGACTTACTATTTATAAATGCCTCATGGAAAACACAATCAATCACAATGAAAACTGTGGGTAGGCAAGGGATAATTGATGTAAGTTACTTGCTAAAATTCCTAATTAGTGTAGAAGACATGTGAAAAAGTAAAGGAAAGTATTTCTTGATTAGTTACATCAGGAGCATTTAGGAATTTGGAAACTTATGGTAGAACATAGTAGGTTGCTAACAGCAGTTCTTGAAAGAATATTAAATCTATTATATAGGGTATATTATTGATGGATCAATATCAGTAAAGTATCGACCCATTAACAATGTATTATTATGTCCTAAGGAAAGGTTGAGACACAGAAATGATAATATAAGATACAATACAGTATGACCTTCATAGGTGACCACTTCCCTACATTGACCACCACCTTAAGTTGACCTAATTTGTATAGACCAGTATTGCACCATGTGTATGTACCGGTACAGTAGTCCTAGGTCCTTACGTTGACCACTTCTGTATGTTGATCATTTTGTTACAGTCACTTGGGTGGTCAAATTACATAAGTTCTACTCTAATTGAAATATGAGTTTATAGGCCATTTTGACATCCAATTTGCTGGGCGAAGCCTTAGTCATTTGGGCTTGGGCTTAAACTCAAGGCAAATGTTCTCGGAGAAGAGACTGGTAAGAGCAGTATAGTTTCCTGGTCTTAAGTGAGATCTAGATTACCAGAAATATAGTGCTCAAAAAAATTAAAAATAAGGTCCCAATTTTAATAAACAAGACATCAATGTAATGAATCTGGGTAGTAAAGTAATAGGTAGAAAATCAATATCCATAAGTAATCTCAAGTTTAGGGAAAGTCTTGTGACTATGTTGAAAAAAAAAAAGAAGAAGAAGCTAATGGCCCAAGTTTGTTGGAGAAGAGAAGTAGCTCGAGCATTACCATAGGTTAAAATCCAAATTCATTAATCTGGTATTAAACCTTTTCAATAATTGATTCTGATATAACTCCTTAACATTGTTTTCAACTATGCTCCAAAGTATATCAACATTTTTCCATCTGCATAAATGTCTTTGTTCTTCTCTAAGTAAATAGTGCTCCTTATTAACTCCAAACTTCAACTCAAGTCTTCACCCTCCTCTTTCACTGGAGTGCCACCATCTCTACTTGACGATTTTGACTTGCCTATTTCCATCTCACTCCCAAAGTAAGAAGTAAGTTTCTGTCACTCAGTTATATCAGTAGTCACATACTGCTTCACTTTTTGCTTTAATGATTTCAAGTATAGTACTTTTCAACATGATTACAAATTTCTGGGGTATGTTATTTTCATGTTACTTTTTTTTTTTTTTTAAGATACAGGGTCTTGCTCTGTGACTCAGGCTAGAGTGCAGTGGTGCTACCATAGCTCATCACAACCTTGAACTCCTGGGCTCAAGCAATCCTCCTGCCTCTAAATTATCTGGAACTATGGGTATGTGCTACCATGACTGTTTTTGTTTTGTCTTGTTTTGTTCAAAAATGGGATCTGGCTATGTTGCCAAGGCTGGTCTTAAATTTGTAGCTTCACATGATCTTCCTGACACAGTCTCCTGATATTTGGGATTACCTGAAAAAGCCATCATGCCTTGGCATGGTTTTTTTGTTTGTTTGTTTGTTTGTGTTTTTATATTTTTTATGTTCCTACATTCTATCATTAAAGAAAAATATTAATATGCATCATTTTGGAAATTTTTACAAACCCTGTCTTTAGGGAAAAAGATTAATTTGCTTTATACCAAATGGATGTGTTAGGAAGATAAAATATTCTGACAACTTTTATTTCCCTATTTAATTTAATATGATGCACATAGATGATATTGTGAATTAAATTGAATTGAATTGAATTTATCTCTTCAAAATATTTCCTAGAGTCCTAATCCCTAATACCTGCAAATGAGATCTTTGGAAAGGTCTTTGCAGATGTAATCTAATTAAGATGAGGTCATACTGAATTACAGTTTACCCTAGTCCGGTATTTAGTGGATTTATAAAAGGGACATTTGGACACAGAAATTCATAGGACAGAAGGTGATTTGAAGACACAGGTAGAAACTAGAATGGTGCATCTATAAACCAAGGAATGATCGGGATGGCAGGAAACCACCAGGAGCTAGTAAAGATAAGGAAAAGTCTTCCTAGAGAGCCTTCAGAAAGAGTATAGCCTTGTTCACACCTTGATTTTAGACTCTATCTTTCAGAACTGGAGGATAATAAATTTCTGTTGTTTAAATTACCAACTGTGGATTACTTTAATACAGCAGGCCTAGGAAACTAAGGCATTCCATCTCTAGCCTATTAATGAATGGCGTTGACCCCCACTGACTGATGGGTATCAGAAATACTCAGGTCTCTGTTGATATAAAGCCAACCATATAGCAAGCATTACTAAATTCTTGTGCAGTATAGAATTCAAATGCCAAGTAATGCTTCAACTGTAAGTCATGTATATGTGTTTGTACATGTATGTAAAATACATGTGTGTTTCTCAGACATTAGAGGACACAAGAATCATTGATTTCCATTGTTAATGCAAATTTCTGAGCCAACCTCAAGGTTTATTTCACAGCTTAGGGAATGACGGGATAGAAATCTGTGTATTTCCAACTACCCTGGGGAGTTCTGCTGCTAGTAGGCGATTCACAAGTGACCAGAAATGAAGAATTTAAGGGACCACAAGTAAGGTTAGCTAATTTACCAATATCAGTAAAATTTATTGTGCATACCATAAATGCAAAATGGCATAATTAATCAAGTATGACATTTATTTTCTAGGGATTCATATACATCAGAGAATGGTGGGAAGAAAAATTAAAAACTCAAACTCAAGCTCCAGATAAGTAAAAAATTCCAAATCCTTTCCATTCCTTGGGAAAGTTCACATTATAGTATAACTATTGTTGTTCTGACTAATTACTGCTGTCTATGTCAGCAGGAATGCCATCTATAAAACAGCCTGAAAGAACACTCCCCTTCTATTCTACTGGAGTTTGTAAGACATCATTGTAGGCAAAACTTTAAGAAAACAACTGAAAAAATGCAAACCAATTAGAAAATCATGATTACAAATTGCTGGAGTATATTATTTTCATGCTACTTTTTTTGCTTGTTTTTCTGGAAAATAAATCAATAGGAAACATAATTTTCTTCATTTGTTTGCTCTTATGATATTTAGCAAAGTACCAATGATGTCAAAGTAGTGATAAACCAACTCACAGTCACAAAAACCACTGAAAACAAGCTCTTTAAATGTGTTTAATTCCAGTCCATTCAAAAAGCATGACTGCCACTTTATTTTATTTTTGCCAAAGTCCTGTTATATTTTCAGATTGAATTCTAGTAAGCTGGCCAACATTTCACTGATATGTAGTGTATATTTTGGAATTTAAAGCATGAAGTCAGCAATGGCTTGCTGTGGGGTTAAGAAAAATAAGTTATTTCAGATTAAGACTCTAATTAGATAAAAATCACTAAGAAAATAAGTAATTTGGTAATGTCGGCTAAATTTACAAGAGCTCATATTCATCTTTAAGCCAAAGGTTGTGTGTATAATGGCAAGCTAAAATGAAAAATTGACTCAATTATTTAGACAATTCAAATCTAAAATTGCTGCTATTTAGGAAGTGAATATTTAGTTAATGGGGTCATGATTTATGTAAATAAACTATCAACATTGACCAATTAACAACCTTTTCCATTGCACTGGAAATATACAGCATTATCTTAATGATTTTCATGGGAACACGATAGAAGTCTTCTATATTAAATAAAAATCACAAAATGTTTCATAAATCAAGTACAATACAACCAAATAGCTCAGTGCCTACCTCCCCTCAGTCCCTGATCAGATAAAAGTAAACCGGACCCAATGTAAGTACAATTATGTTGAATTCTGAATAACTACCTTTATCTAAAATTTTTTTATGGCTTTTAAAGGATTCCTCATTTCTGAATACATTTCATAAAGTAAATGGAAAAACTCTCTAATTAATAATAGCTTTTCATGAAACTGTTGTTTTAAAAACAATCTTAATAGAACTGAGCTAAAACAAAAATGACTATATTTTACTTATTTTGCTTTTGTCGTTGTTGGCCTCTTTCTTTTCATTGATTTATTTTCTTTTAAAACCGGGGCATGACTGATAAACATTTACTCAGGACACATTTATTCAAATGTATTGACAGTAAAATCATCATAACTAGATATTTACATTTACATTGTGATAAGAACTGTGCCAGCATTGTCGTCAGAATTTCATAAATCAATTATCTTCCTAATTATCCTGCTATTTAAGCATATCAACTTTTCAGATTAGCTTACTGGAGTTTGGGGAGGTTAGGCTGCTCTTCCACAGCCACATGGCTAGAGGTGTGAGAGGTAGGATTTAAATTCTAGTATGCTTAATCATTGTGCTTGTTCCTGTCGGTTCTAGTTGCTGAATTAAAGATATTTTAATGCCAAGCTAAATTAAGAGCTACAAAAAAAAAAAAAAAAGATGTGTGTGTAACAGGAAGTAGCTAGCTGAATCCTGAAGTCCTGTTGGGCCTAAGTTATTAGCTTTCTGTTGGGCATCATTTAATTCTTTAAACATTTCAGTGACTGTGGTTCACAAACCCACTTATGTGAGAATTACCTGGCAGCTTAAATAAAATGCCAGTGTTTGAAAATAGAAGTAGATTTAAAAACCACTGCTAAAAGAATTCCAACTTTCTATTATCTGTCTTCTGCTATGGAAGGACTAAAGACTTACATGACATGGTCCCTTCCTACCTTGCCAACTTCACGTTCTCCATGGTCATCCATTAGGCTCAAACTGAAGTGAAGTTTTCATTTTTTTTCAAATGGGTTGAGATAATCCTTCATTACAGCTTTTACCCTAGTTCTTTTTTTCCAAAATGTTGCTATTCCTGATCTTTGAATGGCAATCTCCTGTTCCCTCCCTTTTTCCTCCTTCTTTCGTTAGTCTGTTACCCTTCTTCCTGTCTCTTTTTTTTTTTTCACTTCTTCCCACCTCCTATTGGTCCTTCCTCCTCTTCCCTCCTCATCACACTGACTTTCTCTTCTCTTTCTGTGTTGCTCCGTCTTTCCTTTCTCCCCTTTCCTCTCCTCTCTAGTCTTAACCTTTCCAGCTCTGCCCTTTCCTGTGTCTTCTTCCTTCATCTCCTCCTGCTCCTGGATCTTCTTCTCCAATATATTCCAGTTGTTTCCAGATGACAAAATGGCCAGTGAAAACTAGTGATTTCTGAACTCTCTGCAAAAAATTATGTGAAAAGATGAAGACATATTTTCTAGTTTATATACCCAAAGATATGTTAGTGTAAATAAAATAATCATTTTGTATCATCTACTTTATTGGATCTTAACTGTTTACATTGGAAACTGGCCTTTGTATTATTTTAAAATCCTATGTGTCAATTGTCTTTTTTACAGAAGAGGTCAGTTTGAAAACTGGGGAAACCACCAAGTCCAAGATGAATTTTTTTTTTCAAAGTAACATGAGGAAACAAATTTTTAGGTAACATTGTTATCACTTCCAAGGTAAAGTTCAAGTTGTAGGAAAGCCCCTCACCCAGGGGGATGTGCTAAATACCCTCACATTGTGCACATTAGGTGAGATCCCACCAAATGCCCCCCACCCATCAATTTCCCTTCCCCTTCTCTGCCCTCTCCACTCCCCTCCTGCTTGCTAGATTATATTTGTGTTTTATCATTCATATGAGTATTTAAATGTTTATCTATTGGTTTCACATTAGTATTGACTACATTGGATATGTTCTTCCCCATTCTTGAGATACTTTACTAAGAAGAATGTGTTTTAGCTCCAGTCAGGTAAACATAAAAGATGTAAACTCTCCATCTTTTTTATGATTGAATAGTATTTTATGGGATGTATATATGGTATATATATATATATAACAATTTTCTAATCCATTCATGGGTTCATGGGCATTTGGATTGCTTCTATGACTTGGCAATTATGAATTGAGCTGCAGTAAACATTCTGTTGCAAATGTCTTTTTTGTTATTGTTGTTGTTGCAAATATCCTTGTGATAAAATGATTTTTGTTTCCAGGAAGATTATCCCACATCACAAAGTCCCAAAACTGCAGATGCTGGAATGGATGTGGAGAGAAGGGAATACTTCTACACTGCTGGTGGGATTGCAAACTAACACCACCTTTATGGAAAGAAGTATTCTCAAGTTGAGTTTTTATATTTTATCCACCAGTAAGTATAATTCCTAGAAAGAGTGGTTAGTGAATGTATTATTTATATATTATACAAAAAATTGAGTCTTCATAAAACTTCTGTGTTGGATAGTGCAAACATTCTCTATCAATTGTATGAGTCCAGTGACACAGACCACTTTCTCAGTGAGTTAGACAAAGCATATTTGTTACTCACAGGTAGCCAGCAAGACAAACCAAAGCTTGAGATTCATGCCAAGTCAGTCCCCCCAGGCTAAGCCAAGCTGATGAGAACAAACTGAGTCACGTCTGTGTACGCACCACATCGCACCCAGCCAGAGACCCTCAAAGCACTTCATGCAGGTTTGTATGCACGGGGCACCGCTTGGCTGACAGAGTTGAAGTTCCATGCAGCATCCTGTTCTAGGAGAAGCAATGAAGCGGCTCAGATTGTTCTGGACATTTCCTCTGTATCTCAGGTGGTTGCATTCAAAGTACATTCTATCTGAGAATTGCAAGGAAGAGAGGGACGAGTTGGATCCTCTGAGAGCTGTCCTCCTACAGATGTTGTTAATGTGCTGTCCATGCACAGTTGATCCTCACCACACCAGTGCAGCTAGCCAAACTTTCCACCATCATGGCAGGCATCTCCTCCCATAAGAGCTTTGTGCAACTGCCAATACATATTCTCCTCATAACCACAGCAGTGTGGGAGTGCCGGGGAAGATGGGGGTGGGCCTTCTTCAACCAATCACTGCTAGGGGTTGGAATAGAAATACTAAGCTCTCCTGTGTGTCCCCTGGCATAATTAAGTTCCTCCTTGCAACTCAGTTACCTAAGTTACCTAAATATCCTAAAAGGGTTAATCTTTAGAAGCCCACAAATGAAAGTAGAAGATAATTTATAAACTAAGTAGCAGAGGTAGTAGTACGTAAGTAGTAGTTCCCCACCTCTTCCCTCCCCTTTCCTTTCCCTTTCTCTTTTTTTCTTTTCCTTACATTCTCTCTCTCAACTCCTCCTTCCTCCCTTGCCCCCCCCCCAACCCGATTTCTTTCTTCTTTCTTCCTGATTCAGTTTCTGGACAGAGGTGTATTTTCTAGAAGCATCACACTCTGTGTCTCCTTTGTGTGTGTTTGTGTGTACATGTGTAATCAAGAGCAGATGGAAGTTCCAATTAAATTTTTAGTTGCAAATCTCCCTGGTTCTAATTGTTAGCCCATGAAGACAATTACACACATGTAATGCTTGTTTGTTCCATTGCATTACTGGCTATGGAGACAACACAGAAAAGGGAAAATTACCTTTTAGCAAATAGCATAGCATACTTTGAGAGCTTTACTCATGTTTGTGCTGTCTGAAATCTGGCGTGATCTTAATTACTATAAAAGAGTTTTGATCATTTCAAGAATAAAAACATATGCATTAAATAAGCATAAAGGAAATTTTAAAAAAGCAAATGCATGAAGAACAGCATTATGCTGCTCTGTTACTGCCTTTATAAGTACACACACTTGCATATGCACAGGCGTACCCAGAGCATTGGCTTAGCCGAACTTAACAATTTCCCAATAGAGAACAGATGGGAACAAATGTCATTTTTCTGTAAGTTTATATATTTTAAAATTTTATTTGCCTAGTTTTCAAGTATTTTACTGATTTCTTAATCTTTCCCTTAATCAGCACCCTATTAAGATAAATGAATTAAGCAAATGCCATTTTAAAACTAGCATAAAATCTAAACTGTGACTTTCTTCCAAAAGTGAATGGCTGAGCTTGCTTATCAAAGAGAACCACTCAAATCAGAAGTCAGCATTTACCTTCATTTCTAACTCTTCTTTCTGATTTTCTTAGATCTGTTAATATTTTATTTGTTTTTCAATCATTCCAGTTCAATTTCATAGGCTTAATATCTTCTGCTGCCAAGTGTGTGTGTGTTGGGGGGTGTGTGTGTGAGAGTATCTGTCAAACACCACACCCCTCACATTCATTTAGTTTCCATCTACATTTCTAAAATCCTGGTCATTGTGTAATGTTTCATTCAAATATCACTCCCTGTGATTGATATTCAATCCAATTAACATGTACTGAGTGCCTAAAACACTAACCTCTCTGCTGTGTAGGAGATTACAGTTTCCTGGGTGACACTCATAGATGCAGTAATTATAAAGTTGAATTCAGCAAAATAGTTGAGTTATGTGCAAATGGCAGTGTAAGGAGTGATGTGGAGGAGGAAAATACAGAAAATTACACAGGGCAAGTGATTCAGGAAATCTAACCTGAATTTTGAAGTCACAGGACAGTTCTCCAAACAGATAAAATAAAAATGATAGGAAGAAATATTAAAGACCCAGAGATACACAAAACCAAACCTACATGTCAGTCATTTAGCAAAGCTTTCAGCTGAATATAGAAAACAGGTGTAATTCGCAGCATAGTTACTATATTTAATAATACTCTAGTGTATGCTTGCAACATGCAAGAATAGATCTTAAATGTTGTCACCACAAAATTAAAATCAGTAACTATGTTAGATGGTAAGTATGTTAACTAACTTGATTGTGATAATCGTTTCATAATACTATATACAAGCATATCAAATTATTATATTACATTCCAAAATATATACAAATGTATTGGTCAATTTAACCTAATAAATCTCAAAAAATAATTTCATTTATAAATAAGTAAATGTTTTTCTGTCTTCCTGTATAAGAAGTATAGAAATAGATGGCTGCTGGTGCTGATTCAGTACCTCCATGATGTTGTACACTGTGCAGCAATTTTATTTTTATTTTTTCTCTTTTTTTCCTGATAGTAACAAGAAGGCTGATGCAACTTTACCCATCTTGGCCTTACATGAGATGAGAAGTGAGTGGTACCATGGAATTTCATGTACAGTCTTTTCTGAGTGCTCACACACACGGGATTGGTTTCTAGACCCCTCCTGATAAGCAAAATTTGCAGATGCTCAAATCCCTTACTTAAAATGTCATAGTATTCACATATAACCTACACACTTATAATCTTTATCCTTAGATTTATAATACCGAACACAATGTAAATACTGTGTAACTAGTAGTTTCTCTGTTTTTTTTAATATTTGTACTATGTTTACTGCTGTATTATTATTATTATTCAAATATTTTTAATGCATGATTGGCTAAATCCATACAGGAAAACCTGTAATTATGGAGGGCCAAATGTATATCTAATTAGCTATAACTAGGTCTAATGGCCACTTGGCACTTCAGGCTAAAGTCACTGTTCAAAATTTGAGTATTTAGCTTTTGTAACATTTATAGTAGAAACACGGAAGAGGGAAGGAGTTTAGGGTAGGGCTTGGATATGTCCACCAACAGCATCTTCTGTGGTGTGTTGGGAAAACTATCTCCTGTTTGGATAGCCAAAATCTCTTAAAAGGAGCACTGAAGTTGCTGAATCAAAAGAAAATGGAAGATAGTTCTTGGCTACACTTGGGTTTTCAACTTTGTACTGTATAATATGTACGGTCTAACCGTCCCTCACCCAAACGGCACATAGGCTGAAGTAGCAAACCCATAGGTGCAATGCACATTCCAGGGAAATAGATTGACCTTTGAAAAAGTTCAGACAAAACCAAATATTAGGGTCTATCAGAAGGAACAAATGGCATGTGTTTGAAGTAATGGGTATGTAAGTGATGTATGTAAGGTATGTAAATTAGCTTGATTAAATTATTCACATAGTATATATAAAACATCATCATGTACCTCATAATTACATATGATCATAATTTCTCAAAATATGAGCATCTAAATGCAATATGAAAGCCAAAGGGACCAGAAATAGCCTCAAAATGGGAGTATGTTGTTAGGACTCTCAGATCCAGAGTTGATCTTGCAAGAGCAGCTGTTTGAGGTAATCCAGAGAATTAGCTACATTATGCACTGAGCTTTATGTTATAGCCTACTAGAGGATGAGGATATTCAGATGACTAGAAATGTTCAAAATAGGGCACATTTGAAGATCCATTAAAGAATTTGAAGCCAAATGATTGGGCATATTTTAGAATTATCATGATAGCTTTAACCCAAAGATAACTTTAGGAGACAAGAATCTCCAGAAGAAATACAGCAATTCAGAAACCATAATAATGGCCCACTGCGTCTAATACTCCTAACTGATGCCATTTTAATCCTTCAAAAGTTCCTTTGCTTGTTCTATCATAGTACTCATAACCTTGTCCCATGTAAGTAGGAATTATGGCTTTTTTCTTTTAATTTTATTAATTGATTTGTTCATTTTTTTTTTCAGCATTTTGAGTACCTACTAATCCTTGTTGTAGGTGATAGGGAGATAAAAATAAACAAAAGAGCATTTTTCTGTTTCCGTAAGTGTGTTTTCATGTTCACATGAGAGTTAATAAACATAAATAAACCAAGGCTGCTTCATTTTAAGATGCTAGAAAATTCAGGTGGGATTAAGAAAACAACAAATAATGGAGAATCTATTATTTTGTTTTAGGATAGTAAAAAAAATCTCACCGAAAATCCAAAACCCAAAGAAAGTAGGGGAGTGAGCAATTTGGTTTTATGGGGGAAGATGGATTAATGCAGAGAAAACAAGTGCAACAGCTCATGAGGTAATGCCTGTGCAATGTTTTCAATTACAAATAAGGAAGCAGCGTAATTGGCCCATAATGAGTGATGGAAGAGCACTAAGTTACGATATCAGAAAAGCAGCTATGAGCCAAATCATAGACAGATTTGTAGAC
This sequence comes from Otolemur garnettii, assembly GCF_000181295.1. Lineage (NCBI taxonomy): Eukaryota > Metazoa > Chordata > Mammalia > Primates > Galagidae > Otolemur > Otolemur garnettii. Next base: position 4,031,682 of record NW_003852488.1, on the reverse strand, counting down.
AATGATAAGAACGTTGCCAGAAAGCTTGGAAATCATGCGATAATATTTAGCAGAAAAAGGACATGATTCGATTTAAGTTATATGGGATCACTCTGGCTGCTGTGTGGAAAAATAGCTTGTAATGGAACAAAAAAAAATGGAAGCAAGGACATCAGTAAGGGAGGGTGCTTCAATAAGCTGAGAAATACGTCATGGGATCCTACATATATTTTTATAATGTAGGTAAGAGACTGGCTGATGGATTAGATATGAGGTGAGAGTGACAGGAAAGAGTCAAGGATGACTAAAATATTTTGCAGAGCAACTGAAGGAAACATTTCCATTAACTTAGTGGGGGAGATGGTCAAAGGAATAGTAGTAAAATGAGTAATCCATCTGGGTCATACTTACTTTAAAATAAATATTAAGTAGCCTTCATATTTAAAGTTAAACCAGTATTTTTCTTTTTCATCTCAGACATTATAGTTTCTCCTTCAAAAGTTTCTGTTCAACACCAATGTTTTCTCTAGCTTCTTGAACATATGAAACACCATTATAATGTACTTGCCTGCTAATTCTCCCGACTGCTGTTTCTGGATCATTTCTGCTATGATTTGAATTTTTGTCCTCTCCCAAATTAATGTTGAAATTTAATTGCCATCATAACAATATTAGGAGGCAGGGCATTTATGAGCCAACTAGGCCTTGAGGACTCTGCCCTTTTGGGTGGAATTAATGGCATTACAGAAGGCAAGTTCGGCCCCTTCTCACCTTCTCTCCTTCCATCATGTGATGAAGCAGCAAGATGCCAGTGCCTTGATATCCAACTTTTTAGCCTCTAGAACAGTGAGCCAATAAATTTCTGTTCATTATAATTTATCCATTCTGTAGTATTATGTTATAGCAACATAAATGGACTGAGTCAACTTTAATTGATTGTTTTTTATGCTCATGTAGAGTTTTATTTTCCTGCTTCTTTTTATAACTGATCATTATTATTATTATTTGCAGTTTTTGAACCAGCCACCTCTGGTATATGGGGCCGGTGCCCTACTCCTTTGAGCCACAGGTGCCACCTTATAACTGATTATTTTTATTGCATGTCCAATACTGTGAATTTTACTTTGTCATATGCTATTTTTGTATCTCCATAAATATTATTGAGAACTGTACTGATATCCAACTTATATAGGAAGTGATCCTTTTGAATGTTGCATTTAAATTTTGTTGGTCAGTATCTGAACAATGTTTAGTGTTGGGTACATTGTTCCTCAGATTAAAGCAAAACGCTTTTTATACGTTACCTGATATCTTGTGAAATATAAACTTTTCACTGGGTTCTTGGAACAGTTACTCAGGTAGGTTTTCATACACATATGATTTTCAGATTAAATTGAATATTACAGGGGCTCTTTCTAGATATAAAAGGTGTTTTCCTTGCTCAGCTCTCTCTTCTCTGGTGTGCTGTTCTGAGTACAGCACAGCCTCCATGGCTGCCTTAGACTCACACCCATCTCCTCCACTAAGGGAAAGTACCAGATTTCCCTCACTGCACTGTGGCCTGGAAACTTTCTAGACAGCAAATGAGGCAATTTTAGGGTTCACATTTTTTAGGAATCATTATCTTCTGAATCTGATGCTCAGTAACTTGGTAAGTATTTTCTTATATATATTTGTCAATTGTCTTAAGTTGTTTTAGGTAGGATACTACATAAAGTTCTTTTTACAAAATCTTGATTGGAAGTGCAAATCCTTGCCATCTATAATTTTGTTTTACTTCTCTTTTTTAAATAAGCACTATTAAGAAAAATATATGAACAAAACACAGAACACATTTTACATTTACAGATCGCTGAGTTTTGACGAATCCATACACACACGTAAGCACCAGCAAAATCAGTGTACAAGCCATATCCATCACTAGCAAATGTTCTCTCATTACCCGTATTAGTTAATTACCTGTCTTAGTCCCAGGTCCTAACACAAAGTACCACAGACTGAGTGGCTTCTAAACAATAAAAATTTATTTCTCATAGAAATTTGAGAATATGGTGCTAGCACAGTTAAACTCTGGTGAGATTCCTCACATGATAGAAAGAGAGAGCTCCCTGGGTTTGTATCCAACTTATGTAGGAACAAAATTTGATCCTTTCAAATGTTGCATTTAAATTTTGTTGGTCAGTATCTGAACAATGTTTACTGTTGGGTACATTGTTCCTCAGATTAAAGCAAAACCTTTTTTAATACGTTACCTGATATCTTGTGAAATATAAACTTTTCACTGGGTTCTTGAAACAGTCACCCAGGTAATTTTTCACACACATATGCTTTTCAGATTAAATTGAATATTACAGGGGGCTCTCTCTAGATATAAAAGGTGTTTTCTTTAATAAGATCTTTAAATCTTTCGTAAGATCTTTAATAAGATCATAAACCTCATTTATAAGGATTTCACCCTTCTGACCTGCATTACTCCCCAAAGTCTTCATCTCCTAATACTATCACATTGGGGTTAAGATTTCAATATATGAAGTTGGGGGGGACACACAGACATTTAGACAGTACCAGGCATGCTCAGGGTGGTGTGGCCATAGACCACACAATCATTTAATCTGTAACATCAACTCTCCAACCCATCCACACGCAGTCACTCATCTGCCATTTGTACTATAGATTTGTTTGTGTAGCCCAGAATTTCAGATAAACAGAATCATAATATTTATCTTTATATGTTCTTTCTTTCACTTAGCATAATGGTATTAATATTATCTTTGTTATATTTACAAATAATGCATTCCTTTTTATTACTGAATATTATTTAATTAAGACTATAATGTGATAATTTAGACATTTGGTTATTTCCAGTATAGGTCATAATGTTATTATATACATGTCAATATTTATATAAATCTTTGTATGATTATTATATGTTCAATGTCTCCCTTTTAGTTATAGTTTTGTTTAGAAACAAATTATCTTCTGCTGTCAATCTGACCTGAAACACTTTCTAATACATATATATATATATACACACACACACACACACACATACGCATATGTGTATCTATAGTCCTGAAACACTTTCTAATACATACATACGCATATATATATATATATATATGTATATATGAGTATGTATGCATACATGTATACAAAAAATATATGGACATAGATATAATTGTTGTCACATACATATACACATATATACACACCTATATATTTATATATACTTGTTGCTGTTTTTACTTAGTACAATTTTCATGATTGCTATTACTGTTAGGGCTTCTATAACCCTATGACTCTGTCTTCATTGAAAGAAGTTCCTCAGTTGTAATTTTCTCTATGTTATTCCAACCAAACTTAATAACATCTGGCTGCAGTTCTTTTTCCTTGTATCAGTCGGTAAGAAGAAATTTTTTTGTCTTTCTTTTTTTTTCTCTGAAATAATAATTAAAACAGGGGAAACAAACTAAGAAAATCTCCAAAGATTTTCTATCATTTTTACCTTTTATGTTTTCTCTATTGAAGAAAGGTTGCTTAGATTTGGGGCAGGTTAGAAGCGTTAGTCATTAGTCATACTCTGGTGATTCCATCTGCTTTCCTACCAATATCTGTAATTTCACAGGAATGTCAAAGTGTCTTATCATCTTTCATGACATATGGTCTTCCAGTCACTTGAACTTTTCCTGCCATGAATGTACCTTAGTTGTAAGACTATCTTTTACATGACTTTAAAAATAGATCAATTGTTATATTTTTCACTAGCTAGCACAAAGACTAGCACATTGTATAATTAATAAACAGCTAAATGAAAGAAATAGAGAATTATCTGCTTGTATTGCCAAACTTGGTTTTAAATAACCATATTTTACAAGCCATAGCATGTTTGCTTGATAATATTCATGACCTCCTAAAATAAAAATAAGCTTTTTATTTCTATTGTATCTGAAATACTGTGTCTTGGGAGTTAATACTGTGTTCTGACTTCCTCTCACTTTCTCAGGGTCCACCATATGCTCACCTTACCCCAGTGTTTTCTTATGTACCAAATCTTCCTCAAGACAGACAGGACATTTGACTGTTAATGAAAAACACAGGGAACACATCACCAAAATGGAAATTACCAAAGGGAAAATAAGAGAAAATATGGAAAAAGCTGGATGTCAAATAGTAACCATGACCCTTTGCAACTGGCCTCTGCTACTCGTTCGCATTACTTTTTTCACTCTTTTCCTTGTTGACTTTATTTTTGACTTTATTACTTTTTTTCAGTCTTTTGTGTTCTTTCAATCTTTTCCTTGTTGACTTTATTTTTGACTTTATTACTCACAATGTTGTTTATCCTGATAGTGTGAATTTTTTTTAATTTCTCTTTATTGTAGGTACATAATAGTTCTATATATTTATAGGGTATGTGTGATGTTTTGATACAATATGAATTAATCAAGCCAGAGTAATTGAGGTATCCATCACCTCAGGTATTTACCATTTCTTTGTGTTAGATATATTTTAATTCCACTCTTTTTGTTATTTTAAAGTAAATACTAATTGTTGATTATAATCCCTTTGTTGTGCTGTCAAATATTGTTCATTCTAACTATCCAACTATAATTTTTGAACCCAATAACCATCCTTACTTTATCCCCCCTTCCCGCTACTATTCCCAGCCTCTGGTAAACATCATTCTACTCTCTGTCTCCGTGATATCAAAAGAAAACATACAAATAACCAACAGCATATGAAAATATGCTCAACATCATTAAAGAAGTGCAAAAAAAAATAAGAAAACTACAATGAGATATATCTCACTCCAGTTAAAATGGCTTTTATCGAAAAGACAGGCAATAATGAATGCTGGTGAGGACATGGAAAGGGGAACCCTCTTATACTCTTGGTGGGAATGTAAATTAGCACCAGAACTATAGAGAACATTTTAGAAGTTCCATAGAAATCTAAAAAAAGAACTAGCATATGATGCAGCACTCCCACTGCTAGGTGTATATCCAAAAGAAGATAAACCAGATATCTGCACTCCCATGTTTACTGAAGCACCATCCAAAACAGCCAAGATTTGGAACCAACCGAAGTATCCATCAACAGGTGAATGGACAAAGAAATTGTTCTACATACACATAATGAAAAACTATACAGCTATAAAAAAGAATGAGATCCTGACATTTGCAACAACATGGATGGAATTATAGAGCATTCTGTTAAGTGAGTAAGTCAAACATGAAGCACAAACCCCATGGGTTCTCACACATATGTGGGGGCTAAATATTGCACATTACTTTCTTATACGTTATCGTGAAATTCTTTGTAAAGGCAACATAATCTGACTGTCTAATAATATTCAGGAAATGATGGTGACTCCATCTACACATTGAATAACCAACATACATAATTTTCTAATCTCATTAATGTTTGAGAGAGGACGTGGGGAATATAAGAGGAAGCACCAATGGCTGGTATTCTTTAAACTGCAGGTTAGAGGTTCTTTTACATAATAAAGAAATATTATATAATTTAAGGAAAGATGTGATAAGTTGTTGAAGAGAAAATACTTTTTTACAAAAGTTATGATTACAATAGGAACTGTGCTAGTCTCAGTTGTTCAGGGTTTTTTAAAATTATTATTGCATGTTACTATTTAACTATGTTTTCTGCCTTAAAAAATGTCCTAGAGGCAACCAAACACATAATGTAATCCTATTTATAATGAAACATTAAATGTACCACATTTCACATATCATGAAAAATTATTAAATGATCTTCATCCTCTTCTTACCCAAATTAAAAGTGTAAATACATAAAAGAGAAGCCGCCTGTGCTCTTACATTTTCCAACTGATTTATAAGGACTTTACATTAGGCTGAGTGTTTAATGTTCTCTTTATGTCATGGACACTGTATGCAAAGCTTGAAGCCTTTGATGTTTTAGCGCAATTTAAAGTGAAATCAGTTCCCACTGTGACTAATTTGGAAAACAAAGCCAAAAGAAAATGTTCATTTATTTTTGTGAAAAGTCACTTTGGCAATTCTGTCAAGCAAGTTATGAGTGTTTGATGTAATAACAAAACCCCTGCCACTTGTGAGAGGTGCAAACAGTTACTTTCAACTGAAGATGGCCTTAAAAATTACCACTAGCTCTGCTCAGGGTATAAAGGTGTTCTTTCACAGTGTCCAAAAAATAAAAAATAATTTTGCGAGACATACATTTATCTAATTGTTAATTTAAAACTGTAGACGCAAAGGAAGAATGGGGTAGAGAAAATCATCACAATTCATACATTCTTCTAATGTATAGGTAGGATCTATTTGTTTACTCATTGACTTTTGGAAGACTGAAAACGTGGCCTAGTGAAACTTGGAAGGGGTAGGTAGTTTTAGGCCAAAGAAAATAAATTGCTGAGGTTATAGTGCCCATTTTGGTTTTGACAAGGTTTTTAGGTAGTAAAAGTATGCTATAATGAGATTTTTCTGTGTTTCTTTAGGTCATATCAAGAGTAAAAAACATCTGCCCTCCTAAAATAGACTTTCTTAAATAATAGTCTTCCTTATCTATTTGTGGGAATCCAATAGCTGTCTCATCGTGGAAGCTATATTTACACAGAAATTATCTTCAAAGTAACCTATGGTAAATTGTGCATTTTATTCACTTAGTGCCTTTTGAAATAATTTATGTAATGTTTTGTTCTTTGCACAGTTCTTTTATATATGATTTTAATTAGTTGTCCAAATAGGCCTGTGGGCTTTTCAAGGGATACATTTATTTATCAGATACAGAATACTGTAAAGGTTAAGTGATACTTAAAGTTATAAAGTCCACACAGTTGTCCAAGGTAGTACTGCTTCACAGATCCATAATGCAAGCCAAAGTGAATGCCGCATGTGTAATTTTAAATTTAAAGCAGAGGTGATTGTATGGATACAGTAAAAGGGGCAGACAAGAGTTTCATTTCTCTTAATTTCACTATGAAGGAAAAAAAGCTGTTTAAGAAATGGAAATAAATATGTGCCTGATATGCAATCACTTTTCCTATTGCTTATTTATTAGCATTTCCATATCCATAGCCTTAATTCATGCACCCAAATTCTCAGCCAGATTACTGCAGCACCTTCCCCAATGGTAAACTTTCCTGCCGTATCACCTCAGGCATTTTAGATTCTGGTGCCCAAATGACCTTCCTTCCTGCATATTTGATCACATCATTTTCTGATGTACAGCAGAAGACCACACTCCATTTTGTTTCAATATGAGATAAGGCCAAGACTTATGTATTTTTTAAGTGTTCTCTGGGTAATTTTGACATGTACCATAATTAAATTCCACGAGTGGATATTACCTCCCCTCCAAGCCATAGACTGCGTTCAGTGTATTTCTTCTGAGCCGTCTCAGTGCCTTACACGTATCCAGCAAGTGCTGGCTTGAACAGCTGGGACTGGCTCTAGCAGAGCTTCACATGTGATGGTCTATATTAAATGAAGAAAATATACTTGTTAATATTAATATATTGCATATACCAAAGTTATTTCTGTCAGTTTACAATGAAAGTGCTACTGAAGGCATCCATATCCTATGTATATTATTTCATGGATTTCCCTAATACAAATGAGAAGAAACAGTATATTTTTCTAGAAAAGGGCTATTATAATTTGAGACTAAGAAAATTTGAATTACCTGTTTCTGAACCAAATTTATAATTTGTTACAATTGAAGTATGTCATTAAACTTAACAGGTCAACTTGTCTTTGTCTTTATATTAAAACGCAGAGTTATTTTTTAACAAATCACCATTAATGTATCGTTAAAATGTATTGATTATTATTAAAAATTTTTATGATGTGGCTAACAATTTGTATTCATAAATTTGTCTTCTACAAAACTACATCCCCATAGGATAGATTTTTATATGATAAAAGGATTTCTAACTCATTTTTATTGGAAAATATACATTTAGGCTTATAAGATCAAAATTAGATTATTGTTTGGTAAAAATGAAAAAATGGTATTTTATTTCCTGAGGGAAAAATATGTTTAAAACACACTAGTAGGTTTCCAGCTAAGATCAAAGTTAAAATAAATAAATGTATCTCTGCAGACGTTAAACCGTATCTCCAAACTGCATACAAAATGAGCCTAACCTTAGGGATTTTTTGTCAATGTAAAAGACCTCAGTAATAGGATAAAAATGGAAATGGATTTTATGTATATTTCCCCAGGTTTGTATTTGATAACCCTTTATAAAGAATTTAGTAAGATGAAATAAAATGGCAAGATCAAAGTCCACACACACAGAGACACAGAAACGGATTTCCTGCTAGAAAGCGTGTAAATTAGGATGGTGTAGCTAATGAAAAGCTGAGGGTCCTCACATTGTGCCTATAGAGAAAAAACCAGATGTTTGATTTGGAGACTATCATTAAATAATTCAGATTTATTTTTTAAACTGGGCAATGTGCTTATTTTAAATCTTCTTTAAAATGCTCCCTCAAATAGGCTGGCTTTTCCACAGAATTTACTGAAATTATTTAAACCTGCCACTGAACATTAGAAATTGCAGAAGTTATTGGATCATTGTGATCGTAGTCAGCACCTTCCCTTCAGCCTTATATGGTTATGGTCACACAATACAGACACTTAAATTCCTAAAACATACCCAAGACACCGTCATCTTAGGGACAACTTATGTTGCTCCTACTGTCTGTAATCGATTCTTTTCACCCTTTGCAAGTTTGACTGTTTTTTATTAGGTCCCAGTTTACAGATTAGCTGTGTAGAAAATCCTCTTTTTAGTCATCCAAGTTAAAATTAGTTTCCTTCTATCATTTTCATCTTAGTAGATGGTTTCCTTGAACATCTTTTCACCATTTGTATTCATTTAGTTTTGTTTGATTATTTGCTTGTTTTGTTCTTGTCTCTCTTCCCACCTATCCTATAAGCTTGACTTAATTACAAGTATTGTTTTCCTCTATTAATGATTAGCTTTTTAAAAAGGTTTATAACGTCTCTTTAATAATGTGTGAGAAGAAGAACTATTTCCCAGAATTCAAAAGGAAGTATCTTTTTAAAGGAAATATTTTAATTGCAGTGGATTCTGAGGGTTATTATTAACAAATATTTCACAGAACAACCTGCCGAAATTCTCAGATTCAGCAAAACTGAATAGCATGAGAATAACCAGAGCAACCACCAGTCTGATGCCTTTTGAAAATGAAAATACAATAGAAATTTAAAATTTTATTTTTTAAGATATAGTTTTAAAAACACACAGGAAAATGAGAAAAGTAGAGATAATAATAAGCAAAATGATGCTATATGAGATTTTCTATAAACTTTTCCATTAAAATTAATTAAACTCTAAGATATTATAGTCTTCTATTTCAAGTAGGCCAAACCTATATTTACTTATTATCATAATTACTTGATTATGTAAATTAATAATATGTTTTATGTGTGCAGGAAAATTATGAAACCTCTCAGCTGGCTTTACTTCTCTACCTTAATCACCTACAGTCTATTCTTTACACAACAGTCAGAGTAATCCTTTTAACTTGTCAGATCTTGTCCCCATTTGTGATAGTTAATTTTGTGTGTCAATTTGCCTGAGATTTGAGGGGGCCAGAATATTTGGTTAACCATTATTCTGATGTCGTCTTTAAGGGTGCTGTTTGTTAACACTGGAATCAGTAGACTGAGTAAAGCAGATTGTCTCCCTCAATGTGGGCAAGTTTCATCTTTTGAAGCCCAGAACAAAAGGCACAGTGGGGGCCCATTTGTTCACTCTGCCTGAATGATTGCCAACTAGGACATGGGTCTATTTTTTATATTTGCACTAAAATTTATTCCTTTGGCTCTTCTGGTTCAGAGGCCTTTGAACTTGGACTGAAATTACACCACTGGCGCTCCTGAGTCACAAGCTCACAGATGGTAAGTCTACATACAGAGAGAGCATGGGAGGACTCTCATCTTGATGGTAGGCTGCCCATCTAGAATATTTGGTTTGGTCTTTTGTATCAAGGCATGGCTCATGGGAACATTACATACAAAGGAACAGAGAAGTGTTTACCTCATATATTTGGGTAAAGAAAATAGAAAGAAATACAAGGAAGAACAGGAAGTAGTACATTTCAGCACTGGCATATTCTTATTTGAAATTCAAACATATCCATTAGTAAACTTCTTCACTTTCAGACTTTCTTAAAACAAACTATAGTCTACCTGTATTATTCAGGGTTCTGTAGAGAAACAGAAGCAACAATGTGTGTGTGTGTGTGTGTGTGTGTAGAATGAGAGAGAGAGAAAGATTACAAAGAATCGCCTCACATGATCATGAAGGCTGAGATATCCCATCTGCATTCACAGGCTTGAGGCCTAATAAAAGCCAATGTTTTAATCAGAGCCCAAAGACCAAAAGAAACAATGTTTCAGCTCAAGTTGTCAATTAAAAGGAGTTTCCTCTTTCTCAGCCTTTTTGTTACACTCAAATCTTCAGATTGATATGAGGGTACAGATGATTAGGTTACATTATTTGCATTTGTTAGGTAAAGTCCGAATACTAGTTGAGCCCTCCACCCAAGAGTGTGCCATATACCCTCGTATTGTGCCCAATAAGCGAGAGCTTACCCATCCTCCTCCCTTCTCCCACAATCTTCAATTAATTGGATCAGTCCAAACATTAACAAGAACAAATTGCTAAACTTAGTATACCTATTCAAAAAGTAATTTCATCCAGAAATGTACTTAGAAACCACTACAGAGATACCTAAAATAAGGTTTGACCAAATATCTGGGCACCCACATCCCAGTCAAGTTGACATAAAAATTAACTATCATGTCCATCATCCACCTCTTTAAAATTTTTCTGATTATCAACTTTTTGTTCAACCCATTCTGAATTGAAATTACTTCTACCACAACAACTATTGAATTTCTGAAATAAACTCATTCAGGCTTTTTCCTGTTCTTATATTTGGCATCTCTGGAATATCTAATCATGAGACCATTTTATCTTGTCTGGTTTCTGTGGCTTTTCATTTCCATGGATTTTTTTTTTTAAATCACTCCAGCTTCTCCCCCTTTTTAAATCTTCTCCCATTTTTTTCTAACTTTTAAAATGTTTGTATTGCCCAATATATTTCCCATCTTCTTTCTTGTTGTAAATTTTCCATAGATTATGTGTTTTATGTGTCTGATTTCCTCAGTCCCTTTTATTCACTTTTTTTCCTTCATTCAGGGCACTAGGTTAAGATACAGGTTTACCTTAATCTTGACATACACAAAACAAACTGATGTTGAGACAGAATTTGAGGAGAAGTTTGTGTGGATTGGCTCTAGAGATCAGCAATTATACAGGTTACATAAAGCAAGAATGGCAGAAGGAGAAGGTGAGATGTGGTAGTCTCAGAAAAAGCCTCCACTAATTCTACAGGGAGCTCTGGAGGAGGTGTGGTTCCAGATCCAGAGAAATGGGTCTGGGCATGTGCACCCTGATATCACCAGTCTTTGGACTCAGGTTGCTATGAAAATGTGAGATAACTTTGAACAAGATGGTCCTCTTTAGACTGGAACAATCTCTGTACTGAATTTTGACTGTAACTTGTGAACTGGCAACTTTATCCACCTCTGAGTAAATGAGTACCTCTCTACCAAAAATAGTGGGAGGAACACGGACAACACAGTGCACCAAGCTGGGCTCTCTGATGTAATCCTTATCTCAGTGACTGGCATCATCATGATATCAAGGGGTGTAAGAAGTGCTTCCCCTCCTAATTTTTTTCCATCCTTGTAATTTGAAACAAAACTGCTTCAACTTTACCCTGCATAATTTACTTAGGAGAATTTTCTTCAACTATATCAATTTCTTTAATATACCAATTTCGCCGAGGATTCTCCTGCCAAAACAATCAACATCCTGGATAATTTGTGATTGGATTTAGTAATTAGTTGACACTCCATGCTGCTATTAAAACCTGTTAAAGTAATATGGAAGAAATAATTTGTCTTTTTAAATACAGTGGATAATGACGACCCTATTTGCTAGGTATTATAGATACTTATTTACATGCCTATTTGTTTAAAAAAATCCAAATATTTATATTGTGTTTAAAGAAAACATTCTATGAATAGGCAAGTTGTATGATAGACATCTGTCAGTTTTTCTAGTCAATTGAAAGGATTCTAACCTCTAACATTACAAAGGTAATGTACTTCTCTGATTAAAATAATCATAACGTCACATTTTTTTTCACAGAGAGATGCAAGTGTAAAAAATTCGAGGATATGAAATGAAAAATTTCTTAAAGATATTACAATAAAAGTGTTTTCTTTAAAGCAAAGATCAGTTCATTCAAGAGCATTTAAAGAACTGTGTAAAAACCTGAACAAAGAGCATACAAATCTTTGGAAACATGCAGAAATTTGATAGCTTAAAGAAGAGTTGTTTCAACTGAGAGGGGATTGGAAGAAATCATTTTCCAGAAAATAGTTGGTGAGATTTTGCTCAGTACTTAGAAGATGAGACATGATTATAGAAATTAACTACCTCTCAGACATTTTTTCATCACATAACATTATTAAGCAAGAATCTACTCTGCAAATAATCCAAGGAATATTTTTTTGTTTGTTTTTTGTGACAACTGTCCTGGTTTTTAGAGGAAAACTCTTTGGAAAAAATATCTTTGAAAATCTATTAAAAAGTCATGTCACAAAAGGCAATGTTGAAGTGTTTCCACAACTTCTTAGACGTGGGATGAAGGAAGAATATCAGAATAGCTTAGGCGTTATTGAAAGGCACCTGAAAGAACGTCAGAACAAAATTGAGGAGGATTTTGCCCCCTTTGAAATACAGCTGGATGAGTAATTAACGGACCATGTATCTGAATCTTCTGTTCGGGGCTGAGAACTTGACTTTAGCAAAGAGGAAAGAGGTAGTGTTGCCTACTGATCACTCACCTTAGAGGAGATTTGCTTATCTTCCCTGTTATAGTCAGGGAAGCTTATATGAAAAAGCATCCCGCCACTAACAGGAAAACAAGGAAGGTCTTTCTGCAGTTTTCCACATGTTAATGTAGTTCTGCAAGATTTTGTTTTATTTAGAAAGCATCATAAGCAAGAAAACAAATCATCTCAGTTCAGTTTAAGATGGCATCTGTGTGTGTTTAGCTCAAATTTAACCCCAAGAGAGGGTTAGCAGAAAAAAAAAATAGGTTTCACATTAAAGAGATCCACCTCACATTTTAGTTTGAAAAATAAAAATTTAATTAATACATAGGCCTATGAAAAGCTACATAGGCATGTAATAATTTTATAATTGCTAGATCTCAATCTGAGCCTGAAAATATCAATTAGTATGAAAATATTTTAAATATTTTGTATAAATTTTTTCTTAGGCTATCTTTTTTAATTAAACATGGTTTAACCAGGTACAGTGGCTCACTCCTGTAATTCCAGCACTCTAGGAGACCAAGGCAGGTGGATTCCCTAAGCCAAGGAGGTTTAGAACAGCTTGAGCAAGAGTGAGACCCCATTGCTAAAATTAGCCAGGCATCATGTTGGGTGCCTGTACTTCCCCCTACTCAGGAGAGTGAGGCCAGGGGATAACTTGACCCCAAGAGTTTGAGGTTGCTCTGAGCTAGGGCACCACAGCACTCTAATGAGAGTGACAAAGTAACACTGTGTCTCAAAAAAATAAATTGATTTGATTTTTGTTGTAGTAGTTCTGTCATTGTGCTATTCAACATAATAAAAATATGGTAAATAGAATTCATGTATATCACTTGACAAAGTACATTTAAATTAATTTTATTGAGTCTATCTTTTGGAAATTAAGTCCCATTTTAATTTAATTCAGCTAGTGAGTCAAAATGTGTTGTTTGCCTCATGCACTTACAGAATTTATGAAAAGGAAAGAAAGCAGTTAATAAAAAAAATAATAAATTCAGTATGATTTTCTGTGGTTGTTTTTCCTGAATGACTAAAATCTAGTTTTTGTTTTAACTACAACATACCATGTATCTTTTTGAAATATGCAATATGACATATAGGTCTATTGAGATAAGAAAAGAAATGTAAAATAGAAAATTTATCTTTATTTTATTTATTTATTTATTTATTTTTGTAGTTTTTGGCCAGGGCCAGGTTTGAATCTGCCACCTCCAGTATATGGTATGGGGCCAGCACCCTACTCCTTGAGCCACAGGTGCCACCCTTCTTTTTTTTTGTAGTTTTTGGCCATGGCTGTGTTTGAAGTTTGAACCCACCACTTCTGGCATACAGGGCTAGTGCCCTACTCCTTTGAGCCACAGTGCCACCCCGAAAATTTATTTTTAAAAAACTAAAACAATTATAAAAATTTTTAAATTGTGATCATAACATCCATTGGACAGATGTACATGGTGAGGATGGAGAACTACACAAAGAGAGTAGGCCAATAAATTGGCCAAAATAAATAGACACAAAGAGAAGAAAATTTCTTCACAAAAGCACATTGACAATTAGTTTTGGAGTATATTCTCTACAATTTACTTACCACACTAATGTACACTGGCATTGTAATTCTATGCAGGGGCTAAAAATTACTTACTGGTTTCTTCCAGGGTAAAAATAATGAAGAAAGATGATATATAATGTTGAAAATTTATCTGAAACTCTAGTTGTCTATGTATATATAATATAGTAGTATAGTATATAGTATATACTATATAGTATAGTATATATATAGTATATAGTATATATAGTATAGTATATATAGTATACTATGTATATATAGTATAGTATATATAGTATACTATATATAGTATACTATAGTATACTATAGTATAGTATACTATACTAGTATACTATACTATAGTATACTACTAGTATACTACTATTACTATTATTATTATTA
>NW_003852488.1:3997279-4016777 GCF_000181295.1 Otolemur garnettii | reverse complement strand
TATACACTATATAATATAGTAGTATAGTATATAGTATATACCGTATATTATAGTATAGTATATATATAGTATATAGTATATATATAGTATAGTATAGTATATATTATATTAGTTATAATTATAGTTATAATTAGTTATATTATATATATTCACATATATATAGTTGCATAGGTCCACTGTACTTACATCTAGCGGGAACTGGGTAGCAAATGAATGGCTACAATCCCTGTGGTTCTCAGGCCTAGGAAACCTACATGAAATTGACTGGGCCTGGGATATGGGGGTTTCCTGTTCAGCTGCAAGTGCAAGGGGAGGAGACACTAAGGCACTGGTGTTTCCCCAGCAGTGTCAGCCCCTCTGCCTACTGGAGCCTCTGGCAGGGCCCTGCCCCCCCCCCTTGCTTACCCTCTAGCCCTCTGGTTCCTCTTCTGGCTGCAGCCGCACCAACACTGTCAGGGAAGGGCAGCAGGTCCTCCCCTCTGCTCAGCTGAACTGGCTGGAGTGCCACCTGTCCTGTATCATCTGGCCACAGACTCATGGGCACAAATGATCCTCCAGCTTCAGCCTCCTGAGTAGCAGGTACACCTGGCTATGGTTATGTTTAAATTTGCACAGTGTATGTCTTTTTTTCTATATAGAAAATGTATTTTGGAAAATCTTATAGTTTAACAGTTTGATAGTCTACAATTTTTTGAGTGAAAAAACGATGAATAATTTGGTGTCACAAAGATGAAAAGACTCCAGAATCTTTTATTAAAAATAAACAAAAAATAAAAATAATTCTCTAAAGTGTGAAAAAATGAAAAATAAATAAAGACACATATGTTATTTTTTGATTCATCTAATTAGAAAAAGAAATGTCAGCACACACAGAAAACATGCTTAAAAGACAATATTGCCTATGATTTCACAAGGATTAAAAATAAAAACAAACAAAAAAAAGTCCAGACAGGAAAGGGAGTGGGTAGTCTGAAGTTACAAAGCTGTCTGCAATGAAGTTGCAAGTTTTTCATTATCACACTCTGCTCAGCAGCCAAAATATGCATCTCAACACGAAAATCACACAACCTTCTAAATACAGGATGAAAAGAATTTCTCACTTTAAAACTGTAGCTTTGAAAAGGTACTTGTGAAACTATTTGAGTTCTAGATATAGAGAAGTTGTGTTTATTGTTGATTCAAGCTCTTCTTTATTTTGCCAAGGCCAGACATTTTTAAAAACTCCTTAAACATCAGCTTTAGGATCATGAAACTTGATAATTTGTAACTTAGCTTTGAGGAAAGTATTGCAGGAAGAGGATCTTCATGTATAAACTAACAATTCTATAAAAATATGTATTGTGCACTTACATATTACATAATTTTAGAAGTTATTTTTGAACCTATTTCTTTCTTTTTTTTTTTCTGTACCATGTTCTAAGCAGTCCTTTGGAAGAGCTGCAGTCTCTAAGTCTTTCCTTCAGTAAGAGGAGTTGTATGCATACATACCCTCTGCCTTCCTGTTCTCAGGGCTCCAACTTTGTGACTGTGAAAATTACATACTGTGGCTATTTCAGAATTAGAGTATAGATAGAGACAAATTTTCTCCACCACATAGTTAATGCAATCTCCTCTGAAATTGAAATTACAATCCCTCCTTCCATCTTAAAGAATTTGTTTATTCAGTTGATGTCAGTAATTATCAACTACTAGCAGTGTGCCTCAGCAAGTGGTTATTATGTGCACACACAGAGTTAGAGGCAGGCAAAAGTAGAAGAGTGGGGAGTTTGAAAGAGAAAGAATAAAGGCAAAGGAAGAAGGAACAGAGGAGGGAGACATTACCTTCATGTAGCAAACTTTAATACAAGACGTTTTCCCTTTAGGGCCAATAACAATTATTCTTCATTTTTAATGCAACCTGGTAAGGGTGGTCACTTTGGTATTTTCATCCTGAAGTAGGATATGAAAAATTGGGAGGACTGAGATACTAACACATAATTACTAACTGGGAAATACATCTGATTAACTATGGTTTAGAAGTCAGATGAAATTACATGTAAGTCACAAGGTGGTGGGCAGCAGGAGCCCACCGTACAGAAACACACTACACAGCTCTCCCCCGAGGATGTCCTCTTACAATGAGAGAGAATACAAATGTTGCCCCTGAAGCTTTCCAGGGGCATCGATTGGATTCCCCACAAGTCAGGAAAATTAAAATCAGTGGCAAAAATTGGAATCAGTGGCAGGACAATCCATTGATTTAGCTGGTTTTCTTTTTCCAATGAACAAATACCCAACTAAAATTGGAGGAGGAAGCCAAGTCACTTAGCCTCTTGAAACCCCTTGCTATTTTGACAATGAGTTATGGCCCTTTGTTAATTTGTCCACAACCTTTCTATAAGTAACCCTAAGGGAAAATCCAAGTTCTTCAGTGAAAAAAGAACTGCAAAGGAACAAGCTCAGGGAAAAACATGTAACCTACTCTCATAGCAGCCGGACAAGTAGACACAGCCCAATTAGTCCCCAAGGAAATAAGACATTATTTTTATAGCGGCTGCTAAAGTAACAGTAAGAAAAGACAGTAGGAGCCTGTGCTTAAATGGATATGTTATTTCATGAAAAGTTACACATTAAATGTGGAGGCACTCTGTGTCAGAGAATTAAATAGAAGCTATAATTTTATTACTTTACTTTCCCCCTCTTTTACAGTGGTTTTAGGGAATTATAATTTCCTCAACTCCTTTCCCCCCAAAAAGTAATACATCTATATTAAAAATGAAAGAGTGGTGTGAAAGGTTACATTTTTCTCCCTTTGGTGGCACCATTTTGTTGCTACTAAGGGACTATAGACGAGGTGGCTACTACTGTTTCATTAAACCAGGGTCTCTGGGAAGTTCAGCTGCAGAGCACGTGTGCTGCTTGTCTTTTGAAAAGGTACTCCATAAAAACCACACTTCTTTGCCAGTCCAAATGCAAGAACGTCTACATGGCTGTTGGAATTATTGGAATTCTGACCCTGAGGCAAGGGGTGGAGTGAACACAATGAAGCCACAATACTACAATCTTAAATGACAACGATTTTTATATGGCTAAGTGAAATTTTGGCAAGTGAGACTGATTGTGAAAGAGGTGGGTGAAAATGACCACAATACGGCTGTATGTGGACGGCACTAACAGACTGGCTCCTGATGAGGCTTGAAAGTGTCTTTACTTTTCACGGCCTCCATATTGACAGTGGCATCTTGTATTCCTTATTGTAACCAAGGATTGGAGTCTAATTGAGGGATTATTGGAAAGACATTTAAAATATTTTTTTTTTTATTGTAAGTTGTCTTTTTATAATTCCCCAGAATGAATGGGCTGATAAATAACTATCATGTATGTCTAACCAGAAATCATAGCACAGATATTTCTCATAATGTCTTGAAAATAGGGGATTCCAAGGTGTTGGAAACCTATGGAGGAATGAATGAACGACTGTCCAAATTACTTTCTGATGAAGGTTATGCAGTTGGAGCAAAGTGGAGTAGATTTTTTAACAATATAAAATATGTTTGGCCACAAGGAGGTGGTGGTGCTAAGAAGATGTGGCAGGAAAGGAAACAGAGGCTGCCACATCACAGGCTTTTTACCTCCCTGAAGACTTCAGAATTCTTTCTGGGAAGTCAGAAGAATTGTTTAGAGAGACAATGACATTATCTGAACTACATTTCAAGAGTAAAACTGTTGTCGTGCAAGAAAGAGGGGAACACCAGCACTATTTCAGTGTAACGGATCAGACATGCTTACTAGCAGTGTTGTAAATTGCCCAGGTGGCCCAGCTTGCTAAACCCTGGTGCTGCTAAAAATAAGAAAGACATTAAAAGTTCTATGTCAATGCCATTTGTAGAAGGATTAGACTATAATAGGAAAATAAAAAGTTCTAAAAGTTGTGATTTAAAGAATAATTTTAGAATATGCCTTCTCTCATGCTGTAGAGATGAATGTAGTTCCCTAAGACAAGTCAGTCCAGATGTGGCAGGGGCTCAGGAGCTGAGGAACTTTCATCCTTTGGAGGAACACAGCATGTGAAGACGGACCTGAAGACAATTTACCATCCTTTACGTATGGGTATCAATGATATCAAACTAACAAAACAATCTATCTGGTACACTTTAACTTTCAACAAACTTAGCAACTAGTGAAATATAAAGTTAAAGACAATGATTTTCAAAGTCACATGTAATTGTGAAACATTTATCCAAGCGGGGAATTGAGTAGTCCAGGTGACAATTTTATAAGGTGGAAAAATACTTGACTCCATGATGACAGTTTGCTTCTACTTCTTTTGTGCAAAATCTCCCTAATTATTTGTTGCTGTGAGTGTCACAGTATTAAGAAAGTATCTGAATTTAGGTTATTGCTGTTCCCATTAGGACTTTCAGAATCATTCAAGAGTGGTTCTTAATTTTAAACACATTACACTAGAGTGAAAAATAAATTCATTCATGGGACTATATGTATTATCTGGATGATCTTTAGCTGTAGATGAAAAACAGCATAAAAATAAATTCATTTAGAAGTGGAAAATAGCCTGGAAAGAAAGCTCTTGTCTTAAATTAACATCCATGAAAATGTCAGAAATGTTAACTAAACCAGCATGATAACACTTTTGTTTCTGACGCAGCAATTTAAAATCAAAGTTGACCTTTAAACTGATGGCACAGTTTGAACCAATAAGTAAACAAGAAACAAGAAAAAGCCTGAATTCTTAAAAATACTAAAAATGCTCTAAATTTAGCTGTAAAACAATCTCAAATCATTCCATTTGTCTCTTAGTATTGATTTATAGTTCTTGGTTTTGCTTTCAGAAGTACCCCAGCATAGATACTAAATTATATAGGCATTGTAATTATAGGACATTCCTGAAAACTACTTTCCAGGAAGTGACATTTAATTTAAACCGTAGACTTACCTAAGTTTATGAATTTATCAAAATCTGAAGAAAAATTAAAAGCAGATATTGTCTTTTTATTGTCATTCACTTCTAGATACGTGATAATTTTCATTAGAGTTTCCTTTTTAATTTATGAGTTATTGGGGAATGTATTTTAAATTTTTCTAACATTCTTAGTATTCCTTCCTAATTTAGTTCCCTTGTAGCTAGTGAACACATTCAATATATTTATTCCTTAAAATTTGTTAAAATTTTGTTTATGACCAAATAAATTCAATTTACTTATTGCTCCATATATAATTGAGTTCTTTTCTATTCTATCGTGATAATTTTTTGATTAAACATTACTTTTTAATCAACCTGGATCAACCATCTAGCTGGTACACTTTAACCAGATAGTTAGATTGGCTAACTAATATAGACAAATAGCCTAATCTAACCACAACCATCACATGTCCTGCTCATGTCTAACTAACTGCTTAGCCTAACATTGTTACATTTTCTTGATGTGTTATTTTAGTTTCACTTTTTATACACATTAACACATTTTTTAAAAGTTATATCTTGTCTGATATTCTAATTTTGTGCAGGGTCTCTTTGAGGTAACCTTTGCATGTTCCATAGATTTTCATGTTTTCCCCTTAAAGTCTTTCTATAGCACTGTTTTATAAAAACAGAATTCTCTTAAAGCATTCAGATAGATTTAGATTTACGGAATCAACTAATCTCCATCTTTCTACAGATTGTATGAACCCATGTATAATTTCTGTAATTATTTGTTTATTTATACTAATTTCTATGGTATTTTTGTTTTTAATCACTGTCCATCTTTTAATTTTTTTCAATTTTTTCCTCTTGTTGTGCCTTTCCTTGTATTGAGAAAATTTCCTGTGTTCACAACTTTATTTTACTGAGGTAGTTTGAGAAAAAGACTTTATTTTTATTATTTTCTGAACACTTTTTAAAATATAATTTAAAAGGTTAAAGTAACCTAACAAATGTACGTGACTTTAGCGTGTTTTCCTACCTCCAATATTCATCTTATTTACATAATAGAAATGCCTTGATTGTGTTACTTTTTAGATCAAAGATATGAATTTTTGAATTAAATGGTTAAATTTATTAAGATATTTCATAAATTCCTTAGCTCAACTTTGTTTCCTATTTATTCATATCTTTTCCTAGTTTACTTTTTCTTCAAAAGAAACCTTTTAAAATAGCATGTTTTTAATATTTAAATTCTTTCATAGTTTTAATCTTAAATTAGTTAGGTTTTACTCTCACTACAAATGATAGGTCTACAGAATTTTAAACTTTAAGGAGACTATGATTTATCCTCAGTCTTTTTAAGAATACTATCATTGGTGGTAAAATTCTGCTATATATTTTTTTATCATAAAATTTGTTTTTTTTTTCTTTTTATCCCTGCTGTTCTTGACTTTCACTCCAATATGACCAGATGTAAAATTATGTTCCTTTGTTGTTTACTTAGTACTGCATTGAATTTTATATCAGGAACTTTTATCAATCCAGCAATCATCTTGGCTCCTCCCTTTCAAATATTGACTCTCTTATTTTCTTAGATCTCTTTTCTATTTCTGGCAGGAATCTGAAGCTATCCTTCATGTTGCACTTAATAAATGTCTTCAGTCTGTACTAGTTTGGGTTAATTGTCATATTTGAGTCATGTAAATTTTATCCTGACGATATATTAGATTTTCCTTTTAGTTATCACAATTGTTACGAAAATATTTCTAATTTACTGTTCTTTTATATATCTACCATTCTTCTGTATGGCTGCTGATTATTTTATATTTATTTTTAATGACTATTTTGACATTTTATTTTTTGAGCTTCAGACATATTACAAAATTAGTTTTTCCTGGAGTGAATTTGTATTTTATTGCTCGATTTGATAGTCTTCTTTATTATTTTGTTCTGTTAATGATTTGGTAAGTTCAGACCGTAGTCATGTTTTGACTAAGAAAGTTTCAGGGATTTTGATTTTGTTTGGTTGTTTCTGAGGTGTCTGAGTGTGTGTGTTTGCTTATTTTGGTTTTATTCTGTATTTTTCTTATTTCTCGCCCTTCCTAGGGACTGTGTCATTTTGTGATTGCTTCCTTCTAGTCCATGGATCCCAGACCAGATGTAGTCATTAAAATGACTTTTGGCAGTTTTTGTTTCATGAAAATATCCAGGATATCACAGATCCAATCACAGAGCCAGCTGTCCACTTGGCTCGGTACTTGGTCAATAGGTTGTGGTTTTTATTTCTATTTCCTTTTGTTAGCAGGCTTTCTATAAGGACATATCCCACAGCCATTTTGTTCAGCCTCCCTTCACAGTTAGTAGGGAGAGGTGTATTTTTGTCACAGTCCTAAGATCTGTCCTAAGATCTGTCTCCTAAGATTTAAACTTGGAGACAGACTCTAAGCACTCTTAATGCTTTTCCCTTGAGAAGCCAATCTCCGTGCTGCCCTCCCCGTACTTTAAACCTTAGAGTTCCATAGGCCAGTGGCTATAAACCCTCAAACCATTTGAATTTCTGTGATTCATTGCTGATCTATAAAAATGATTTAAAAAATGTTTATTTTATCTTTGGATATCAGCTAAAGTATGTATCTATCTACTACATGTGTATATGTACAAATATTAATACATATTTATTTATATGTATGTGTATATGCTTGGTATTTTTGGATTATTGGGTCTTTATAAAACTCATTGTACATTTTTCCCAGTAGTTCACATTCACAATGCTAGAATTAATGGACAAGTTATTATATTATTCATGATCCCTGTGAGCTCTTTATAACTAACTAAAGCTCAATAAATCTTTAGAAACTTAGAAATATGTTTGATTTTTTTGTAAAATATTTATATTGTTATACATGTAAATTAATAACTAAGAAGCAGAAAAACTTAAAAATTGATAAATTAATAAGATAGTATTAAAATGTTATCACTCTTTTGAATAATAGCATATGCTAATTTGGATGTATTAAAAAGATCTAGGGGATTTTCTGTTTTAACTATGAATTTATTTTCTTTCTTCTTAAATTTGTTTTTAAATTTCAGGATATACATACTTTGTTTTTGTACAGATTGAGTAAAAGTTATGGTGCCCATCACCCAGACAATATGCACTGTGCCTGATAGGTAGGAATTCTCCCATCTCCCCCTCTCCGCTCCACCCTCACCAGCTTGATTTTCCTTGAGATTTACTTCCATATATGCACTTAAGTGGCGATTGCTTAGTTTCAATTTGGTTTTGAGTACATGTGTTTGTTCTAGTTTTTAATCTAATATTCTTCAAGATGTTAAACTGAGAGTAGAGTTAATTTCTATTTTGGGAATCTTTCAAAAATGAATTAGAATTATCTTATTGTTATATTATTTCTAAGAAAACTATTCAATTACTAATAACAATAACTAACACCTGCTCAGGATTTACTTTGTTGCAGGGATTATCCTATGCATTTCAAATTATTATCTTTATTAATCTTTACATACCTATCCGGTAGTTATTTTTCCTTGATTTTCAGAAAAGCTAAGACATGGAGAAATAGTTATACACAATTAATGGTGAGTTAGAATCAACCCTTAGCAATCTGACTCCAGAAAGATATTTAAATTTGCTTGTTTTACTTTCAAAACAGCCATTGTTAGATATTCAATGATAACAATAGACTTTCTGCCTTCCTCAGGTTATGGAATGAGCTGTTTTTCTTTAGCATTCCTTTCCTTGACAAATGTGGCTTTTCTTCCTGATCAATGGTTTACCTGTTAGGTAATTCATAGGGTTTTGAAGATTTCTGCTTTTGTATCTGATGTTAACATGTTAATGATATATAACTTTAAACATACTAGTTATACATGACTATGTTAGTAAAAAAAGGTATAATAAATTTTAATCTCTGATATACATTATGAAACAATGTATACACATGAAAAGCAGCCAAATGTGTGTCTAGTATACCTCTCCTAACCGCTAATCAATAACAGGTTCTAAACAGTGATAAAATTATGTAAATACACTGCATTTGGCTTTGAGGATTTAAAAGCCAAAACAGAAATTATTACTAACATCATTACCATAGAAATTTAAAAAAAAATAACAACCAACCAAATCAACTTAGACTTTAGAGTCTATCAGTCTTGGCCCAGTATAGTTGGCTTCATTTCTATACTATAGCAAATAAAAAATAATGATAATGAGTCCTCAGTATTTCAGCAGACAGTCCAAATATCACATTCCCATTTATTGCCCTCATTAGTACCTATGGGGATGATATTCATTATCTCATTTTTCTTTCAGAGAAAACTTCCTTTGTTTTTGCTTGACTTAACTTAGGGCAACTCTTTCTATAAGTAGTTCAGTAATTAATCTATTTATTGGCGATAGAATTTTAGAATTAATGTATATAATAGCAATCTTTGTTTAGAAAAAGGAAACTATGTTCATAGACTTATTAATTTAGAAAAGTTTGTGTGTGTGCTTGTGTGTGTATGTGTGCTTGTGTGTGTGTGTCTGAGAGAGAAAGAATTATAGGAAGGACCTGAATTTAAGAACTAGTCATATTCTGAAAACTTATGTATGAGTACTTTTGTTCTGAAATGCCAAATGAATTATTTGTTTACAACAAAAGGAGAATTCTAGATTAGCCTAATATGGGTCTTGGGTTATAGAAATAAATAACCTGAGCAACATATTCCAGAATTAGGGAACCAAGAGTAAGGAAAAGGGGGAAAGTAGAGTCAAGTACAATAATAGCCAAAATATTGGTCAGGAGAAATTTCCCTATAGGTTGACATCTTTATTTGTATACTCTTTTTCAGCCTTCTAGTGCACATCTACTCCTCTGTGTAGGCGTGGTGTATGGGATGGAAAGAGACCTAGCACTGAAGGAAGCGTTGACACTAATAAGCACTCAGTCATTCACTGGCAAACCAGTGAAATGCACGGAACCAGATTTCTGAGGCCTCTATTCTGGGTCTGGCATAAATGAGTTGTGTGACCTTAGGCCATTTCCTTAATCACCCTGTGTCATAGATTACTTGTCTGTGAAATAAAAATAAAGTAACTAGCTCATAACATTTTTATGAAGGTTAACTGGCTAATATATTTAAAACTTTCAGAAAAGTGACAGATTCTGAACAATATAGTACTGTTTGCTGCTCTTTTTTGTGTCATTATAGTATTAATTGTTTTTTTAAAAAATCACGTGTGATTATCAACTTTGTGCCAAGCACGACACTACAAGATAGACAAAAGGCACAATTCCTACATCAAAAAGTTTCAGGCTAGAGAAAATAGAGGTTGGTTATTCTGCAGAGCATTAAATAGGCCCATGACTCTAAAGGTAGTTTCAATACTAGGAGAAAAATCCCTGGATAAAGCGTAAAGAAATCTGTAAACACTCTCAGAACTGTGTAAAGAGGAGCATGACTATCGAAGTACTGAAGGAGCTGGCATTTAGCAGACAAAGGAATAGAAAATCAGTTTAGATACTGGGAGAGGGGCAAGAGAGAATCAAACTATTAATATCTAGAATCAGGTATTAAAATACAAAATAACAATGTCTAGAAATAAGAGGCAGAAACTCCAAGCACCAGAAGACCTTGAGAGGCTAAGTAATATGCCATTGATTAAACCAGAGAACAGAGAAGTGAACTTAGCTGGGGAGGAACTGGAAGTCAGCACGGAGAAACTTACTTCAAATTTCAAAAGATGTTTAATTATACTAGTATAAGAAGGACCATTATCAACGAAAAAAAATAAAAGTGGGCGGCACCTGTGGTTCAAAGGAGGAGGGTGCTGGCCCCATATGCTGGAGGTGGTGGGTTCAAACCCAGCCCCGGCCAGAAATTGCAAAAAATAAATAAATAAAAATAAAAAGATAAAATAATTTTTTTTTTTTAAAAAAAGATGTTTAATTAGTAGAAAGAACACAGTTGATTCAAAGAAAAGGAAATCCAGATGGAGGGTAATTTTGACTAAACTTCCTTAGAGTAAAACAGCTTTAAATGACCTCAAGCAAAAGAGGTGGATACCATCAAGGTGGTTAACCTGGTTGAAATGAAATATGGAAAATACAAATAACACAGGAGCAAGTACATTATTGTGAATAACACGGGGGTTTCATCAGAGAGAAAAATTTGTGTAAATAGGTTAACAATGTTCAAATGAAAGATGAATAATATTTGTACTAAAACTATTTTAGTAAATTGGAGTGTGTGTTATTTTCTTAGGATTGCTATAACAAGTTATCACAAGCTTGGTGGCTTACACTTATTTTCTCATAGTTCTGGAAACCAGGGGCTGAGGGCAAAATGTCAGTCCGGAAAGCTTCAGGGAAGAATCATTTCTTGTCTTTCCAGATTCTAGTGCCTCCAACCAAGAGTCCTTGGAGCAGCAAAACTCCAACCTCTGTCTCAGTCTTCATAGCCTCTTTCCCAGGTCTTCTGTTTGCCCTTTTCCTAGTGTTGTAAGGGCACTCATTTTGGATTTATAACCTATCAAATACAGTATGATTTCATCTCTATCCTCATCTTTAACTGAGTTAATAAAGACTCTATTTCTAAATACAGTTGCATTCTGACATTCTGATGGGTGTAAATTTAGAGAGAGGGGAAACAGGATTCAAACTACTGTAGAGAATAAAAAAATAATTTTGAACACTTGTAAAAAAGGATAATCAAAAATGTAGAAGTGTCAAACACAGAATAATCATAAATATAACATGTGTCATGTACTTTGACACCAAAGTACAAATTATCACTTTTTATGAGTTCCTGAAACATATACCATATCAACTATCCTGTGGAAATAAGAACGTTAATACTAAGGAACATTAACATTGATCTTAGTTTAAAATGGTAAAGTGTAACCTATGACCACATATTATTCTGAGTCCCTCATGATCCTAATAAAATATAGTAAAGATGAAAGAAAAATATAAAATTGTAAAAGAGAAAAAAATTGATAACAAATATCAATATAAACAATTCTCTAAAATTAGAGTAAAAAATTAGTCAATCTCAGAAACGTGAGTAACAAATACATGTGGGAAGGAATGCTAATTCATGCCATAAAATGCCAGAAAATATGGGATTAGGAGAGCTAGAAATCACAGACCATAAAGGGAGTAATGAGACTAAAAACCAGCAATAGATTAACAGTTAAAACTGGCAAATCAATAAGTAGAATTGTTAGTACACTATGTAGAAGTTAGAAGTCACACATGTATACCAGAAGAAATAACAAAAGTTTTAAAGGAAGCTAATACAAGAACAAAAGAGAACCAACATTTTTCATTTTATTCCTGTTTCTATGACTTAACTTTTAAAACTAGAATTATGAAAAATCATTATAGAATTTTTAAAGTTATTAAAAACAAATACAATACAGTAATTAATAATTGCAATCACTGAACATTCACAATGTTCAAGTACAATGCTAAGCTTTTTTTTGCACTAATTCATTTGCCATTCATGGCAATCTTCAGAAGACAGTGACATTACTGTCATCTTCATACAGATGAGGAAATGGACTTAAAATAACTTACACAGTCCACACAGCTCTTTAAGTAGCAAAAATGACATTCACACCCAGTGCTCTTCCAAGTGCTCTTAAATGTTAGACTGAGTAACACTGTGGAGCTGAACCCTTCCTCTGAGGCTGCTGAATTGGACTGTGATTGGATTATATGACAGAACACCCTTCTGAGAGTGTCCTGTTATCATTATGTTAAAAGAGGATGAGACTACTTGGAAACGTTATGTAGGGTATCCCCAGTTAATAGGTAATACTAAGGTAACCAGATTTTAACATTGGTAAAGCGGGACACCATTGAGGGGAGAGGGGAGGGCGGGGTGGGGGGCGTGGCCTGACAACAATGCAAACTTTGATAAGCAGTTCTTGATAAGCAGTTCTCAACAATTATTTGTTATTATTAAAGTTTAACATTATAAAATTAACAAAAATGATATAAAATGCATATCCTGCCAAAATAGCCACATGGCAGACGAAAACCATATATTCCCTTCCTGTTCTCCCATGTTCCCTAGCTTGTCCTGCATTCTTTCCAAAAATCAGGACTTTTTTAAAATGCCACAGGACGTAGGACAAATTGTTAAAAATCAGGACTGTCCCGCCAAAAGTGGGACGTCTGGTCACCTTAGGTAATACAGATGGAAAATGTTAAAGTCCTCATTCTATAGGCTATAAAATGTATTAAATGTGAAATTATAAAATACTATACTTGCTCATTAGTCTTTGCTTTAGGAAAAGCATAACTAATAAATATTCTGTTTATACCCAAGAGTAACTTAATAAGGTGATCTTGCATCTTAATTTTCACTGGGCAGTCATAGTTTATGCCCCTTATATGTCATAATTATTAATAGGTATAATAATTTTGCTGTTCCAGCATGATTACTAATGATACTTCCATCTACACTTGATAGTGTCCCAATATACAAAGGTAAGTTATAATGCTCCCTTATGGAAACCAAACAACAGCATGTAATAGTGAAGATTTTTAAATTCTAGAAGAAAGGCACTCGTTCCTACTAATCATCCTTGTAATTTAGAACTTCTACCTGCTCTAAGAATCTACTGAGTCTTTAACTTAAGTGCTTGATACAAAATGCAACTTGGGTGGGTCAACCAACTCTCCCTTCCTTTTGGCAAAGACTTAACTCTTAGGATCATGCCAGGCATCTTCTGACTCTGCTTCCCCTTTCCAAGTCCTAGTCTAATTAAGTTTCCAACAGGAGGACACCTAGGTGCCCCTTACCTTTAAATATTTAAATATACTCTTGGGCTTCTCAGCAATTTACACTCCAAACTTCACCACAGACTTGTAAATCCCTAAACTGCGTGAGATTCCACCTCCTTCCCCTTCCTGTGAGATTAGTTGTTCCTGTGGGGAAAGGGACATTTGTAAGTTCTGAGATTTACAAGCCTGCAGTGCTTTCTAAGGTGTAAATTGCAAGGAAGCTCCAGAGAGCCATTAAACATTTAAATGTGGTAAGCATCACACCCCTTTCTCCTCTGGGGCAGCAGTAACTGAGAAGGAGAAGATAGAGGGAGAGCCAGACTTAGCCGGCCATGTTCTTCACCAAAGGGTGACACCCAGATTGGAGGCTTCCTAGATTCAGCGCCAGAAAGATAAGCACAGACTTAAATCTTTGTACTCTGGTTGACATGCTAAGGATTTAATTATTTAACATATAACGAACATTAGTCTAATTATGTAATAATTAAAGCACATCTCTCCTCTAAACAATAAAGCTATTCAAATGTACTTAATGCCAATTTTTTATTTTTGCTCTCAGCCACATTATTATAAGTGAATATAATAATCAGAACTTAAAGGGAATTTTTAAATTATCTTGACTTAGGCATTACATCTGTATATTGAAAATAGGACCATGAAAAGCCATTGGCTGACATGTAGTGAGCCCAGTAGCATGCCATAAATGAAGTTCCTGAGGTAAAACATTTCAAATGTATTTTGACTTCTGAAGTAGAGTATATTTTCTGCACAAGGTTTTCACAGAAAAGAACACGGAAAACACTGTGGTAAAACGACTGTTCTTCTGACCCAAAGATATTCGTCTAAAGACCAAAATGCAGGTGTTACTGTCCCAGTGCCCATTTGGAGCTGTGAAGCAGGGCCTCAGGATTTTCTTTAAAGTCATAGGTCTACTGGCCAAATTTATCACCTAAAACTCCCAGGTGCAAATATACGTCGTATATACACACATAGAAAATAACCAGTTTTAGCTTAAGTGTTTCTTATGTTCAGTCAATATTGTTGCCTTTGGCTCCTCAATCTCGATTTCTCCTTCATTTACTTTGAATCAGAAGGAGGTGACAAATTGTACCATTCCTAATGATGAAATCCTAGGAATACAACTTCTCCATTTTGGAGAACTTGATAGAACGCCTTTGCTTCAAATGATCACAGCCTCACTTCCCTGTTTTATGCAGGATTACCAAGGCACAGGATGGAATTTACTGGAGGTTTGGAGTTTCACATCCAGCAACACTAAAAGTGAAGGGGAAAGGAAAAACAGATGTAATTCTGGAGCTTCTTGTTGCCAAAAGAAACACAAAACCACTGACATGTTCTCACTCTTCTCTTTCCTTTGTGTCTTGTATTGCACCAGGCTTTCCTCATGGCAGCTTCGAAGGCTTCCAGCGTCTTTGTTACATCCATGTGGAATGATGGCTTATTTCTGTGAGACTCCCACATTGTCCCATCCTGTGCTTAAATGCCCAAGATGTTATTACTTTCATCAAGAGAGTCCAATAGTTCGGTTTTCTTCCTCTGTTTTCTTTTTGTTTACTGCCTTATGCAACTTTAAAAATGTTCTTTTTCACTTTTATATTATTTTTAATTTTTTTTCTTCTGTCTGATTGATGACTGTTATTTTAAAATACACTTTGAAATATGCATTTTAGTTCTTCTTGTTTTAATCGATTGTCTGTAGACTACCTTGCAATGCTTTTTCTTACTCATCTTTCTTTCCATTTTTATTTTTCCAGATGTTTAACAGAGTATTTGAGAACATAGAATTTGGAGTTGACTGACTTGGTTCAACTCTCTTGACCATTCATCAATTTTGCAAGTTATTTAACCACTCTAAACTATATTTTCTCCATCTACTAAAATGAGATAATAATACTTATAGTGCTGTTGCAACAATTATTTATAATAATATTTGAAAGTTGATCATGATACCTGGCTTGACATTTAACAGAGTATCATCATTGTGTTATCTATAAGACAGAGGAGATACAGGGAGTATATTTACTTATTTCTAAAAGAAAATTATAAAAATTTGAATATTGAAGTAAAGACAAGAAAAATCATATATCCCGCAACTATTGTGAACTTCAATTGCAATATTGGGAACACTCATCTTAAGGACATACTTGTAATTTACAAGAGACAGCACAGAGCTATGATAAGAACTTGAGTAGTACAGGAGTTTGCAACCAGCTTGAACAAGGGCAAGACTCTATCTCTATTAACAATAGAAAAATTAGCCGGGCATTGTGATACATGCCTGTGTTCCCAGCTACTTGAAAAGCTGAGGCAGGAGAGTCTCTTGATCCCAGGAGTTTGAGGCTGCAGTGAGCTATGATGATGCCACTATACTCTCTCCAGGGGTAACAGAGCAAGACCTTGTCTCCAGGAAAAAAAATACTACTACTAATAATAACAACAACTTGAGTTGTAGAGCCAGACAAGATTTTGTTCAATAACTAATTTTCTCCTTTGTGGTCATATAGCTGTCTTTTGTTATTATCATAGCTATTACCATCTGTTTAACAGAGGTAAGAAGGCTTATTTCATTGGGTTAGTGTCAGTATCACAAACAAGGTTTATAAAACTGCCATCTTGTTGCTTGATCTATAGTATTATTCTACACAATATTATTGAATGACGAGTCAGTTTGAAAAGTTTTAATTTGTAGTATAGCAGAATAAATTCCATTAAGCCAAATGGTTCATTTTTCTCCATACCTTGTTATTAGTATCGCACACATTCTGTGTAAATAGAGGTGGATGAAACAAAAATTCTACTCAAATATATTTGAGTGTAAATGTCCTTGAAAGGGCATTTAAATATATTTTATATAAAAAAATTTGCAGTAAGTGCTTCAAATTGGGCATAATCTATATATATTTCTGTGGACAGCCAAAAAGTTAGATTGAATGACCTCTAGTGGTTTCTTCCTATGAGTTTCTGATTTATTTTCCAGAGAAATTTCCACAGAACTGTCCTATAGGCCTGCTGAGCTTTTGGGATTTGATAACAGCTCACTGGGTCTATAAACCCATAGAAAGAATCTTAGGTTACACATGTAGACCTGATCAGAATCTAAAGGACGAAGTGTTGCTTTGAGATGTCTTATAACACAGCAATATTCAAACTAAAGGACACGAAGTTGAACCACGAATCAACTCTTTGTTTTCTTTCCCTTTTAAAATAAAAATTTGGCTTTTCACTTGCACTGGAAATTATTTTATGCTTCTTTTTCATATGACAATGTTTTATTGCTAACATAGAAAATATAAACATGGCTGAATTGTATAAATTCTTATTAAAAATTTCATGAAATCATTCCAAATCAATTCTGCCAATTTGTTATTAAGTTTAAGATTAAAAATGATAAAATTTATGGGGAAAATTAGTAAATATAAGGGTTTTCTCTTTTTCTATGTGGTGAGAGAAGGAAGGAGAATTGAAAATTCAAAAACAAGAGTACTAAAAATTTTACTTTTGAACATAAATGAGGGGAACAATACTATTCTTTTTTTTTTTTTTTTGACAGAATCTCACTTTATTGCCCTCAATAGAGTGCTGTGGCATCACAGCTCACAGCAACCTCCAACTCCTGGGCTTAGGCAATTCTCTTGCCTCAGCCTCCCAAGTAGCTGGAACTACAGGGGCCCACCACAGTGCCTGGCTATTTTTTGTTTGCAGTTTGGCCGGGGCTGGGTTTGAACATGCCACTTTTGGTATATGGGGCTGGTGCCCTACCCACAGAGCCACAGGCACCACTGAAGGTGAACAATACTACAACTCTATAAGAAAATAACCAGTGCACCCCTCTAAAGGTATTATGGTCTTATTAAGTAATTTCACAGAATGTTTTAACTACATAATGTGACAGAAAATATTTATTTTTTGTGTTAAATTTGAGCTTTTTTATATTAATTATTTGGAATTAATGTCATCCTTAACATGAATAATATTTTACTGGGAAAAGTACTACTAGTATATGAAATAAAACATTTTAAAAATTATTAATATTTTCTTGTGTAAAATACATGAAAATACCACATGGGGGGATTCAAAAGTACAAGTACAAATACAGATACAATGTCAAAGGTACTAATTCTTATTAAAATTATTGTATACTCTTTATTTTTCCATACAAATTTGAAAAGGGAAGTAAAATAAACTTTACTCTCAATAATTTAATTAGTATGATTTTTTTGTGTGGGATAATCTATTTTAATGAAACTTGTTATGTAAATATTTACCAAAAAAAGGGAAAAAATAAATATTACAGCTGAATAAAAAATACAACTCAGTACTGTGGGCTGGAAGCGGGATGCCCACCAGGCAGCACACCCACTCTAGTGTGCTAGCCACTGACCTGGTAAATGTAGCCATGAAGCATATGGTATAACAAGTAGAGCACTTGCCTTAAGTTTTATTTTGTTCATTCTAAGAGCACAACTATCAAAATGCAGATACGTGGTAGAAGAGCAGAATTTATGAGTGAGAGCCATTTTAATAAAGAAACACACAAAATACACTGATTTGCAGGAAACTAAACAACCACCACCACAAATCTCTTTGGACTAGCATAGCTGGGATACCATAGGCCTGATTTTCAACTGGCATCAGTCAGGACAGGCCTTCTGTTTCTAATTAAATTGTAATAGATTACATGCATTCCACCTGGGTCTGTGTGGATTGGCAGTTGCCTTTGCCTTATTAGTAGTTAAATCCTTAAAATATTACCCCTGAAGAGATGAACTGATAGCAAAGGGAATTAGAATCTTAGGATCAGAAATATGAAAGCGTAGGGTGAATACTTTTGAGGAAAAAAGAAAAAACATTCAGAAACATTGAGGCAAATGTATTCCTCCTACATAACATTCATAAAGTTAGCCTAGTGCTACGATAAAAGTGTGCATTTTGATTACGTGCCAAATTCTTTAGGAGTTCAAAATAGAAGAAAATTTGTTTGATAAAACAAAAATCAGATTATCCTTTTGGTAGATATTTGAATTTTTACAAAGAAAACATCCCATTATTGCACTTCCATCAGGACCGCCCCTGGTGTACTATCTGTGCTTTATACATGAGCGGCAAAAATACATTGCCAAGAATACCCCGAAAGGCTGAGGTTCTCAAGATATATTGGAAGAACCTTCATCAGAATGTTTTGAGTTAATGGTTAAAAATGCAGATTCCTCTGCCCTATCCCAGAAGTAGTGAGTAAAAATCTTTTAGGGTATAGTGAAGAAGTCCACATTTTAATACTTGCTGAAGATAATTCTTATGTACTTAGAATGCTGTCCTTTGAATATTCAAAAAATATGTCCTGGTTCCTGTACCAAGCCAAGTACCCAATAGAAGGTGACGTCTTTTGCTATTGTCCAAAATGAAATTATACACCTAGGAATTGCCTAAATATAGCATGTATCGTATGGTGGATTCAGACTATGTATCCCCAAATGCCTACAGAGTAAGAGCAGATAATTCTATTTAATGCTGATATAGAAACAATTTGAAATCAAATTTTCTGCCTTATAAATAAGTTTATATTTTCAATAATCTTTCTCCCTTT
Source organism: Otolemur garnettii (assembly GCF_000181295.1). Taxonomy (NCBI): domain Eukaryota; kingdom Metazoa; phylum Chordata; class Mammalia; order Primates; family Galagidae; genus Otolemur; species Otolemur garnettii. The sequence continues at coordinate 3,997,474 of NW_003852488.1, read as the reverse complement.
TTACATAATTACCATCTCAATTAATGACTATTGCTTTGAGTTGCAAAACCAAACATTAGTAGAATTTCTCAGCTGTGTCTTTTTTCCACTGATTGCATTTAAACCCATGGAGGTGGCTCGGTGCCTGTGGCTCAAGCAGCTAAGGCGCCAGCCACATATACCTAAGGTGGCGGGTTCGAATCCCCAGCCCGGGCC
>NW_003852488.1:3992081-3997208 GCF_000181295.1 Otolemur garnettii | reverse complement strand
AGGAGACTCGCTTGAGCCCAGGAGTTGGAGGTTGCTGTGAGCGTGATGCCATGGCACTCTACCCAGGGGGATAGCTTGAGGTTCCGTCTCAAAAAAAATAAAAAAAATAAAAAAATAATAAACCCATGGAGGTATGTGTGACCAACAGGCCCCAGTAATCAATCAACTCAAGTCTCAAAATTGGCCCAGACATATTTAGAAAATTGCATTCAGTAAATCTAACTTAATTTTAAAAATGTGTAACTTTAATTTTAAATGTGTAATCCTGACTGTCTAATTTAAATTGGTTATTTTTTAAAATTAAAGTGTTATATATCTCAATGGCATTTATAATGGCATATAAGCCAAAACCTAGAGTAAAGAGGAAAAAAGTTAATCTCCATGTCCCTAGTATAGAAATTAAATGTTCTGGCCTTTAGTTTCATATGTTTTTCTAATAATTTGTACCATGCTCAGCGTTATGTTTGATAATCCCATATTCTGGGTTTTTAGCAAAAAGCATTCCTCCAAATCCATTGAACTATAAAATTAAAATTATAATTATGTTCCACAGTAGATAATGGCCCTTCCTCCAACTCCAGAGAGGCCTGTAAAAATAATTTTGAATTATTAAAATTTCAGTGAATGAGTTTGAAAAATATGTATAAAGAATATATGTAATAAACAAAATCAAATATGAAGATAAGTTTAAAACTTTCCTTCTGCTTTCTCTATATTTGATGTTACTGGGTTCATCAAAAAATATTCATATACAAATATGATCATGACAACAGAGAAGAACATACACCAGACTGTATAGACTACCCCAAGCTACAAGTTGAACAACTCCTATATTTTAACCCAATTTTTCAACAAGGGGAGGGCAGCCCCTGGGGCACGTTCCACACTGAAGGCATATATCAAAATCACCCACAGGTCAACTATTAATGTATTATAAAAGTGCTTATGACACACATTTTTTAAAACAATTCTTGGCTGATGTAAGTACACAGAACTAGAATGCTTCAGTGGGTCATGGGTTTAAAACATTTGTGAAACACAGTTTCACAGGGTCAAGCTAATTAAGGGCATGGCTCCAAGTCTACCTCATTAACCATGGACATTGGCAGCTCCTGGAGTGTGAAGCTGGGAGATGACTGGGGTTGGCTTCACCTCCTAAATCATCTCTCGTTAGAGCAAGGAAGTTTAGGCTCTATAAAATCTCCTCCCTCCCCAAATATCCAGAAACCAAGTCTACCTGTGTGAGGCATCTGTTCCCTCTATTACACAAAGAACATCCCTGCCTGCTGCCCTTATGAAGTAGCAGCGTTCTTGTTATTCTTAAGGCACTTCTCCTTTTAACTTTTAGGGACAGGAAATTAAGCTTCACTCTTTTCAGTTTTTCATCTTTACATAAATATGTTTTTCCTAGTCCATTAAGGTTGTTAATTTAAATGTAATATAAATGATACAAACCACTCCTTCTACAAGTTATTTTACTTAATGAACTTACATTGATAACATTAAAAAAAAACCAAACCTGAGCATAAAATAGTTCCTTCCCACCTTTTACTTGTTATTACAGCAGATATTTTTCAGGCAATGAGGAACAGTTGTAAACTACATTTTCAAGAAGTGTATCTAAGTGACGCTGCTTAAATGCAGTCTATCGGAACCACTAGATTTTCAATAGTAGAAATGAAACAAATCCCAAAAGCAATTTCCAGGAACAGCAGACTACGAATACATTTCGTCCCCAAATTTACAATGTCAGATTACCCAACAAACTGCTAGACAACTATCACTTGAGGTAGTGTTACCTTATAATTACCAACACAAATAGTGTTGCCACTTTTTAATTGTATTTTAGTCAAAAGCTAGACAGCACAATATTTATATACTTCTATGAACTAAAATATTTAGTTCCTTTTAGAGAAAGTATTTCACTGAACCTACAAAAAATATTGACTCTTTCTTATAATGTGAGGAATCTATCTCTGTCTCTTTCTCATGGAGTTTGAAATATACAAAGTCTTGAGTTAAATATAATTGCTTCAAAATAATTAGGCAGTAGCTTACAAAGTTTGTACGGGTTCATGCAGCCATTCGTTCATCAACATCGAGGGGCTATTTTATGCCAAACACTGGGTAAGCTTTGAAGAATCAAAGAAAAATAAACCCTGGTTATTTCACTAAGAAGTATATGATGTATTCAGACACAAACACACATACACGTAAATCACGATAGACACCATGGTAAGTGCTTCAAGGCAGACAGTGGAAAGTTTTAGGAAAGACCAAAAGACAAGGCATCTCTGCTGGACAAAGTAAGGAAAGTCTTGGGTAAGTCAGTGCTTAGAGAAGGAAGAGAAGACTTACTGATGAAGGACATTGGTATTCGGCAAAGAGGTAAAGAAGTGTGAACATAGGACAGAGGTACTCTAAACATACGCTGAAACGAGTTCAGCATGTCAGGATGTGAATAGGAAGCATACAAAGATGACATTGGTAAGGAAAAAACCGGAGGCAGCATTCTCATGAGTGACTTGGCAGAGATTACTGATGTGCCAGAAATCACAGACCATAAAAGGAGTCGTGAAAGAAACAAAAAGACACTTTGTTGCCACATTTTAAGATCTGGCTTTCCTGCCCAAGCCTCATACTTAAGAAAATCTGTCTTTTTACAAAAATTACTATTTTTGGAGCTTGAGTATTTGTAGAATCTTGATCCAAAAATGTCTGAAAATTTAATGGAAAAAGTAGATGTCTGAATACTTTTTTAAAAAGCTATAAGGAGCTTTTGTTTCAGTGTGGGTTGTTGAAAGAGGAGACTTGTCCCTGTGCTTCAAGCAAAATGTTCCTTTGTGGTAAAATCAATTAATCGAGCCATTAGTTCTGCAAATGAAAGGCAAAAACCACAAACTAAAATCCAATTGTTTGAGACTACGTAGATTGAAAGAGTATTTCACTGGGAAATGTCAGAGGTGGTGTGTTATGCGGAAGGCAGACATCATTCCCTAAGATGCTTTTTTTTTTTTTTTAGTATAGATTAACATGGAACCTGTTGCTTTCTTAAAAAGTATGAATTTCCTTCCAAAACTTTCTTTTTGCTTCCAAAATTTTTCTTTGTATAGCTCAAATTCATTCCATACAGCTCTCATTCCAAATTTCAGTCTTCTTGGTGAGATCGCCCCCTACAACACGGCGCTTTACTCCCAGGATCCTCATCAGTGCTCATTTCTGAAATGTGGAAGAAGGAGAAGATAGCGCTGTATCTCTAGTCTCTGGCCATTTTTATACGAAGTTTTAGAGACACCTGCTATCTCCCTCTACAGAACTTTTTCACGTACAGTGATTCTCTGATGTTCCTGGGACACCCCCAAAGCCTAAAATCTTCACTCACTGGTCCCTTTAGTCCTGATGTGTAGCTGAAGGACAAAACCATTTCTCTCTTGAGTCTTGCTATGTCCATGGTGCGTTCATCGTCACAGTCTACAGCAGACATATCCTGTCTAAGTGCACCATAAAGCCTGTCATCCTCCAACATCTTCCTATCTCCTTGGTGATTGATTAGAGCAAGATTCAACTTTTAGGCTCTTGAAATTTTTCTGTTTTTATTGCTAGCCATCCTCAGGAAACTTTCTTTTTTGTTTAACTGCAAAGCTCCACTCACAATCCACCTTCTCCAGAAAACTCCATAACTTTAAATATAGAGTTTTCTTGAATTTTCTCTCAGAAGCATGTATGATGATTTACCACTTAGACAATTTATTTATTATATTATTTGTTATTATTTTGAGACATAATCTCACTCTGTTGCCCAGGCTAGAGTGCAGTGGCACTATCACAGCTCACTGCAACCCCAAACTCCTGGGCTGAAGTACGTGCTCCTGCCTCAGCCTCTTAAGCAGCTCAGACTGCAGGCATACACCACCATGATCAGCTAAGTTTTTTTTTTTTTCTTTTTGTAGAGATGGGGTCTTGTGATTGCCCAGGTTGGACTCAAACTCCCAGTGATCCTTCTCCCTCGGCTTCCCAAAGTACTAGGATTACATGCATTAGCCACCTTCCCTGGCCAGATAATTCATTTTGAAAATTTACTTTCTGTTATACACTCTCCCTTAAGCAAAAAAGTAGCCTTCCTAGTATCTGTTTGAAAGGGATGGAAGAGATAGGGAGAGACAAACTTGCTTGAGGAAGAGTACCTGAATTAAGATCTCAGAAGTTCCGGGTCCAGAGGGCTCACTGGCTGCAACTGGGGTGAACGTCTCTCACAGAGAGGAATTAAAGCCAGTGAGTAGATACCATGCTCCAGCAGACGGTGTGAGTGGAGACACTGAAATCCAACAGAGAAGCAGCAGGAACAGGGAACACGGAGAAGAGCAAAGAGAGACACACTGCTCAGCCAGGATCCGTGGGAACGTAAGAGCCAGAGTTTCTGGGTTTCCGCCTGTCTGCCAGGGACTCCTAAAGCTACAGGAAAACCCCTGGGCTCTCACGAGCTGCGGGGCTAATGCAAGGTGCTATGCAGATGGTACCCAGTGGCACTGCTGGAGCTGGACCTTGAGTGGAGCCCCACAGGCTGGTAAGCTCTGAGCCAGTCAGAGAGCACAGCCCCAAGCAGTTTCAGTCCTGCTTTGAGGCCTCCATCTATGCCAGTGCTGCCACAGCCAGAGAGTAGGACCACCAAGGAAACTGGGTGGGGGAAGAGGTGTGAGTATTCTTAGGAACCCCAAGAAATATCTGGTGCTGCTGAGAAAGGTGGGATGAACATTCTTTGCCCCTGGCTGCCAGCCTCTATGGAAAGGAACCTGCCTTCCCCGGAGTCAAGTCGGTGGCACCACTGCCCCTCCCCCTTCTGAGCACCCCTGCCGAGCTCCTGCCCACCTTGATGAGAGCGGCATCCACCACCTCACTACAACAGAGCCAGGGAGAGAACTGGCAATCCTGGCATTTCTGTGACTTCCTAAAACAGAGACTGCTGCCATCGCAGAGTGAGGGAGGTGTAAGTGGCCTTCGTGCCAGACATACCTGCCTCTGCTAATCCCGCTGAGAGGGCCCCACCCTTTCTGAAGCAGCTCCAGAGTGCACCTGCCCTCCCTTGCCTAATCACACTACAGGACTGGGAGATCACGCTACCCCTTCCTA
>NW_003852488.1:3991546-3991919 GCF_000181295.1 Otolemur garnettii | reverse complement strand
CCCTTGGCAGCGCACTTCTCCCTTCCAGACAAGGCAGCTGTGCTCCCCACGAGGGAAAACAGCTAAGTCACAAAGCCATCTGCTCTGAGCTAAGGGAATAGGTTCCGCTCAGAATCCAGGAAGGCAGAGAGCTGTGGAAAAGCCGTCTTCTGCAGCTCCCAGCAACATTGTGGTTTAGAGATAAATAACAGATTTTGACTGAATTGAGAGTCATCCACCTCAGGACAGGGTGGCAGATTGCTTTTCTAAATCAGATGAGTCTGTGGCCTGAGACAACAGAGAACCTCTCATGATAAAGTTTAAACACTGACACCCCCAGCTATAGCTGGCTGTAAGTGCCACCAACAGGCTCTGGAGATTGAAATGCACAACC
>NW_003852488.1:3989803-3991184 GCF_000181295.1 Otolemur garnettii | reverse complement strand
GTAAAATAAAGTAAAACAAAAATTTTAAGTCCACTAAAAATATTTAGTAAATTCAAAAATAATAAGTGGCAGTTTCTCGATAGGGGAAGAAACTAGCCTAAAATTCTGGCAGTATTAAAAAAAAAAAAAAAAAAGAAGGAGACAGTTTCAACATCCCCAGAGGATCACACTTCAACAATGGATCTCAACCAAAGGAAAATACTGAAATGACAGATAAGGAATTCAAAATATGAATTTCAAGTAAGCTCAATAAAATAACAAGAGAAAGTTGAAAACCAGCACAAAGAAACTGCAAAGAAATTCAAGACATAAGTGAAAAATTCAGAAAATACATAGATACTTCTTTAAAACTTCTGGAATTATTTAGGCACATTTAGACAACTAAAACATGCAGTGAAAAGATTTAACAATAGATTAGATCATGTAGAGGAAAGAATTTCAGAGCTTGAAGACAAGGCTTTTGAATTAACTCAGTGAAGCATAAACAAAGAGAAATAATTAAAATAAATTAATAACTTTCCAAGAAATATGAGACTATGTAAAATATACAAAAGTAAAAATTGTACGTATTCCTGAGAGAAAAAGAAAGAGTTTGGAAAGCCTATTTGAGAGCATAATTGAGGAAAACTTTCCTGATTTTACTAGAGATTTAGACATCCATAGGGGAGAAGCTCAAAAACACCTGAGCAATTCATTGAAAATAGTATTAATTTTGCCTTCCTCTCGCTACTCATAGAATTTTCTTTTCACAAAGAATTTAGTCATTGGAATAAACCAAAGTCAATGTGAAGGAGAAAATTCTATGAGTAGTGAGATGAAGGCATCAAATAACTTGTAAAGGAAAACCCATTAGACAAAAAGCAAACCTCTCAACAGAAACCTTATAACCAGAAAGAACTAGGGCACTATCTTTAGTCTTCATAAACAGAATCACTGCCAACCAAGAATTTTGTTTCTGCAAAGCCAAGTTTTATAAATGAAGAACAAATTAAGTCTTTTCCAGAAAGGCAAATGCTAAAGGAATTTGTCACCACAGACTAACCCTGCAAGAAATGCTCAAAGAAATTTTAAACATTGAAATGAGAGGTCAATACTCATCAGAATAAAAACACTCGAAAGTAAAAAACTCACAGCTTTTATAAAACAGTAACACAATGAAGAAAGCAAAGCAACTAGATGCAATATGATGATTGGAGTCTCAAACATCAAAGTTAACTTCGAATATAAAGGGTCCAAATGCCCCCCTTAGAAGATACAGATGAATGGAATGGATTTAAAAACACAACCCAAGTACCTGTTACCTTCAATGGAACCACTAAAGATTCTGACAGACTCATGGTAAAGGGGTAGAAAAAATATTCCATGTAGAGAAAAAAACAAA
>NW_003852488.1:3987687-3988840 GCF_000181295.1 Otolemur garnettii | reverse complement strand
AAGCAGGAGAATTGCTTGAACCCAGGAGTGTGAGGTTGCTGTCAACTAAACTCAAACAATGGCACTCTAGACTGAGCAACAGAATGAGACTATATCTCAATAAATAAATAAATAAATCTTATATGTTATGAGATTATTGAACACATAAAATGGAAAATCTAGAGGCAACAGTTAAATTAAGTTCCTGGAAACATAAACCCCCCTAAACTTGAATCAGGAAGAAATAGATAACCTGAGCAGACTGACAACTGGCAATGAGATTGAATCAGTAATAAAAAAATCTCCTAATGTCTCCACAACAACAAGCCTAAAAGTAGACTCACTCACAGCCAAATTCTACCAGACCCACAAAGGGGAGCTGGTACCAATCCTACTGAAACTCTTCCAAAAAAATGAGAAGGAAAAGGAAGAATCCTGACTCATTATACAAAGTCATTGTTACCCTGATACCAAAGCCAGGCAAGGGCACAACAACAGCAAAAAAGCAAACGGCAGACCAATATCCCTTATGAACATAGACGAAAAATCCCTCAACAAAATACTGACAAACATGAATCCAACAGAACATTCACAAGATAATTTACCATGGTCAAGTGGATTTCATCTCAGGTATGCCAAGGATGTTTTGGATAAAGAATACAGGAAAAGTCTGGGTTTCACCACTATGCAATTCATCTATATAACAAAGAAAACCACTTGTATGCCCTAAATTTATTGAAATAAAAAATAAATCTCAAAATATTGTTAACAACTCATTTTCCTAGTAAAATCCATCCTTCTTTAAAAAGAAAATTAATGAATGCTTTTCTCCACCCAACCCCCCTCTACTGACCTTGAAGTGGAAAGAAAAATCTATCTTACTGGACTAAATGAGTGCTTCAAGAAAATATGCACTACATGCACGGCTTCACCAGGGTTAGCGAGTTGAGGCTATTCACAGGGTAAATTATTCAACTTGCTTATCTGTGATGAGGGTTGGAGGTGGGAGCAAGCATAGTGAGGTGCTAATGTTACCATATCGTCCACTCTGCACCATGGACTCTTCTGAGCCTTTTCTATGTGTGATATCATTTAATTATTGTACTAATTATGTGATAAAGGTAACATTATTATCCATTTTTAATACCAGATGGAGATACTGAGGTGTAAAAAG
>NW_003852488.1:3979411-3981039 GCF_000181295.1 Otolemur garnettii | reverse complement strand
TTTGCTTTCTTATTCAATGGTTTAAGTTCATTATCATTGTTTATTTTGATGACCAAATTATTCTTTGTTTGGCCAGTGGGACCCTATTCAAGCTGACTTCTGGGGGATTTTCCTGTCATTCTTTGAACTTTTTTTGACACTATAAATGGTTCAAACTCATTTTGTAATTTCTCTGCTGATTTAAAATCCAGGATACTTTTTCACTGTATTATTTTATTTGTAAATAACTCACACAAGTAATAAAAATGTTTTTTATTGAGAAGCCAAGCCTTCAGAGTGGAGTCACACCTTTGATATAATTCATCTTCATTCCAAAAGCTGTAACATGAAAATTTGAATGAGGCACCACTCCTGTCTTCCTGGAATTAATAGTGGAACACACACACACACAAACAATAAAACAACACAGACAACTACAAAGAGGCTCTCGTTGGTATTAAACTTTAAATAAAGTCAAATTCTAATGCCAAATGATTTATGAAAGCTAAATTTTAGAACAATGGGTACAATATTGAATACACAAATACTTCTTTAATTAAAAAAAAGTTTACGCTGATTCCAGAATCTGAATGTGAAGTTCATAATTATTTTCACGTTATAAGGCACTGATAATTGAGGCTAACTAATTGATAGGAAACCCTCATCACAGAAAGACTTGGAAAACTTTGTGCACAAGTTTGAAAAAAGGCACACTGAAGGTGGAAAATTTTGCAAATATCGTAGTTCACTGTATAATTATTAGATCTGAGTGGCTATAAGAGTTTTATTTATTAATATAATTACTTGCTATGTCAAAACAAACTTCTCAAAAATTGGCCAGTCTAATCTGAAATATATCCAAAAGGCTAATCTCCAAGCAGAACCCATTTTTTGAATGGTGAGTAAGTCCATGAGAACTGAAGTCTGAGGGAGCATACAAATATCAAGCCCAGACCAGGGAGACAGGGGATCTCTAGCCAGGGCACATACATATGTATGTAATGGAACAGAAGGAACCATAATATTATCAGGCTTTCTAAGGCAGTTTAGATATAAATAGCACAGGCAGAGGCCAAATCCAGCCTTTCCAGTCCTCTCTTCTTTTTGTAGCTGTGGCTAAAACCTGTGCCAATGACCACTGGGATTTGTAACACCCTTTTGCCAGCAACGGAGGCCAGACGGTCATTAAATTGGATATAAACAAGACAGGAATTAAGAATAAGGAATGGGCGGTCTGGACCTCCTATGAAACCGTCTGGAGAAAACCCAGATTTCCCAGATGTAATCTTAGGTCCTGGAGTTCACATCACCAGCTGTGCCCTGAAGGAAATGGAGGTAAGCGCATTTGATGGGAGGGTCACTAGCTGTGGTGGAAAAAATAAAATGTCACCAGTGAGCATATAGGGTACATATATGTACACTGGAACTCTCCCAGACTCACTCTGACAATGCATGTATTTATGCATGGATCTTCCCTGTCATTTCATCTGCATACTTGTATATCTGTAAGTTGATACTCAGATTAATTTTAATAAAAGTTATATGCTATTAAATAGATGAATTTTAATTTTAGGCAAGAAAACTGAAGAAATTTATTTGAAAATGACAATAGTTCTCATAAAGTTTTTAAATTACTGCCAATGTAAGTC
>NW_003852488.1:3976249-3979391 GCF_000181295.1 Otolemur garnettii | reverse complement strand
TACGACATTTAATGGAAACAGAATTCCTTCAGGGCATATCTGTTCAAGGCAACCCTGTGATCTCATCTTTCTGGAGTTCATCCATTACATGGAGAGTTGCTTCACATAATGGTGACCTAAAACAGGATTCCAAACCCAGCCACAGAGATGACATGGGGCTGTTTCATTATTACTGCACTACACACACAGGGAGAATTAGCACAAAATTAATGATGTTGATGTTCAGAGACCCTGAAATGTATGGTCCCATTTAGAACACTAATAAGATCCCAGCAATTTCATATCAGTTATTTCAGATTATGAATTTAAGTAAGCACCCAAGTGACTTAAGTTTTAACCCCCCCAAAGATGCATAAGGTAAAACAGTTTCTTATTTTCTACGAGCTAAATTTATTTGTAGGCAGAGTACATGATCATTCATTCATTCAAATGATGTCTATTAAGTGTTGAGCTTGTATTAGGAGCTAGGCTAAAATGTGTAGAAAATAGAAGTCACAGAATTATCTTAGAAAGAGTTTATGTTCTAATAGGAAAGACAGGCAGAAATATAAAAATGTGAAGAGGAGAAGCTAAATTTCTTATCCACAATACTCTCTGTATCCAGCACACGTGGATTTGCTGGAAAGTACAATAAAAATTCCGTGTATCAAAATGCAGTAGATAGGTCACAACCATGACTTGAACTTTACCGTACGAATGCAACCAATGTAACCTAATCATCTGTATCCTCATATTAATCTGAAATAAAAATAAAATGAAATAAAAATGCAGTAAGCCATGAGCTTTTGAATGTGCTTTGATTTTATTTGTGTTGTTGTTAAGGTATCATTTTTAAGATAGTTTTACCTAAATTTATTAGAGGTCTTTGGGGATACAGCATAATGGGTATTAAGGACAGGAAACACTTTGTAAACTAATGTCATTTAGACAAACAAACAAAAAAGGTATCATTTCTATTTCAATGCCACATTGTGTTTTGAAAACCTAATGACCCTTTTTAATCAGGCTGTGGGAAGTCATAAAATGCCACCTAAATTTAGCTCTTATTTCAAAGTGACAAAGGATGTGTTTTTTGTCTTCATTAAGGAGGTGGGCTCTTCTCTGATGGTCTAACATGTCAGTGTACTCTAGTACATACATTTTTCTTGATAATTTCAATTTTGTCCTTAAATTGAAGCTAAAATTAGACAACATAATGTTAGGCTTTTTAAAATGTCATGCAGTTTGATTTTACTAATGTTTGATTAAAATTTCATCCATGTGTTAGATTAGGATTTCATTCAAACTCCATGAGAATTTTAATTCTCTTCTAAAATAAATTATGCATGTTACCTAAACAGCATTTAGCCCTCTGCTGAAATTAAGAATAAATTTAAATTAAAAGAAAATTTAGTAAAAGTTGACAATTCTTCAAACAAGATACGTAATCAATTTTTTTTCAAGATCAACTTTTATTAGGAACAAAACTAGTAAAAGGTTACAGTCTTTTAAAACCATCCCAGCATCTACCACAAGGCACAAGTGCTAGGAAAATAAACATCAAAGCATAACAGTAAATAGAGCCCTAATGTGTTTGTCAAATAACTTCTTATTTGTTTCATTAAATCCATCTTTATTTCAATTTAGGCAAAGTTTGTATAGCAAAAGATGACATCTTACATGTGGTTCATAAAATGAAAGTAGCTATGCTTCTGAATCTTGTTTTTAAAATAAATTATCTACCACTGCCTCAGTTGTCCATGGAAAATATCATGGGCTTTGTGAATCTCAGCTGTATGGAGAGCCATTTGTCTCACTCACAAAGGCAGATCCCACAGCAGAAGTACAAACTTGGCTCAGCATTGATAGGGCTGAATGCAGGGATCTGCTCAAATAGGCACAGGGACACAGAATTGAGTGCACAGGTCCCACCCAGTAAGGAATGAGCACCCCCATCCCCACCCCTTCAACATTCCCCCCAGATATTCCCACCCTGCTCTAACCCACATGTTGACTTCCTCCATCTCAGCCTGCTCACACCAGAGTGAATAAAGGCCACGTTGCCCACCTAGAACCTGGACTCCATTTCCTTTTGTTCAAGTCTGGGAATAACCTCTCATGTTTGGTCCTGAACCTCTGAGTCCTTTATTCAAGAATTGTAAAATCTATTCCTAAAATATGTCAGATAATAGGCTAGATCCTCAGCACATAAGGGCCAGTGGAGGAAGACGTGTAAACATACAAATTACGATAAATCAAAGAAAATGTCATAATATAGGTAAGAAAAAAAATATAGTCATAACATACTGAGGATGGAGACAGTTGTTCTGCCATAGATTGTGAAGAGATTCTTGTAGAGGAAGTAACAATTTCAGTCTTTAAAGAAAAATGGAGTTTTCAGGTAAAGAAGGGCGTACTTTTTCAGGCAGAGAAACCATTCAAAGACTGGCATGAAGTCATGGCACAACCTGGTGTGCTCAGGAAATGACAATGATTATATAGCTGAACTTAAGGAATGGCTCAAACAGGTGCTGAAGAAGTTGGAAGGGTAGATTACAGTCCGACTGTGGAGGGCATGACTCAGTCTCGGGGACAACAGAGAGCCAGGGGAGGTTTAAGCTGGAAAATGACATAAGCAGGTTTATTTCTGGGCAGGCAACTTTTTTGGCAATGTGGAAAATGAAAAATAGATGTGATGAAAAGTGGAGAAATGAGTGGTATTTGAAGTATTTGAAGCACACCTTGTGAGAGATGATGTGGGTCTGAACTATAGTTCAGTGGAAATAAGAGTGAGGAGGAGAAACCAAAAATTTAAGACAGTGCAGAGATAGATTCTCTAGTATTTGATGACAAATTGTCTATGACAATATTAGAAGAAATCATGTAGGTTCCATCTCCTTGGGGCTATCTTAACTGACGTATAGAATGCAATGAGAATATTAGCAACAAAATCTCAATTTTCAATAAATTGAGTTTAAGTTTCCCTGACATACCAGGTGAGATAAAAATTTATTTCTCTATACTGATAACTTTATTTCTCTAAACTGATAACTTGATTTCTTGTTTTTTCGCCATTCTCTCTTTCTATTAATCTTCCTGACTCCTCCAGAAAGGGAAGGAAGGAGAAGAAAAAAAATTAAACAGAGAAGAGGTGGTAAAATGT
>NW_003852488.1:3974456-3975853 GCF_000181295.1 Otolemur garnettii | reverse complement strand
GATTCATTTAATAAAATAACTTTAAGTTTTACTTTTAAAAACACCTTACCATGTACAGATGACATATAATAGAAGCAACATGGCCAAGGAGCTTCTGGAAATCTGTCTTATCCTGGGAGAAGGACAAGCTACATATGTTGAATTTTACTTTTTACTCACTATCCAAACCTTTATGGTTGGGAAAGTATAGAAATAATAATTCCAGAGTAGCATGTTAAATGAATCCATTTCCATCTTAGTTCCTTGGACATAATAAATTTAAAATACACTGCTGCCCTATCAGAAACATCATCATCCCTGTATCTCAAAGGAAAGTGGTCATACTGCCTCCCCAAAGTTCACCAGAGACTGCATGGCTACCTTGACCTCTCAAGGGTTACAGCATCCACCCCTATTTCAAATAAAAATCTGTGTATTAGATCCATAAGCCTGCTACAACAAATTGCTACAAACTTGGGATAAAACTAGAGAAATTTATACTCTCACAACTGCGTAAGCCAGAACTTTGAAATCAAAATGTCAGGAGGGCTATCTGTTCTCTCTCCAGGGCTCTCGGGAAGAATCTTGCCATGCCTCTTTTGCCTTCTGGTGTATGCCAGCTTCTTTGGGTTGTTGTCAAATCATTCCAGTCTCTGCCTCCATCTTCACCTCTCATTCTCTTCTGTGTCTATCTTTTCTTTCCCTATGTGTGGTTTATAAAGCCACTTGTTATTGGATTTAGGGCTTAACTGGAGAATCCAAAAATATATCCTCATCTCAAAGTCCCTAATTTAATTACATCTGCCAGAAACCCCTTTCCCCAATATGCTAACACTCATAGCTTCAGGGGAAGATGTCTTTTGTTGGGTCTGTCATTCAATCCAGTGCAGGCAGCTTTTGTATTTGTTTCAGCATGAACATGGCCGTTATCAGACAGGAAATACAAGAAATTACTGAACTACTGATACCAGATTTTTGATACTGGATTTCCAGGCTCTTGGTCTCAATGATTCGATGAATGAATCGACGGGACCACAGGATCAACAGTAGGTTAGGTTTTATTCAACAAGTGTTACAGCACTCACAAAGAGCCAAACCTTGCAGAGCAGGATCAGTAGTAAGATAGGTTTTATACAAGTGTCACAGCTCTTACAAAGAGCCAAACTTCCTTACAGGTCAGGATACAAGTGTTACAGCTCTTACAAATAGTTAAACCCCTTGCAGAGCAGGGTATAAGTGTTACAGCTCTTACAAAGAGCCAAACCTTCTTGCAGAGCAGGATATAAGTGTTACAGCTCTTGTTCTTCTACTCTCTCTCTCTCTCTCTGATATCTGCAGTGGTCTGCACTTAGGCTCTCTGCTCAGGGGCTTATATAGGGGTAGTTGTCCAGTGAGCTTTCAGGGCCTGAAAACAGACC
>NW_003852488.1:3963583-3973106 GCF_000181295.1 Otolemur garnettii | reverse complement strand
AAAGTCAAGTGAAAAACAGGATTGTTTCAACCTACTCATGGCTCCTCCAAACCCAACAACATGATTCAATATAAACCTCCATATTTTAAGATCATTATCTCTGAGCCACTTAACTACTTTATTAGCTACTTTTTTTTAAATATATAGAGATGTATATTTCAATCTCAAGGGTACTGAGATGGTGAAAAGTTTGAGAACCAAAATTAGGAAAGAGTATCAAACTAGCTGTTTGACATGTAGTAAATGAAACACTCAGATAAATTATTTTTCTGTGTTCTGATCACATTTTCTTGTGGTATAGAGAAATATTTATTCAAAAGGTATATTCATCTTAAACCATGCATATGAATATTTCTAAAATATTTAAATCAATATCTTAACAGAATATGCCATAATCACATTATGAAATAATTTTATTTGTTCAAAACTAATCTTCCCAATAGACTATCATTTCAGGAGCCTAGGGACTGCATACAAATTGTGCTCCATCCTCCGTATTGTGACTGGTATGTTGTACACACTCATGAAATGTTTAAATGAAAGCTGTTTATTGGATTAAAAAAAAGATCTTTGCAATTTGTTTTAAACTTTATTAATATTGTACAATAGTAACTTCATGCAGAAATTCTGCTAACTTTACCAGGATAACTTAACCTAATTATATGTCAAAAAAAAAAAAATAACATAACCTCACTAGCCAATAGCTATCAAATGAAAATAGTTATCGAGATAAGACCCAAAGGTTTCATAACTTATGAATAATTCAAATGGTAATGAATGAAGTGCATATAAAAGATCTTAACATAGATATTTAGCCAATAATTGTTTGATAAAAAGGCTCATCTACGAAGTACTTGTTACTAGATTGCAGAAACATATTATTTGCCTCAAATGTAAGTGATTGGTTTTATAGAAAAGGAACCGTAAAAGCCATACTGCGTATCTGGCAGAGTTAATAGTTAATCTGTCATTACTTTAAAACAGTCAAAGGTCATTCCTTACTTAGAAGTGTCAGATTACGTGACAATTATATGAAACGTTATCATCAAGATCATTAGCACAAATTATTTTATATAGAAGGCAACCAGAAAACTGCTGCTGAGACAAGGAAGAACTGTCTCTGTCACCACATCAGAGCAGCTGTAAACAAGCAATACAAAATTACACTTGTGTAAACAGGCTCAAAACGAATGGCTCACATGCTGTTTTTCTTTCACTGGCCCCTTTAGTAGGTCAAATGACCCCTTAGACCACCTACTCTCAATCCTACCACACATGGACCAGGAGTTCTTAGGGTTTTCTAAACGTTGGGTTCCCCTTCTTCCCCCTTCAAAGCCCTAACTTTTATCACTTAAAGTCACAGAAACATGAAGAAAGAGAAATAATTAATGGTAAGAAGGAACGAAAAAAAAACTTACACCCTCACATATGTTGTTCAACAAAGTGCTAATAATATAACTAACTTATCTACTGCTTCAAACCTAACTCAGTGGTAGGAGATTACAGGAACACCAATACTAATTATATTGCTTCCCCAAATGCCATTTAATTTTTCCTTGATTGTTTATCCCTGTTCCCAATAAAATGTTCCCACAGCAGTTGGTTTGAGATTTCTCAGCAGTTTAGCCTTTAAACAAGAGTACAGTTAAAAGTAATTCTATGCTTGCCACCCCACCACTCTGCTCATCTTTGAGCAGAGTTTTCTGAAAGCCTTACTGAATCTTTGAGCTGAAAATGGTTATCTTAATTGCCCTATTGTTTCTTAAAATCATTTTCTTCCTCTAAAATCCACCTTCCCTCTACTTTTTACAAAGTAGAAATACCTTAAGTTTTAAACTGTACCTTTAACATTCAAGTTTAAACACAAAAAGGATCGATTTTACTTGAAGAACATGTATAGAAAAGCTTAGGAAAAGATACATTAATACACTGTAACTGATTTAATAAGTGGCAACGATTATATTTCATATGTTCTGAATGTTTTCAAGCTTGCTGCACTAGTCATATACATGGTACAGAGTTTGGCTTAGAACCCACGGATTTGTTCTCTGGGGGAAGATGTTTTAAAATGTGCTATCTTTCCTTTCTAGCTATTAGGCAATCTTGCTAAGCAAGCTTTTTTATTTATGTTTCCAAAGTACATTTTCTCCTTCAAGTTAGAGAATTAGCAATTTCATTTATTTTGGAAAGTTCTGTGAGTATTTCAAAATGTTTTCCTTCAAAGGCAGATAAAACACACACACACACACACACACACACACATATACAACTAATGGTGCATTCATATAGATAGAAGCATCAAAGAAAAAAGTCATAAAATAAAAATACTGGCTGGGTGTGATGGCTCACGCCTGTAATCCTAGAACTCTGGGAAGCCGAGGTGCGTAATTACCTGAGCTCAGGAGTTGGAGACAGCCTGAGCAAGAATTAGACCCATTTCTACTAAAAATAGAAAATCTAGCCAGGGTTTGTGCCGGGTGGCTCTAGTCCCAGCTGCTTGGGAGGCTGAGGCAAGGGTATTTCTTGAGCCCATTAGTTTGAGGTTGCTGTGAGCTGTGAGCTGTAACATCATGGCACTCTACCCATGGCAAAAAAATAAATAAATAAATCTGTCTGGCAAAAGATGGTTCCTATGTCCAGTCTTAGATCTGTTACAATTTTACATCTCATTTCCCCCAAAACATCTATTTGACATTTTTCCAGGCTATATGTTTCAAAAGAAAAAAAAAATCAGATTCTCTAGACTACAACAACCCAGTGGTTTGCAGTACCTTTCTTTTGGGTACCTTTCCAAATAATAAACAACTTTTGTTTCTTCTACACAGAGACAAATGTGGATCCTTGAAGAACAGTGAAAGGGAAGCGTTTTTAAAAAATGCCACATGACAAAGAAGATGCAAAAAAGCGTGCTAAGGAGAATCCCTCCAAACCTGCAATTGGGGGTATCACAGGGGTATGTTTTCTTTGCAGAGGAATCTGACAAACATTCCCTCAGAGACACAGCTAGGCAGAAAAATGGATATTACACAAGGAAAATGAAGTCAATTGGAAGCAGAAGAGAGAAAGTGGAGGAAAGCAAGTTGGACCATTAAGAAAGGAAAAAGAGCATTAAGATAAATGCATATAATATCAAAAAACAAAAGCAAACTCTTTTTGAAAACAATACAAATGTTTGAAATTAACTTGTCATAACACTCAATGTTTCATTTCATGAAAGAAAAACATTAACAAGTATTTAGAGGAATGGATAATTCAAAATATTTTGAAATTATCGGTTTTATTCCTTTATAAAGCAATGCAAGGAAGGGAGTGGAATTGTTGAGTCTTCTATGCTATATAGATTATTATATGTATAAACATTTATTGCAATAGATATATATGTTAATTATTCTCTATATTAGCTACATGAGCTAATCTGGGATATATAAATATAAGTAAATTACATTAAAAATGATGCATTATTTATTCATGCTTTCCAAAAGGAGGTAAAATTAATATAATAATTTTGGAAGTAGGATTTGTTTTCTATGAGAACAATGTTAGAGTAAATCTGACTAATTTTGCTAAGTCTTAACAAATATTATTGATACAGGACAGGTGGCGCCCCAGCCAGCTGAGCCGAGTGGGGCTGGAGGACCTGCAGCCTCTACCCTGGCGGTGTTGGTGCCAGTAGCACCCGGCAGCAGAACCAGTGGGCTGGAGTAGGCAAGGGGTAAGGGGAGCCTCTCTCCCCCACCTGAGTCTCCAGTAGCCAAGGGACCGGACAACTGCTGGGGAGACATCTGCACCTTGGTGTCTCCCTCCCTTTACATTTATGACTAAAAATGGAACCCCCAGTTCCTATCCCTAGGTCAATTTCATCTAAGTTTCCTAGGCCTCAATTCCGTGAATGGGCTATGTCCATTCATTAACACGTTCATTCACCTTCCCCCAGAGGACAGAACTATGTCCATTCATTAATATGTTCATTCACCTTCCCCCAAAGGAGAACTATGTCCATTCATTGATACGTTCATTCACCTTCCCCCAGCAGAGGGAACTGTGTCCATTCATTTCCTGGCCTTAACCCATGCACCTATATATACCGTTAAACAGAGAGAGATGCAGGGAGTAAAACGGAGAGAGCTTTTCTCTCCCGTCTAGAGTTTTCTCTCCCCACCAGGAACTTTAGTGTTTTTGTATTCTTTTCTGTAAATAAATTCTATCTTGCCACTGATCTGTAGTCCAAGGATTTATTCTTCAAATTGCTGAGACCAAGAACCTGAAAGTCCCGGTATCATTATGAATATAGCATATGCTCATAAAAGAAAATCTGATTGTATCAGAGACATAAAACTTTTAAAATCACTATCTCAAGAAAATAACTCGTAAAAATATATCCCTCTCTCTCTCTTTTTTCTATACACAGTTTTTCATTTTGTTCTTAATGTTCATCATTGTTCTTATCTTTGGCTTTTTTATTCTAAGGTTGTTTGTTTTCATCTACTTGTAATCATATGTAACTACTCTTTTTGTTTTCATGGAAACTTTTACCATAAACATTTTCCACACCAGTAGGAAAGAGTGAAGAAAGACTTTCCCTGACCATATAATCAAGTCATGTGAACACATGGTATAGCCTATTGTGCTTTTATTATTAAGTATCTTCCTGCTGTGTATGTTTTCTTAAGATTTAGTTTCATGTAAGACTCTGTGGGACTAATGCACACTGCAACAACACATTACATAATGGTAATGTATAAACAGAAACAGCCTTTTATGTGACATACATGCATATATATTAGCATAATGGTCGGTAGATGGTAGTTAATAGATAACAAATAAGTAAAAATATATTTACATGCAAGTTATGAAAAACAGCATTTTATGTTCAGACCATGTTTAGAAACATAAAAGTGTAAATCCATCATTGCTAATATCTAATTTCACGGTCAATGAGCACTAGTAAGAAGAAGATGTAGATCACATAGACTTCTTGCAGACAATTTTAATGTGCTGGTTTATACTGAATGAAATAAGAAGCTTCTATAAAGTTTTGAACAGTGGAATACCATGATCCAACACAACGTTATAAGGATCCTCCTGGATGGTAGGCTGAAAAGATACAGTAAGAAAAGAAGTAGATAGATCTATTGTGTTAATTAATTGCAAGAATCCAGGTGAGAAGTCATGGTGGCTTGAATCAGGATCATAGTAATAAAGGGGTCAGAAGTGGTCATTGAAAGGGTAAATATTGATGGGAGAGCCAAATCACTTGTGTTGGTGGATTAGGAATAGGGTGTGAGAGAATGAGAGAAGTTGAGAAAGACTCCAGGGTTTGGGGAACTGGAAAGAAAGAGATGTCACCCATTGAGTTGAAGACCACATGAGAAGAAGGGAGAGAGTTGGCAAGGTCAGGAGTTGAGTTAAAAAAATAAAACTATCAGTTAAACTTCATAGGAAAAGTTTAAAGTAAGGGTTTGGATACAAGTATCTAAACTCAGGAAAGGTGGGTGAACTGGAAATATAAACGTAGACTCACTAGACTGTAAATGGCTTTTGAAACCCATCTCAAGAAAAGTGAGAATAGTGAAGAGTTTCAAGGACTGTGTTATGGGACACTCAAAAACGATAGCGTGTGTGTGTGTGTGTGTGAGAGAGAGAGAGAGAGAGAGAAAAAAAAGGAAAGGAGAGGAGAGGAGAGGACTGGACCCAGGTAGAGGTCTCCGTGAAGAGACAGAAAATTCAAGACAGTATAATGCCCTGCAAGCCAAATAAAAAGAACAAAGATAGTATGTTTAAAAAAGAAAACAGGTGACCAATAGTTCAAAGTAAGTTAAAAACTGAGAACCTTGTTCAATTTAGCAACATGAAAGCCATTTAAAATTCTGTGGCTTTTCCATTATGAGATTGTTATGTATCTGAGGAATACAAGTAGAAACTATTAGAAAAAAAAAATTATTCTATTTTATTTTATTATTTATTTATTTATTTTTGAGACATTCTCACTTTGTCATCCTTGGTACAGTGCTACAGCATCATAGCTCACAACAACCTCAAATTCTTGTGCTGAAGTGATTCTCTTGCCTCAATCTCCCAAGTAGCTGGTGCCCAGCACAATGCCAGGCTAGTTTTTAGAGATGAGGGTCTCACTCTGGCTTAGGCTGGTCTCAAACCCATGAGCTCAGGCAATCAGCCTGTCTCGGCCTCCCAAGTAATAAGATCATAGCTGTGAGCCACCTTGCTGGCCTAGAAAAAAATTTAAAGGAAAAAATAACAAAACATCTCTTGATGACCCTGCTACTAAAAAGTAAGTACTGTCACCGCTACTTATGAGAGAGAACAAGAAAACAAACAATGTTTTGTGTTAATATCACTGAAGGAGAAAAGAGAAATGGTGCAGAAGTTTGTGGTCCAAATGTGAAAGATTTTTTTGTTTGTTTGTTTTTTGTTTTTCTGAGACAGAATCTCACTCTGTCACCCAGGGTAGAGTTCCATGGCGTCAGCTTAGCTCACAGCAACCTCAAACTCCCAGGCTCAAACCACCTTCCTTCCTCAGCCTTCTGAGTTGCTGGGGCTACCGGCCTCTGCCATGGGGGCTGGGCTAGAGTTTTTTGCTTTTTGGGTTTTTTTGTTGTTGTTATTGTTTTGTTTTATTCTGAGGAGGGGTTTTAAGTTTGTTCCTTTTAAATCTGTCAGATCAATAACGCATTTGTATGCAGATGAGAATGATTGGAGAGAAGGAGAACTGAAGGAGTGGGGCGCTGGAGGGGGTCAGAGGAGGCAGAATCTGGACTACAGTGGAGAGACTGGAAGCATGGAGGACTCGCCTCTATTAATGTCCTTTCTGCCTCAGAACAGGCAGAGGACATGGGTCCTAGTGCTGGCAGGAAAGTAGATGTGTTGATTTTAGATTCAGGTGTGTCAGATTTCACTTCTGGCCAGAAGTTCACTCCTGATTGCTTGCATTTTTCTGACTAGAATATGCCCCAAAATTATAAAACAAAAGTGAAAATAGGAAAATATTTGTTTGGAGGTTGAGGTTCGAAGCCATAAATGAAAGGAGGTACAATCCACTAGTTTCAGTGACTTATCCAGCTACATCCTGACACTTATATATATGTACTTTTTTTCATACATTAAAGTTGACATTTTTTTTACAACTTTTTTTCTTCCAAGATGAAGTTTTAAGATGAATCTCCTTCATCTACTCTTTCACATACCTGATTATTCGAGCTGATTTTGTAATAATTATAGCTTCATTTTATCCTTTTTTGAGATTACCCATCAGAACAACATGAAATCCTTCAGATTTTGCGAACAAAGGAAAGAATTGCTAGAAAATAACCAGGAAGGAAATACCACACTTACCAAGTATCTTATTTGGTAATTTACTCCCTAATTCAATGTTTCTGTGTCTGGGTATGGGAGAAGTCTACATCATAAATAGACCGCATTCATGTAATTGAAAATTTTCATTGGTACACAATTTTCAGTCATCTGTCTATACAGTTTAATTCAGAACCATTCCAGAACTCAGTGACTTCACACATAGGCTGGAAGTATCCTGACTTCTGGAGTGAGGGTGAGACATAGTATTTATTTACTGGAAAACAAGACCAGGGTGGTCTTCTGCTTACTCTAGTCACTGGCACGAATGGAACCAAGGAAAACTCCTTCAAAGCACCTGGCATTACATAGGAACTAAGCTCATGAGGCCTGAGAACAAGAGCTCTTAACTTGCACAAAAAAATTAAATTTAGAAGTTATAATTTTCCTCCTCTAACTTGAAAATATTGAGATAGTTTGAGCGAAATATGGTCACAACTTAGATTTTGTGCCAAATGTTAATATTTATTTTATCCAAGGGAATTTTCTTGGCCAATATTTAAAGAGCACATATGGTTCTTTTCTGTGGAAAATACTTAATATACGCTTTTAGAAATTTTAAAATAATAACAAAAGTAATCTATCAATCATGTATTTCCATGTGCTTGGAAGAAAAAACAAAGCACAAGTACTTTTATTCTCTTCAATTTGTATGGCAGTTTTAAAATTTTGTATTTTATTTAATTTTGGCATTGTTTTTACCATTTTGATTCATCGATTTTATTTAGTCTTTTTCTTCTCTCATTCTTTCATTTACAAAAGAAGTAATGACAATATTATAAGCTTTAAAGAATACTTCGGTCGTAAGTAGTTTTTAATGCTTAAATTATTAAAGTGGTAAAATGTACCCACTGATTATGAATAGTTAGGGTACTGATAGCATATATGTTATTAGAAAACCAAATATTTCAAGTTATCAAAGTTAAACTTTAATAAAATACAAATTAGAACCATAAGATTTTCCCACCCGATTTTTGCCATTTTTGTTTGACTTTTCATTTTGAAACAAGAAATTTTTCATCTCCAGATGTGCAAGGACTTGTGAGGACCTATTGGTTAGTATTACAATTTTCATTTCAGTTACATTTCATCAAATTTCATAGATAACAATGTCAAGAAAGAGAATGCAATTCAGAAAGACATGACCTATAAAGATTAAATATATCAGCGTAGATTAGATAAATTATGTTCAATGTACTAGCAAAAACAAAATTTTAAAAATATGGAAATGAACTTTTACTTTTAATGTAAGGGATAATATCTTCAAAGATATAGTGTGTAACATGAATGAAAAAACATGAAATAGTTGTGACCTTGCTATTGTTCTCTAATCAGATTCCTAGATATTTTCTTTTAATGGTAACAGAAATTCTGTTTTCTTTTTTAGATTCTAATACATTTGTTTGTAATAAATGAGTATTTCTGGTTAGTAAGGCAATATGCTCAGGAAACTAAATACATGAGGGTTTGTGTAGGAGAAACATCTAAGTAAATTTTCATGATATACACTTTCGGAAAGAGTTACTAGTAAGTAATAATAAAAAGTGCAGTTTAGGAACAAGTAGGCTGCTTGGCCATGCATAACAGAAACGTGCAACCCTCTCAGAGGAACTCTATGCCTCAGTCTGCATCCTAGACGGCCCTTCATCACCGCTTTCTGCATAAACTCATGCGAGGACAAATGCTGGAATTCCTAGAGAAACCCTACAATAGACTATAAAAGAAAAAAGGAGAAAGAGAAGAATGAAGGAAGGAAAGACAGATAAGGAGAAAAAAGGAAGAAAGAAAGAATGCTCGTCCACTGTTTGCACCCATAAATATAGATTGGTGACTAATTGGATTAGCATTTAGAAACGATACAATTATTTCAATAATTTTAATTCAAAATATCCAATAACCTAATTTAAAATTCTATCCATTTTCACAAGCAATTTAAGGACCATTATTTTGCTTTTTATTCTTAAAAACTATAAGGAAAGTTTATTTTCACACATTGTCTGAATAGGTGTTGTTTTCCATTAAGTGAAGGATAACATATGGCTGATAGAAACAAACAGAAAGAAAAAAAGTCATGAAATAAGTCACGTAACCTGATGTGGGCATTGAGTTCTTACACAGTTAGTATCCTACCTTATCCTGTTCTAAGTACAGCAAA
>NW_003852488.1:3957151-3963090 GCF_000181295.1 Otolemur garnettii | reverse complement strand
ACAGATAACTTTTAACTTCAAAGAAATGAAAATGTTAGAGTAAGAATGCAAGAGAAACATAAACTACTAATATGCAGACTATCAGATCATAAATACGATTTTTCAGCAAGACATTAAAGTTGAACTCCAAGCATTTCTGAGGAAGAAATTAGTTGTTGATTTTTTTACCATCTCTTGATTCATCTATGACCTAGCTAGTAGAAGACAATCCTAGCCTGACAAGAAGAAATAAGTGGACATTCAGAGGGATTACAGGGAAACTACTAGGAGAGTAGCCATCAGATACACATCTGGATTTCCCCCTCTAGGTCTGGCCTTCAGGAGTGGGTGTGACAATTAGCTTGGTACAGAAGCTGAGGTGAGGAACGCTTGTCTAGGTCTCCATCTGATACACATGGAAGGGACTGCTGTGCAAGGGACCGTGTTCCTCCATCAGGTACAGTGTTATTGTTGTGGAAAGGGTGTAAAATAGTCACAGATAAATAGGGCCTGGAATGATCTACTAAGCTTCTCTTGGTTCCCTCGTGACAAGACCCAGCTACAGTGGGTAGAGTGAGTGGGCCAAGGCTCCAGGGGGAGAAAGTGGCAGAGTCTGCAGGATGACAAGGACTGCATCAACAAACAGCCATTGACTGAGTGGAGAAAAATTATATTTTGTGCTTATCAGCCCCAGATGTCAGCAGCCAATGCTAGCAGAACATTCTGGGAAAGGACTAGACCACCTAAACCCTGCGTCAGACAAGGAGCCCCCTCTGCAGTGGTCTGAAAACCAGTAAGACTCCTTCTATTTCCTTTACACGTCCACAAGAGCCCTCCATGTGCCTCAATGCCTGTAATGGACCTAATCCCAGATTTGAGAATAACAAGTGCTTGAGGAGTGTAGTAACAAGAAAGTCAAGTAGTCATTTTCCAAAAGCTGTGTATTTCCTAAAGGACTATTAAAATTGTTGAATTTCATTACATTTTAAACCTAAGTGGACTAAATGTAGCTTTTCATTCCCAACTAATCATGATGGAAGCCAGAACTGTAATAGACAAAACAACAAAGGGAAGCTATTTTTCCTTCTTCTGATGTGAGCAACTGTTAACATCTCTGTGGTGTAAATACCAAGTAAGCATTAGAGAAGGTTAAATATTAATAAAATAGGAGAACTACAGGAGAATTATAGGTGAACTACAAAAAGAAATTAGAGAGTAATAATTATTCCATCAATCTTATTTGCTAACCTAAACCCTACCTTAAGCATTTTACATACATACTTTCATTTTTAATAATTCAGGTATCAATGTATAACCAAGGCTAAGAAAGTTTATATAACTGGACTCAAACTTTAAAATACTGACCTCAATATTCTTTTTTGTAAATGTTCTGTGAGGAGATTAGGTACTAATACAATCAGTACCTAATTTATTTATTTTAACATTTGATTACTAAACTTATTGTTATGTGGGTAGCTGTCCTTATATAATACAAGATGTAGAACTCATTTATTTGTGAAGTCTTTTCCTGTAATGAAGTTTATTATTGTAATCAAATATCTTTACCTGTTTGATTTAAAGTATTAAGTAGATAAGCATGAATATGAAAAACTAAGATTGTAATCTTAAAGGAAAGAGAGCTATAATGATTTTAAAGCAAAGAGACGGTAAAACTAAACTTTCATAAAATTATATAAAATACGAAAATCCATTTATTCCTTCTAAGGAATTGGAACTATATTGAAAGTTAAAGTAATGAATTGGATTTATTTTGAAGATCCTCAATTTTCTATAATATTAGAAAAATAATATAAAACATGCAAAAATTTATAATAGTATAATTGTAATACCCAGACGGCATAATGGAAATTAAAATAATGTCTCCCGGTTCTTATCTATCCAAACAGAAGATTTAAGACCAAATAAAATAAAATGAAATAAAAAATGACTTGAAATACTATTCGTTCAACAAATTCTACCTTGACACAAGGTTTAAGTGCAACATGCTAACACATCTGTAATTTATCTGTTATTTGGGGGACTTCTACTTTACAATATAATTTATTTTATTATTAATTGCCTCTTAATTTAAAATATGTGTGTGGAGGGGTACATATGTACATACTTGTACCTTCAAGATACAGGCACCTAGTAAGTGCATTTTATAATAATCATAAGTATAGCTGAAATACATAGATTCAGAAACAGACATACATAACTCTTGCTAAGTAACTAAATTGATGAAGGAAGGAGTACCCAGGCAAATTTCACACTGACTGCAGCATTCAGAGTGATGTGGGCATAGGGCAATGTTTTCCTGGGAAAAGAGAATGACTTGAATTGAAAGACTGTCTCCAGTCTAGATTTCAAAACTAGTTTTAACTATAGTCAGTACATACATTGTTCAGCTGTTGTTGATTAATACCTCCAAAAAGGTAAGGCATAAACTGGATATTAAGAAGTATGTAAGATTTGTCTTATAATTATAAAAAGTTAATACGTGCATAAGACAGTTTTGAGATTTCTATAAATTAGGACTTTTGGGAGTTAAGTCATTTGAAAACAAAATTGAAATATGTTATAAAAACCATTATCTTTTTAGAAGGAATGTTTAATAAAAAAAAAACTGAAATAAATAAAATAATTTTGGGAAAAAAAACTATCAGCTATGCCAGGAAAAAAAAAAAAAAACAAAAAAACTTGTAGTTAATTCAAGTAGATTATTTTCCAGTGTCAGGTATATTTATTTGTTAACCCTAAACGGAAAGAGACCTGATTTCAAAATGAAAGCAAATATGTAAGAAAATATTGGTCCTACTCTAATTGGAACTCTAATGTAAGTATAA
Organism: Otolemur garnettii; assembly: GCF_000181295.1. Classification (NCBI taxonomy): domain Eukaryota; kingdom Metazoa; phylum Chordata; class Mammalia; order Primates; family Galagidae; genus Otolemur; species Otolemur garnettii. The sequence continues at coordinate 3,960,265 of NW_003852488.1, read as the reverse complement.
AGTCAAGTGTAAGAATTTTTGGATTGGGAGTGTAGAAACAGAATTCAAGTACTACTTTTGTCACTGGGTGGCCTTGAATAAACAATTTACTTTTCCATTCCAGGGCCGTCCAAATAAAGGTATTTAATTAGATTATCACCAAAATTGCTTCCAACATTAAATTTCGTTAACTGTAGGGCTTCCAAAAGTCTGGAAAAATACAAAAACTTTGGCTGAATTGATGGTGAAAGCAGCTATGCGTGAGAAAAGGTTTTATTAAGTATCACTAAATTTTCTCTAATTCACACACAGCAAAGGTGTGAGTTAAGAATAAATAAAAAAAATAATTTTCTCAAGCAAATAGGGAAAACTCAACCCCAGGTAATCTTTCCCTTTCTCTATGGGAACTGCCTCCAGCTGTGCTCTGCCACAGTCCAGCTCCCTGCGGTATAGGGCATAGTTGGTAAAGAGAAGGGTGAAAGGGCTCCAGCTTAACCCTTCACACAGTAGCCTGGCAAACTTTATGTGTGTTGAGTCATCTTCATATTTAGTATATAAGTGGAAAAGAAATGGAAATTATCTGTTTTTTACATACTCACAGACATATATTGTTGCTTCTACAATTTTAAATTCTTCTGAAATGTTTAGAAACACTCTGGCTAAAAATTAGGAATCAGTCCATTGGCTGACCTCATAAATACGATCAATTTCACTCCAGCAAATGATCAAACAGTAGAACTAAATGCATTTGTGTTTATTTTACAATTATTATGTCATGCAAGACAAAATCAGATTCTCCCCTCGCTTACTGAGAATTTACTATAGTTGTTAGCCTTTCCTGGGTCTTGAGGAAGAAGAACCAGTGAGAACGGCCTCTGCTATCAGAGAGTTTACCATCCAATAAACAAGACACACACATAAAGAACAACAAAAAATGACTTATAATGGGAATGGTTTAGATGGAAATGAAAGAAATCTATAAAGTAAGAAATTTAGAGTTTCACAAATTCAAAGCATTCCAGGAGCATCTGACTTCAGGTGTGGTTTGGTTTAAGGCTCAAGCAATGTGCCTTGGACTTGAATTTTCTTATTTTGTTTCTTGGCTTTAGCTTCCTAAACATTGAATCTGGTCTCTTCTGTCATTACTGCAAGATAGTCTAAATGTACCCACAATTGAATCAACTACTGAATCTGGTGAATTCTACCCCAATCAAATGATTCAAAATGAGAGAGGGATATTATTCCAAAAGAAATTTCTGAATTGTTATAAAGAGGAAATTGATGCTGAGTGACTCCTTCTCCAACCCCCCAAAAACCCACAAATGTTTCCCTTAGGGAGTAGAGTGATTAAGAAGTAAGGCTCTCTAACTCAAACCTCAGAATATTTGGGATATTTTGATCTCTTCTCACAGATTGGACAAAAATAACAGAACTAATATCTTAAACTCTTTTTGAGATTTGGAGACATAATCCCTCTTAAGAATTAGTACATGTTTGGGGCGGCGCCTATGGCTCAGCTGGTAGGGCACCGACCCCATACACCGAGGGTTGTGGGTTCAAACCCAGCCCCAGCCAAACTGCAACAAAAAAACTACCTGGGCGTTGGGGCAGGTGCCTGTAGTCCCATCTACGCGGAGCCTAAGGCAAGAGAATCGCCTAAGCCCAGGAGTTGGAGATTGCTGTGAGCTGTGTGACACCAGGGCACTCTACAGAGGGCAAAGGGAGACTGTCTCTAAAAAAAAAAAAAAAAAGAAGAAGAAGAAATTAGTACATGTGAGATGTAATCCTAGCACTCTGGGAGGCTGAGGTGGGAGCACCCCATGAGCTCAGGATTTCAAGACCAGCCTGAAGGATAGTGAGACTCTGTCTCTACTAAAAACCGAAGAATGTGGTGGTGGGTGCCTGTAGTTCCAGCTACTTGGGAAGCTGAGACAGGAGAATCCTTTGAGCCCAGGAGTTTGAGATTGCTGTGACTGAGGCTGATGCCATCGCATACTAGCCTGGGGCAACAGACTAAGAATCTGTCTCAAAAAAAAAAAAAAAATCTTAGCACAAGTATAGTCTATCCAATAATCAGTTCACAAATGTAGACCATACTTATTATTACTTAATTTTCTAACTTCTTCCTTTTTCAGCATGAATTTTGCCCTTTATTGCTGTCAGTAATCATTCAACTATTGAATTGCAATTCCCTAACCACATTCCCTATATCAGAAACACCTACGATCATCTCGTTTTGAGGTCACATCATATTATCTTTCCATGTCAACCTTTGCCTGCTTCCCTCATGAATATTGCATCACATTAATATTTCATAGAGCACCTGTTCAGGCTAGGTTATACAACAGCAGAAAGCAATCCCAAAATATCAATGGTTTTCACAAATGATCATTCAACTGTGTTTGGATCCACATGCTCTTCACACTGGGAAATTGCTAGGCTTGGGGCAAAAGAAAATGGGAAAGGGACAGTGTGAAATATCTTTGAATGCTTCCTTTTCATAAATAGCATCCATTTTGCTTGCATTTCATTAGGTAAAACAAATCACTTGGTTAACACTGATAGCAACAGGGTAGGAATAGGTAATTGTCCTATGGAGAAGACTGAATATTTTGACAATTATAAATAACGCAATCTACCACATTTTTAAGGAGCAAGGGTAAAAAGTAAGATTTATTTTCTCCTTTCCTCTTTTTTGGGGGGAGGAGTCAAAAACTCAGCAAACAAAAAAGATGTCCAATCTGAGTTTTACCCACAATATCGTCCACCTTCCTCAGTAAGAATTAAGTCATGCCCCTATGGTTGATAATTACTATTAAAAATGTTAATAAGCCACTTTAAGTTCTTTATTTATTACACATTGATTCCATTTTATTACTATTAATCTGTAGTGTACATTCTTTTATTTAGTATTCTAAAAATAATGTTAAAATGGAAAGATTTTTCTACTGTAGAAAATCATTAAAGAATTATGGACCTATTGAATATTTTAGAGATTCAAAGACTATTTTAAACTTGTCAATATCTAGCAACACACTAGCTAGGTTTTACCCTTTTCAAAAACAAGAATGGGCATGGTGGTTCATGCCTGTAATCCTAGCACTCTGGGAGGCCTAGGCAGGTAGATTGCCTGAG
>NW_003852488.1:3956316-3956915 GCF_000181295.1 Otolemur garnettii | reverse complement strand
GGCAACAAAGTGAGGCTGTGTCTCCAAAAAAACAATAATAAAAAACTAGAATTATAGAAATCTAGTACAAGAAGGGATTCTATGGAGTCCTGTTACTGAGGAAGCCAACTGAGGTGGTTTAGCTAACTAGTTTGAGATCACACATTTGATATTTATGTCAAGTCTAGAAAGGAGCATTCTGATTCTCAGTCAAACACCTAATATGTTTCCAGTCCAAAAATGTGCCTGTCAGTAGTGATTCCTTGCACCATGCTTCCCACTACATTCAAGTGCCCCCCAAACATTGTATCTACAATTTGATACCTCAGGACAGTGATTCTGTCTGTCTGAAACTGTTTCAGTTTCATCTTTGGATAGGAGGGTTTCCATAACTGTTAATATTGGAATGCACTACTATTTAATTTAAAAGAACAGAATAGAAGAATAAAGTAAAAGTGCCACAGCCCACAGCTAGTGGTCAAAATCATTAGCTCATAAATTAGTTCATTTGAAATAAAGATCAGAGTCCCTTGTAGTTTCCAAATGGTGTCTTAACAGCATATTCCACTACGCAAAAAGTATTCCGTGAATAGTTAGGAGACTGAATTGAATTGAATCAA
>NW_003852488.1:3949149-3956296 GCF_000181295.1 Otolemur garnettii | reverse complement strand
ATTCAGAATATTGAATTATTGCTGAGAAACCACAAATGACAACTTTTTTTCCACCCTGAGTTTTACTTAAGCATTGAAAATTTAAACTAACCTTGTAGTTGGCAATCAAGGAGATGAGAGCAGGCCATCATCTAATTTTGTTTTACTAAGTTAGGCAAAAAAGATAATGTATTCTTTATTCTTAATAAAAATGTGTCCATGCTAAGGTACTGCTTACTGTAGGTTTATTGTGGGGTGGGGAGAATCATCTGGGAAAGATCTCAAGAATGTCCATGTAATCCAAGAAAGATAATTGTCTATTTTTCAATTAATACAATATTCTTCCAAGATGGGAAAAACTTATCTTGGTCTGAATTCTCTATAAACAAAGAAACAAACAAAACCATGTCTGCTTATTAATCTTAAAATTATATATACAACACAGATGGTGGTAATGAAAGATGCCGTTGAATGCTTCTCTATTATTGAAAAGTTTTAAACTGTGTAATTGCTGTACTATTTCATCTCATCCCCTTCTGTCATTTTGATAATGTATCTAAGCCAAACAAAAAAAATTGTCTATAATAAATTACTGTAAGAGTATACTGAGTTTTCTCAAGCATAAATCTGATGAGAATGGAACTTTAATGATCCCGACTCTGCCTATCCACTCTTACATGGAACCATTAGATCAACAAAGCCAGCTGTTCTTAAGTTCCATCAGGAGTCAGTATTAAAATAAAAGTAAATATTAAGTCTGAACCTAATTCTATTTTATAAATATTGCCATTGATTTAAGAAAAATACTTTGCTTATCTTTCAAATTTTAACTTCTTCAACTTGATTGTAAAATATTTTTTCTTCTCCTTTTCTATGTCCAATAATATGTTTTTCCCCGGAAATGAGGTTTTTTGAACTACCCTCACTATTTCACCCATCACCTTCACCCTCCAAGGGTTCCAAGATATGTCCAAGAAAGTAGTATCATGGTGATATTAGAGAATGCTTCCCTGTAAATTTACTTCACCATGTTTTAAGTGTTCTGTGTGAAGTTTTGCTACTTTGATAGGGTCCTCAAAATACAGAATGGTCTGAACAATTTAAGAAAAAGGAGATTTATATTCATACTAGATCAGATTTCAAAAACAAAAAAGACGGATTTTCTCAGACACTAGCTTATAGAAAATGATTTTGTATTTTGGGATTTGATAATGTCACTTTATACTGGCATACTATATATTAATTCATGAAGCATTTTTACTATCAGAATTATTATTATATTTGACAACAATGAAGAGGATGTGTATGTATAATTATTTAGTGCCTACTATCTGTGATACAGTTTATTTTCTTTATCCACACTTCAGAAAGATCGTCATGAATTTTATCAGAAAGGGAGAATATATATGTGTATATATATATACATATATATATAAACAAATGTTGAGTATCTTTGAATGCCGCATCTATATATTTATTAAATTATATATCTATGTATTTAAATATGTATATATGATGTAAATATAACATGCTATCATTATTCAACATATTATCAAATATATATTTTCCACAGGTACCAGAATAGAGGAAAATAGTGAAGATATTCTTTAATTAACAGTTGTTTGGAAGTCACAGTTTCACCTGTCGACAGGGGGAATATATTCATTTATCTAATTCCACTGGAGATGACTCCATGGGCTTAGTAAAGAATGTTCTTACTCAAAATAATTATGATTTTAGACCCTTTTCATTGTTTCTGGTCAGTGTCTATTTTAAATTGTACATTTTAAAATTAGTAGTTATTAAAAAGGAAATCTGTATTGTTCACAATAGTTACATTATTCTTTTTAAAAACAACAAAGGTTTTATTGAAAGTCAAGTTGTATATGGCCATTTTTTGAGTTTTTATTTTATTACCAGTAAAAGAACAAAACATCAGACAAGACTATTGTCTAATCCATCTGGTGCTATATTTCCTCTACCCAAGCCTTGTATAACACACACACTATTTCAACTGCAAATGTTGTTCAGCTTTTAAAACAATCACCTATCAAAGCATCCAGGTCCCATTGATAATGGAGCAAAGGCCTTTCCTGCAATTGTGAGCCAGGAAATGCTGGCCCCTTGGCAGGTCTCATGTGTCCTGTTGCTTGTAATCTCCCTCCCTCCTTGCTGGAATGTGTTATTTTTAAGCAGCTAGACTAACAGGAAGAGAAAGTTGTTACTTCTTTTCATGTGACTGCGGCAGGCAGGGGAAGGCAGTAAAGCAAGAAATAAGTGTTTTAGGAATTGGGACTGATCAAATCTTAAAACCACTTCCCAGGTACTAAGCCACAGCTTGTAAGGGAGCTCTCTAGTTCCAAACATAGTTTGGGATCGATAGTAAATTCCCCATTCCTTAGTCTAGTACATTTTGCAGGCTCTGCTGACTACAGAATCTTGACACGAACTGTATTGAAGGGACATAGAACTCCATTGTTGTGTACAGACGTGGATTAAAGAATGAGTTTCATTTTGCAGAGAACTACCCTGAAAATAAATGACTTTAAAGGGAACCACAGAAATGAAGACACATTTTATATAATAATGATTACAGAATGTTGAGCCAATATTCAATGGAGCATTTCACGGACCACCATGAACAGATTGTATCATTTGGGGATGGGGAAAACACTCCCCCACACTCACCTCTGTAAGAAATAGCATTATAGAGAAATAGTAATTATACATTACCAATCGGTCACATTCACATATATAAAAATAAATCTATTTTCTTATTTGAATTATTCATTTGGTGTCTCCTAAGAGAATTTGCTTTAAAGGACAGGTATGTTTTAAGAAAATAAAAATGACAAAGGGCATGTTGGGGATGAAAGGTATTTTGCCTTTCATCCTTAAACAAAGCATGCTTCTGCCTCAGATCTTACTCACTTGCTGTTCTTCTCCAGAATGCGTCCCCACCCCCCATAGAACCTCTGCTGAAGTTGTAGCCTTTTGATGACTAAAACATACCCCACCCTACACTAACTCTCTCCATTGCCTTCCCACTTCATGTTTTTCATGGCTCTTAGCTTCACTGAAACACTCTATATATCTACTTGTTTGTTGCATGTTTATGTCTTAACCATTTCTCCTCATCCGACTGTAAGGCCCACCTGAGCAGAGACTTGGTTTGTTCACTGTACATTCCAAGCACCAAGCTTCAGGCTGTGGCAAGTGGTAGCCACTCAATAAGCAAGGGTGGATGGTGGAATAAGTTACCTTCTAGGTATTCCTTTATTAGTCTGAGATAGGGCACACTTAATTTTAATTATTTTTCCTTTTACATATCCAAATGGTTCAAATAAATTGAGACAAATGGCAATTAATTCTAATTTAAATGAAAGGTATCACCTGGATATTATAAATCTATGTAAGTCAAAAGAAGAAACATTTGTATGTGCGTGTACCCATGAAGGTAACTAATACTGAACACTGAAAAGGGACTGAACTGTAATTAATTTATCCTTCTTATTCTTTCCTTCATCCAATTTTATTTTCACTGATAATTTAACATTAAATCATGGGTAGCTCATGCAATGCTTTGCATCTGTGTGACCAAAGCCAACATCTTTTCAACCCCATAACTGCTCCTAATGATACTGGATTTTTGATACTAGATTTCCAGGCTCTTGGTCTCAATGACTGATGGACCACAGGATCAACAGTAGGTTAGGTTTTATTCAACAGGTGTTACAGCTCTCACAAAGAGCCAAACCTTGCAGAGCAGGTCAGTAGTAAAATAGGTTTTATATAAGTGTCACAGCTCTTACAAAGAGCCAAACCTCCTTACAGAGCAGGATACATGTATCACAGCTCTTACAAAGAGCTAGACCTCCTTGCAGAGCAGGATACAAGTGTTACAGCTCTTGCTCTTCTGTTCTCTCTCCCTAGGAGGTCTGCAGCAATCTGTTCTTGGGCTCCCTGCTCAGGGACTTATATAGGGGCAATTGTCCATTGAGGTTTCAGGGCCTGAAAACAGACCAATCAGGAGCAGGTTTTGAAAATGGACCAATCAGAGATGCACTAGAAGAATTAACAGTGTCTTCCCCTGCTTGTGTCTGGTTCCTTTGCTACTGGAGCCTTGGTTGGGGGAGGGAAGCTCCCTCCGGCTTGCCTATGCTCCAGTCTGCCGGCTGCCACCACCAATACCACCAAGACAGAGGCGGCAGGTCCTCCAGTCCCGCTCAGGTGAGCTGACTGGGATGCCACTTGTCGGGTATCACTAATACATATTGAGATTCACTCCATGTCTACTAAAAGCCTCCACATCTATCACAGAGTGATATGTGTCCATGTGGCAATGTTTTCCATGGTTCATTAGTAATAGTGGACTCTAGGTTGACTGATATTTAGATCACCAGTAGCTCTCTCTTCAGCAAGAGCCCCTAACACTTTAATATCCTCAGACATAAAAGAAAGGAATGTAGAAATGACAAGTATCACAGGAGAACAACTTTATCAAAATTGTCTTCTTTTAAAAATTTTTAAGCCCTCAACCTGGATTTACAAGTGAAAGGGAAGAGATTTGGGGCAATTTTGCTTCTAGTGTTTTGCTTATTTTAACTCATGAGGTGAGTATATTCCGGTGACTGACTCTGGTGCCTTTATCCTTCTGGCTTGCAGAGTAAGGCAGGTTTGATACAGAGTGTGGTGCAGCAGAAAGGGTAGTGAGTTCGTTGTTGTTATTCTCCTCTCCCCACAGTAATTTTATGTTTCTGCATTAGGGACTTAGACCATTAGAGGAGGCTCCCCCAAATCAGCCATCCAGTATGGAGAAAACTTTCAATGAGGAGATAAACGTTTCAACTCTTTTTCTAGAAATCTTATATTGACAGAAAGGAAGCTCCAGGACTCAGCACTGTCACGTGGCTTGCATCGGCCTCCAGCCTTCCCAGGTTTGCACCCAGACATGTGGTTACTGGACCGGTCAAGAATTTGAAGCGCCTTGACAAGATTGCATTTAACCTTAACCCACAGTGAAGTCTTATGGCCATGCCTGGATCTGGTCCCTGTTCACAAAACTAGATTCAACTCAAGCCTAAAAAAAGATGAAAATTGTTTCGTACATGCACAAATTCACTGACTGAATGCTGAATACCCAGTGATCTTCTTGGGGCCTAAGAATAATGGCTATAGAATAACAGCTATAGAATAAGGGCTGTTTTATTCACTGCCTCTGTAGTCTCTGTTTCCTTGTCATAAACTCAGACCAGTGAGCTTTGGGTTCATATATCTAACAGAGCACATGTCATCTCCCCTTGAATTTCTAACCAGTCTCTCCAACTTGACATGTCATCATTTCTCAAGCTAAGATCCTAAAACCCCTGTCTTCTGCAAAACTGTTTTCCTCCAGTGTCCTCCTGCTCAGCACTGCACTAGAGCCTTACAGGGGTTTAGCCCGACATTCTGAGTCATCTTCAACTCTTCTCTCTCCCTCAACCTGTACACAATCACTTCGTTCTTTTGTTCCTGTTTTCCTTATGTTGCCCAAGTAGGTATAATTCTTTCTTTTCTCATTGCTAAAACCTACCACTGAAATTTCATTCCCTAAACAAAACAAAACAAACAAGAAAACAGGATTTACTTTTGATTTCTTAAACTTATTTTGCATGAGGTTCTCAAGCTATTTCTTTTTATAAAACATAAGGTGGATGCATCCATTTCATGACATAAATCCTTTATTTGTTTTCTATTTCCCAGGAAAACATTATCCAAAATGCCTGAGATGGCGCACCATGCCCTCCCTGACCTGGCGCTATTTCTTCAGTCTCATCTCTTAACACTTGGCCCTGTGCTCTCTCAGCTTCAGTCATAGTGCATGAAAATGCCAATTCATCTTCCTGCAATGCTTCCCCTCCCATCACCTAGGTTACCAGCATGCATTCTGTAGGAGTCTGGGGAAACATCTTCTCCTGAGAGAAGTCATGCTGATTTCCTGCTCCATGCTTCTCTGCCACACTTTGGTCCCAATAGTTTTAAACATCTATAATGACTGAGTATATTATTTATAATTTTGTTTAATTTTTCCTTTTCTGCTTTACTGCAAGTTTCATGAAGGGAAGAAATCACGCCAAGCATGGTCACCTCTGTGTCCTAAAATATCTGTCACAGTGCATGATACATGTAGTAAAGACTCGTTAAATGTGTGACAAATGAATGAACAAAAACAATCATTATTATGCCCGAGTCTATGCTCCCCCAGCCACTGTTTCAATTTTAGGAAGTCCGTTCAAAATTCTCAGCTGCCAAAGGAAAACTTGAGTAATGTTTCTTTGCAAATCATCATTCTTCCTTTCATTTCTCTATGCTCAAAAGTGATCTCTGTATTTTTTTTTAAATGATGTTCAGTAAACAGTTCTAATAAATATTCAGCTAAGAATAAAAGAAAATAATGTATCAAAAAAGTAACATTCAGAAGGCTAAGCAAAACAAAAAGTCATAGAAAGATAAAAAATATCTAATTTTGGATATAAAGAGTCTCCTTGAAATGGAATCTCCAAAAGACCTAGGAGAACAAATCTTCTAGTGGAACAGCAACAGAAAGAACATTGGATTTAATAATTAAACAAACAAAAACAGTTAAAACCAGCACCTTCCTGACTAGAGGGAGTAAATAATCTGAAGAGCTAACCTACGGAGGTTTGTGCACAGAGGAATGAAAATGATTTTCACACATCCCAAGAAAGAAGCATCCGTTAGAATCCAACCTGAGGGTAACAAGCAGCTCAGTCAGAAGGGAGAGCCAGGACAAAGCTCAGCGGAGCAAGGCCGTGAGGTGGGGCAGGTCTGGCCAGGTCAAGCTGTAAGAAGTCACACAGTGGCAGAGCTGATAGAGACAGCTGCTTTCTCCGTTGGTACCCAAGACAATAAAGGCTGCTGTTTCACTTCAAGTCTTATCCCTGAAACTTTGATATTGCTGATGTAAAATTAACGAAAACGAGGAAAGGAGGCAACCTTACAGGGAAAAAAAAAAAAAGGAAGTGCAAATTTAGAAAGCTCAGCATGTAGGTAATTGAAAGCAGAGAAGGAAATCATTTTTAGATAGTATTCTAATTCACATGGTTTAATTCTCAACTGATAAAGTGTAGCAAAGCCCTGACCCGAAACATTTGATTTAACAAGCAAA
>NW_003852488.1:3929909-3948993 GCF_000181295.1 Otolemur garnettii | reverse complement strand
AGACCCTTTATTAACTTCTCTGTTTACACGTGTAAATTCCAGTCGTGATCACTGAAGTGGGCTTCCACCTCCCTGCTCCCTTTGCTTAGCCCTCCTGCCCTACTCCCCTCCTTCCTCCTCACTCTTCTCTGAACTTTGTCTTGAGCATGTCAAGTACAAACTCCTTCATCAGGGCTTTTATCCTTCTTCTCTTGAACATGTCAATTCAATATTTTCTGCACCGTGGACCCTCTCTGGAAGCCTAGCAGTTGGGTTGGACACTTCTCAGAATGATGCTCTGTAAATAAGGCATAAAAGAAAAGTTAAGAGAATCATAAACAAACATAACCAATTGCATTGAAACAAAATTATCAAAAAAAGTTTTTTAATTAATTTCTGTATTGTAATATTTACACTTCTTTATTAATTCATCAATATAAGATGATCTAGCAGCAGATATAACAATAGTCATAATGTCAAAGTAGTGATGAATGTAGGTAATGTTTCAAGATTCTGAACACTTACCTAAACTACAAAGATCTACATTGTTTGAGTAACAAAATTACAGGTGTTACTAGAACTCCCATGGCTTGTTAATACAATTTAAAATTGAAGGGAATTCCAAATTTTCAGCTAGAGGTTACTGAGAGTAATTTTTAGTTTGTTTTGATATTTTTTCCCTAATTCAAGTTCCTGGACTATCTAAATTCTAGGAAGAAGTCTGGCTTAAAAACTCCTGCTTAATAAAAACAATAAGACATTCTTTTCCCAGATCTATGTATATCTTGGGTCCCACATCCTTCAGTTTTCTGGTTGAGTGTCTCCCTATAATAAGGTTTTCTCCAGTAAAATAGTCCCTTTGTGTCTATTATTTTATATCTATTTTCCTCTATTTTTCTCCATGACATTTATTGACTTACCATATATTTACTCATTTATTTATTTCCCATCTCCCTACAGTTATTTAATTGTAACAGTATGGTTTTTTCTGTCTTTTTTCAATCTCTGACGTATTTTCAGTACATAGAACAGTGCCTGGCACATGGTAAGCCTTCAATAGACATGTGTCCAATGCATTACATGAATAAATGATATTTTAGTTTGGCTTTCATAAGATCTCATTTCTGGTTATTTTGCACCACTTCCCTCCCGACTCATTGTGTCCCAGACACTCTTCTCTTTCTTTTCAGCGGGAACCAAGTGCTGTCTTCTAATCCAGGAATCTCAAGCTCTCTGGAGTGGTCCTCCTCCATCCCTCACCAACTCTGCTGGGCCTAGTGAACTCATCCTGCAAGTCTTAGTATGCCTGATCTCTTATTTAACAAGCTGAAAGATGCTCTTATGATTCATTCGATATTTCTTTCATTACAGTCTTCTCAAATGTAACTTAATGATTATTTGTATTATCTTTCATTTAGCATCTGTTTTTCAAGCTAAACTACAGCTTCTTGGAAGCAAGGCACTGACAGTTAGAAATCTCCAATCAGTATTTTTTAGATGAAAGTAATAAATCAAAGAAGTCCCAGAGATGACCCTCTACAGATTCCTCTAAATGTTAAACTTGGAACACAGTAACAAAGTTAGTTGGCCTAGCCTGGGTAATCATTGCTTGCACCTGTTGTCTTTGAATTAAATTCTAATGAGATGGCAGAGATCACTCATAAATATTTATGAAGCCAAGGAGCTTGGCACAAAGTAGCACTGGGCTTCAAACCCTATGTGATGTTATTTCTTGTTCAGTAGCTTTCCGGTGTCACAGCTACCAGCCCCATCCAAAAGTGTTGCCAAAAATTTGATCTCCAGAAGGAACATTTTTTTCTATGTAGCTTGATTATAAATCCTGAATTTAGAAGCCTCAACATTTTCATATAACTTAAGAGGAAATAAGTTCTTTCATTTTTATTCTAAACCCAGTAGTTTTCAGTAAACAAAACACTGTGTAAGAGATATGCTACATTAAAAGCACGTATTTTAAACAAAAGGCAGGGTACTCTCCTTTTTGTTAGTCCTCTTATTTCCAGTCATGGTTAGGATAGTGATGGTGGATCCTAAGAGTAAAGAATATTCAATGCAGACATCTGAGTTCAAGAAGGGTTTGTAAAAATCAAAACCAAACCAAGCGAACAATATTGGCAATCCTATTAGATTCCTCGAAAAGTAAAAGTTAATAAAATTGAGTACTTCTAAACGTAATTCTTTGCTTCAGAAAAATATCTCCACATTCTTCATTATCAATACAGAGATTTCATTTTGCTTATGGAATACTTTCTTGTTATCATTCTAATTGAAATTAAGTATTAGGGAATTTTTGATGCCAGGTTCCTTTGTTTTTCTTCCCTGTCACGAGACTGTCCTCCATTGTTGGCATTCACAAGGAGACACTGCAGAGTAGTAGTATAAAGACCCTCTCACCAGTCCATGGAATGGAGGGACCAAATAAATTAAAAAGTAAACTCAAAAAAGGTGAAGTAGATTTATTCTAAATTTTAATACCAGGGAGTTATTTGAGAGTAGAAAAAAATGAAGGAATTGTCACATAACCTTATGACTTGGTAGTAACCACATTAATAGTTTAGAAAGTAAAGCAAATAACTCAAAAATTCCTTCAAAGTTATGGAAATATTGATAGCTATAAAGAGATTTTCTTTTTGTTACAGTTTTGGAAAGCTTTGGGGGGACTTTTTTATAAAGACAAAAAAGGCCTAAAAAGACAGAAATTTAGAGTAGAGATTAATTGGTATTTTCTTTCAGCCGTTCAGAGGTTTTAATAAAAAAACTTTCATAATAAATAATATACTCTGGCAATATATGTAAGAAGGAGAAATAGTGATTAATGGTCGAATTATACATCTTAGGCTTGAATTCCATCAATCATAGTAAAGTCACAACACTGCTCTGTCATATCAGAAAGAGGCCTCCCGTTGGTGTGTTCCTGTTTACACGCACGCATGCAATTGCTACTGGCCATTGTTCAGTCCACTTTCTATAATGTGAGCACTGAAGCAAGAATTAATTCTATTCTGTTTACTCTCTTTCACATAAACACACACACGGGTTCTTAAAACTGGTTTTGAAAAAAGGCAGACCATCATTTTTATAATAACTTATAAACACCGAACAATATAAACAACCAAGTTTTACACTTTTAGGAAAAAAAACCAATGTCATTTCTAGCAGCATAATAGCAATTTTGAAAAAAAAAAGCCTTTTGGTATGCCTTTACTTAAAAAGAAAATTGCTCACGGAGTTTTTTTTTTAAAGTCCAATCATGAATGTTGTTCACTTGTGCCCATCTGCGTTAAATACATTTTTGTTCATCTGTTGAAAAACCAGTTGCCAAACAATTGCTTATCAAAATTAGCATCTGAAAAATCAAACCAGTAATCTGTCCCATTGGCCTCAATGTATTCAATTAACATAAGTAATGTATGTGGCAGATAGTCTTCTAGGCACCAGGAATGCAAAGCCTCTTTAAGAGTTGAGAAGAAATGTTATATGGGAATAATGTGGACTAGGTGGGAGCAGCAGGCAATCAAAGCAGTCCAGAAGAGGCAGGATCCGTGGGTTTCAGGCTGGCAAAGGAAGGGCTCAGAAAGGAGCCTAGATTTGTGTATGTGTTTGGAAAGGAATAGATACTTCACAGGTAGAAAAAATTAACAAGACAGCGTCAAAGCCTTAAGAAAAATGATCATGAAATCCCTTTCCCAATTAAAGATACAAAGTAATCTCCATATAAGCCGGAAGAAAGGGAGTGTAAAACACACAGACACACAGACACACACACACCCATATATAAATACATATCGTAGAATACATCGTGAAACATGAATATACACTAAATCAGCTACGCATTTTTCAAGAGAATCAAAAATAAACTGTGCACTATTTATTCTAGGGTAATATAAACAGCTAAGCAACTTCAGGAAGAAAGACATTTGAAATAAGCTATGAGCATCTCTTCGTCCTGTTTGAATCCTGCTGCCTCAGTTTGTGCTGGCTGCTGGCATCGTGGGGGAGGCCGGGGGCACGGGTGCTGTGGAGGGCCTGCTGCCCTCCTGCTTTCTGCAGGAAGAGCACTCAGGTAGAGGAGAAGGGCACAGCGGAGTCAGAGCATGCAAATCGGTAGCATCCAGTGCCTCCTGAGCTGCCAGACTATTTCTGACAAAGGAGATTTCACCGGAGTAGGTGACCTCTCTCAGGGTGGAAACAGGCGGGCAGTGTTTGAGAAACAAGGGACTCAGCTCTTTCTTTTGGCAGAGCTATTTCCTAAGGCGCCTCCCCGAAGTCAGCTAATTTCAGAATTTTGTTTTCCTGAGTAGATTGGTTAGACGGAGGAGAGAATCCCCGCAAAACAGGAAGGATTTGGAGTGGCTGTAAGGCAAAGACAGGAAAGAAGCTGCAGGGAGGGATTAAAAGGGTAACTCCAAACAAATACATTGTATAAAAGTTTACATTAAGTGCACTGAAATCTCCAGTAAAATCTGCGTCACCTAGTACCATAACTTACTGTGGCTGGATTGCTGCCTCTCCTACAATTCTTTCCGTAAACTACAGTGAAGGTAGAACAAAAGCCAAGACTACTTATGGGAAGCCAAACAAACGTGGATTCTAACTGTATTTTCTGAAAAGGGAGTTGAAAAGCATTAAGATATTCACTGAAGAAAATAGTACATTGTTCGTGTTCCTTAGGTGCAGTCCAAGTTGCAGTGGAGCCCTTCACCCCGGAATGTGCTCTGTATCCCTACATTGTACCTGATAGGCAAGAGCTTATCACACCCGCTCCTCTTTCTTGAATTTAAATGTGTTTTCAACTTAAAAATATCTGTTTTGCTTTGTTTGAACTGTAATAATTTCTTACTGAGTGCTTACTATGTTCAGGTCATTCGATGCTGCAACTTTGCACAAGTCTCGTGATTAAAAGTGGGGCTTTAAGATAGGAATGGCAATTCTGCCAGCCCCAGTGAAATGCTGGATATTTATCATATCATTTCACCTCATTCTACTCCTGTGAGGCTAGGGTGACCAGATGTCCTGCTTTTGGCGGGACAGTCCCGCTTTTTAACAATTTGTCCCACGTCCAGCGGCGTTTTAAAAAAGTCCCAATTTTTGGAAAGAATGCACAAACGGGCAGGAGAACAGGAAGGGAATATACGGTTTTTGGCTGCCATGTGGCTATTTCGCCAGAATATGAGTTTTATATTATTTTTGTTAATCTTATAATGTTAAACTATAATAATTACAAATAATTGTTCAGAAGTGATTATCGAAGATTGCTTATCAAAGTTTGCATTGTTGTCAGGCCCTGGTCTGCCCCCCGCCGCCCCCCACCAAGTTGTCCCACTTTACGTATGTTAAAATCTGGTCACCCTATGTGAGGCAGATCCTTTCATCACATTTTACAGATGCAGAAACTGACTCAGGAAAAGTAAATAACACACCTAAAGTCCCCAAGAGATGAAGTGGCTGAGTTAGGCTTCAAAGCAAAGCAGTTTACTGCTAATCCATACTCCATGAAGCAGGGCTGTGCCAAGATACCCGTGAGAGGGAGTGGGGTGGTGGGAAGTCAGCCTGGAAAGGGAGATTGGAGGCTGACTCATACAGCAGTCAGGACTCTGAAAGCTGTCAGAGTCAGCATTCTTCCAAAGCCTACATGAAATTTTAAGTGTAGAATGAGGTGTTTTCTTTCTAGTAAATGCTAGCTCTCCCATGCACAAAATAACTAGTACAATTTCACCCAAGTCACCTAAACATAGACACGTTTCTATTCAATCATATTTTGTGTTTTACAGTGGTAATCTGCTTTTGCTATTTTCCTGTTGTGTCACACACATGTGAGCATGCGCAATGTACTTTACTCAGGAAAAGCGCTCACTTGCTTTGTACTTGTCCTTATTGCTGTTCCATGCTTCTTATTGCCAGGCTAATCATATTTATGAGATAAACATCTCTAAAAAAGGCAATTCCTCCACCTGTAGTCCCAGCTATTCGGGAGGATGAGGCAAGAGAATTGCCTAAGCCCAAGAGCTCGAGGTTGCTGTGAGCTGTGATGTCACAGCACTCTACCAAAGGCGACAAAGTGAGACACTGTGTCTAAAAAAAAAAGGCAATTCTTAAAAATGTTTTTAAATTTTTCTTTAGATTTGATGTTTCTTCCTGATCTTCCAGGATTTTTGCTGTTGCTATTTCCATTCTATTGCTGTTATCTCTCTTTTAGATATTCAGGTTACTATATAGCAAAACTAAATCAGGTGGAGATGTTTCTCTCTGCTTGTACAGAAACACTGTGGCTGCTCTCCTGATTCTGTCAGTTTCACAGTGTTCCATAAAGTTTGGTTATTTGCTGCTTCCAGTTTCAGGGGGTTACAAATGCCAAGCCTGGTATTTGGTATTACATGTTTTGGGTGATACATGCTTTGAGGGTATAAATCCCAAGCCCAGGATAATATTTACATGTATTGGGGAGTATGTGTTTTTAAGGTACAAATCCCAAGGCCAGTACTATCCTTAGACCTAACCCAGCCTGATTCTCAGCTCTCTGTCTTTCTTGCTAATTCCTTAAGTGGGCTGTAAGGGAGAATTTCTTCTGCCTAGTTTTGGGCAAAAGACTGCAAATATCATAGGAAGCAACGTGTTCATTATTATGTGGCTTTTCCTGCATTATTTTCCAAAGATATTTGGCCTCTGGTGCTTTCTGAACTACATTTCTCGTACCTTGAAGACAGGTTTTCATTTAGATTACTGCCACTCTAATTCCAACCCTTCCTCTTACTTTATTTAACACATTTTATTGCTATTTCATTAGAGGTCTGTTATATTAACTCTATGACTTTCCTCAAAATACAGGTGACCCTTAAATAATGGGGATTTAAATTGTGCAGGACCATTTATACACAGATTTTTTCAATAAATATGTTGGAAAAATTTTAAGAGACTCTGACAGTTTGAAAGAACAGGCATACCTTCTTGCCTAGAAATTAAAAAAAGAAAGGAAGGGGGGGAAAGCTAGATATACCTCAAATACATAAAATATATGCAGGTAATCATTTGTGAAAATAAAATATACACAAATCCATTATGAAAAGTTAAAACTCACCAAAATTTAGGCACACCAACACAGACATACTTGGCACCCTTTACAGCTGAGATAAATGTAAACAACATAAAGATGCAGCATTAAATGATAACTATAAAACACTTTTAAAAGTCTGTAGCCACCCAGTATTGCCACTGGAGTCAGGTAAAATGTGAGTATTCTCTTAAAAAGTCTTGTGACACCAATCATCTCTGTGTTGGCAGTTCCTCTGTCCAATAACTTGCATATCCCAGTAAAAAGTGATCTCTTGAGGTTCTCATGTATTTTCACTGTGTTTAGTGTAATACTATAAACCTAGAATAACACCAGGGGACCCATAAGAAGTATCACTAGTGGTCCTGTAAGTGCTCCCAATAAGCAGAAAAAGGTCATGATATTAAAAGAAAAAAGTGAGATATTGAATTAAAGATGGGGGACTAGAAGCAAGCATGGAGAGGATCAAAAGTGATGAGTAGATATTCACCTTTGAGCTGATGGCCTAAGAGAAAGCACGGGGAAGCAACAGAGCAGTGATGAGAGTCTCCCAAAGTAAAGGAGAATGAAGTGGGTCAACCCACACACCAGGACTGAAGGTATTGGGAAGTTGCCCACACGTGAAGAAGGGACAGAGGAGAGAACTCCAGGGCTCCACTCTTCCCCAGGGGCACTGTAATCCATGTTAGGGGATGGATCTTCCACTATTGCAAGCCTCAGGACTGATATATGGAGCTGGCTGGAGACCATGCTGTGACACTACTCTGGAAAAAAGGCACAGCAAGGTGCCACATTCTTCCAACCCCTGGATACTGCAACTGGCACCAGAGTACTGCATCTTCCTAGGTACCAGCTCCATTACTCCTGCCTCCTCATTGCCAGCACCAGGCCCAAGAAGGAGCAGGGTGGCCAAGCACTCTTGCATGCCCTAGAAAGTAAATGCCTTCCACTGCTACCACCACTCTCAGGGGACCCAGGGCTAGAAAACATTCACCACCATTCACACTTATTGTTGTTTCCTAGGTAGCCCCTTGCATCAACCACAGCTATACTGTCTCTCACACTATCAGAAATCCCAGGTGGAAAACACTCTTGGCCACTTATTTCTGATGCTACCTAGTTAGTTCTGCCCAGCCATTGCCACCACTGCCACTGCCAGAGAATCAAGTGGGAGCAAATGCCCATGACTCCATGCCTGCAGAATAAATGAAATGACCAATATCAGAACAGAACTAAACCAAATTTAAACATAAACAAACAGTACAAAGAATAAATTAAAGTTTGTATTTTGAAAAGATAAATAATATTAATAGATCACTAGCTGGATTAATCAAAAACTGAAAAGAATCAAATAAGTTTAATCAGAAATGAAAAAAAAGAAACATTAGAACTCATACCACAGAAATACAAAATATCATCAGAGACTACTATGAAAACCTCTATATACACAAACTAGAAAATCTAGAAGAAATGGATAAATTTTGAAAACACTAGTTTGAATCAGGAAGAACTACAAGTCTTAAACAGACCAATAACAAGTAGTGAAATTGAAATACTAATATTAATAAAAAAAATCTCCCAACAGATCAAAACAAAACAAAAATCAAACAAAAATGAACCCAGGACCGGACAGATTCATAGCTGAATTCTATCAGGCATAGAAAGAACTGCAACCTATCCTTCTGAAATTGTCCCCTAATATCAAGGAGGGGATCTCCATAACTTATTTTATGAAGCTAGAATCACCCTGAAACCAAAGTCTAAAAACAACAGCAACAAAAAATTAAACTATAGACCAATAGCCTTCATCAACATAGATTCAAAAATCCTCAAAACACACTAGCAAATCAATCCAACAGCACATCAAAAAAGATAATTAACCATGATCAAATGGGTTTCATCTCAGAGATTATTCATTATATATAAATCAATAAATGTAATTTGCCACATAAACAGAGTTAAAAATAAAAAATATATATGATCATCTCAATGATGCAGAAAAAGCATTTGATTAATTTCAGCACCACTTCATGATAAAAACCCTTAATAAACTAGGTATAGAAGAAACACACTTCCAAACAATAAAAGCTATACACAACAAATTCATAGCCATAATCATATGTAAAAGGATAAAGCTGAAATCATTCTCCCTAAGAACTAGAACAAGGTAAGAAAGACAACGGTCACCATAGTACTGGAAGTCCTAGCCAGAGCAATCATGCAAAAGAAAGAAATAAAGGGAATCCAAATTGGAAAAACAGGGGTCAAAACTGCTATTTGTCAATGATATGATCTCATATCTAGAAAATCCCAAAGACTCCTCCATAAAACTCCCAGGTTTAATAAAAGCAGAGTCTCAGGTTACAAAATTAATGCACATAGGTCAGTAGCATCTATACACTAGTAATAGTCAAGCTATGTATCACATCAAAAATACAGTATCATTTACAATAGCTGCAAAGAAAGTAAACTATCTATGAATATGCTTTATAGGAAGTGAAATATCTTTACAAGCAGAACTACAAAGCACCGATGAAAGAAATCATAGATGACACAAACAAACAAAAAAATTTTCATGCTTATTGACCAGAAGAATCAATACTGTCAAATTTCCATATTGTTCAAAGTGATTTATAAATTCAGTGAAATCCCCATCCAAATACCAATGTTTTTTTTTCACAGAATTAGAAAAAACAATCATGAATTTCATATAGAATCAAAAAACCATAAATAGCCAAACCAATCTTAAACAAAAAGAACAAATCTGGAGGTATCTCATTACCTGACTTCAAATTATATCATAAAGTCATAGTAAACAAAACAGCATGGTACTGGTATAAAAGTAGCCAAACAGATAAATGGAACAGAATAAAAAAAAAGCAGAAACAAATAAACAAACAAAAAAACAGAAATAAAACCACATAGCTGCAACCAATTTAATTTTGATAAAGCAGACAAAAACATGAACTGGAGAACACCCTTTTCAATCAGTGGTGTGTAGAAGAGTTGAGAGTCATGTGCAGAAGAGGGAAACTAGATCCCTGCCTCTCACAATATATAAAAATTGACTCAAGATGGATTAAAGACAAATGTAAGACCTGAAATAACATTAATAAGACCTGAAATAATATTAATTCTGAAAGGAATGTGGTAAACCTCTGCTAGACATTGACTTAGGCAAATAATTTATGACTAAGACCTCCAAAGTAAATAGAGCAACAATAAATATAAATAAATGGTCTTCAACTAAACTAAAAAGTTTAAGGAAAAATCCATAGAGTAAACAGAAAACCTACAGAATCGGAGAAAATATTCACAAACTATACATCCAACAAAGAACTAATATCTAGAATCTACAAAGAAGTCAAACACATCAGCAAGAAAAAAACAACCCCAACAAAAAGTGGGCAAAAGACATGGACAGATGTTTTTTAAAAGAAAATATAAAAATGGCCAAAATGCAAATTAAAAAAATGTTCAACATCATTAATCATCAGGGAAAAGCGAATTTAAAACACAATGAAATAACATCTTACTCCTGTTAAAAATAGCCCTTACTAAAATGTCAAAAACACCATAGATGTTGGTGTGGATGAAATGAAAAGGGAAAGTTTTTTTCATTGTTTGTGGGGATATAAACTAGTACAACCTTTATGCAAAGCAATATGTTGCTTCTGCAAAGAAATAAACATAGGCCTACCTTTTGATCAAGCAGTCTCACTACTGGGTATCTACCCAAGGGAAAAGAAATCATTAGAAATTAGAAATCATTGTCATACATCAAAAAGACACTCCAATATTTTTTGCAAAACAATTCACAATTCCAAAGATATAGAATCAATCCAAGTCCTTATCAACCAATGATGAGATAAAGAAAATATAGTCTGTACACACACACACACACACACACACACACACTTTGGAATAGTACACAGCCATGAAAAGAATAAAATAATGTCTTTTGCAACAACTTCAATGGAACTGGAGACTAGTATCCTCTCTGAAGCCTCTCAGGAATGAAAATCAAATACTACATGTTCTCACAAGTGGGAACAAAATGGTGGGTATATTTGGTCATGAAGTGATATAATGGACATTGGAAACTAAGAAAAGGGGAGCCCAGAGGGCATCAGGGATCAAAAATTGCTTATCAGGTACTATGTACACCATTCTGGTGATGGGCATACTAAAAGCCATGACTTTACTCTTATAGAATTCATCCATTTAACAAAGAACCCATGTACCCCCATATCTATTGAAATAAAAAAGAGAAAAAAAATTCAAGTGCTTGATATGTATTACAGATTTATATTCATATCTATGGTTGCCCATTATTTCAAGATAAATAAGAAAATCCAACATAGGAACTAACGTATAAAAAGGAAAGGAAATTTGTGAAGTTTTCACTGCAGCTATGCCAGGAGGTACAAAAACCTAACCCCTTTTTGCAAGTTTATGTCATATTGAACATGCAGTTATTATGGAGTGCAGGATTGTTACAAGGTGCACATTTATACTCTAACGTGATTAGCAAAGAACAATTCATTATCCGACAACAACACGAAACAAAGGGAGAGATCTAGAGCTGGAGAATTTAATGCCAACAAAGGATAGTCAGATAATTTTAGAAAGAGGTTCGGCATAAGAATTGTCAACCTAATAGGAGAAGCTGCTTTGCCTACCAAGAGTCAAAAAATGAATTTCCATTAAGCAAACCATTGAGGAGAAAGCATACTTGATAGTTTTTTAATGAAGATGAAAACTCTCTGTTCTGGAAAAAATGTTGAAAGAGACATGGATTAGTAAAGAAGAAAAGTGAGCACCAGAAATTTATGGCAGAAAGCACTAGGCTAACTCTACAGGCAGGTTTATGAGCAGAACTACCCTTATCTATAAAACTGCTAACCCCCGTGCCTTAAAGGGAAAAGATAATAACACCACCTTGGCAAGTAATAACACAAGATAAACACAACCCTTACAGAGAAAAGATAAACACTAGAAGATCTAGACAACAAGAACACCTTTTAGATCAGTTCCACTGATGTTTTGTCTCTGAAGTCAGGAAGTACCTTGCCAGAAAAGTACTGCCTTTCAAGGTCTACTGATACTGGAGAAATCCTTTGACTATCCAGAACTCTGTGAGTTCAACACAGAGATAGCAAAGTGGTCTAATTGCCCCCAAGCAAAACATCTTTAACTCAACTTCTAGTTCAGTGGTCATAAAGGTCTTTAAGGTTCATTACACATGGCACTCTATGTAAAGGATCAACACTGTGGAAGAGAACTTTGACCAAGAACAGCATGGAAGTCTGCAAGGATCACAATGAAGATACCATTATTGTGATATAAAAACCATGAAAGCCATTGAGTCCTACACAGTAAGTTCCTGCTGGAGAAACTGTGTCCAGATGTTGTTCATGACTTCACAGGATTTAAACAGAGCCACTCAAAAAAAAAAAAAAAAAAATCATGATAGACATTGTGGATGTGTCAAAAAAGGTAGGAGGTGAAAGTTTTCAGGATATGGCTTTTGGAGAAAATCGAGAGCTAATGAACACTACACCAGAGGGATTAACAGAAGAGGACTCAATGGAGGTGGTGCCTCTGCACCAGCACCCGATGATGAGGAAGACACAGAAGAAGCAGTGACGGGAAACAGCTGACATCAGACAACATCCCACCAGGGTTCTTATGATTCAAATGGCTTTTGACATCTTCTAGGATGCAGACTTTTAATATTTTTAGAGTAATAAAAAAGCAAAGATGTAAGACAGAAATCATAACGTGTTTCCATAAAGTTACCTCTCCTTCTTCTTCTCTACCTCTTATACCACTGAGAAAGCAAGACCAACCTCTTTTTTTTCTCTCCTCTTCAGCCAACTAAATGTAACCACAAGTATGAAGATTTTTATGGTAATCCACTTCCACTTGTTGAATAGAAAATATATTTCCCTTTCTTATGATTTTTGTAATAACGTTCTTTTCTCTAGCTTATACAATATATAATACTAAATCCACACCAAATTCCTGTTTTGTTTTGTTTTTTTTTTAATCTTTCTGATGTATAGATCAGGGCTCTGTGAGCCTATTTTATTTTATTTTTGAGACAGAGTCTCACTATGTCACCCTCGGTAGAGTGCTGTGGTGTCACAGCTCACAGCAACCTCCAACTCTTGGACTTAAGCAATTCTCTTGCTTCAGTCTCACAAGTAGCTGGGACTACAGGCACCTGCCACAACAACTGGCTATTTTTTTGTTGCAGTTGTTTTGTTGGCTTGGGCCAGGTTTGAACCCACTACCCTTGGCTGGCACTGTAACCACTTGTTGCAGTTGTTTAGTTGGCCTGGGCTGGGTTTGAACCTACCACCCTTTGTGTAAGTGGCAGGCACTGAGCCAATTTTAAATAGTTTTATTGAAACTCAGCTACTTCCATTTATTTTCACAGCTTTTAGCCTCCAATGGTGAAATTAAAGAGTTGTGACAGAGAGATATGTTCATGCATCCTAATAAATATATTTTCTTACAGGAAAATTTCCTGACCCCCAGGCTAGCTGATTGTGCAAACTTTTGGAGTTATTTTCAGTGTTGTACATGTATAGTGCCACCTATAGTGAGTCTAGGGAGCTCGAGTTGGAAATGTGTTTTAATGTCTGCTAAAGAAATTCCTGCCTTGGGTTTTACCACACAGTCCTCTGAGGTCAAAAATTCTTCCTCGTCAGGGATAGTTATATATTTTAGAGAATGTATGCAAATATAATTTACATGACTATTTTGTGGAATTAACATGCAGACACATATAATAAATATGTTATGTAACAAAACTAATTCTATACACACAGAGAAAATGCCCATTTTTTAAATGAACTCTTATTATGTAGTTCACATAGTTAAGATACTCTTCCATTTAAAAAGAAAAAGTAAATTAAATTTACCAAGAGACCAAAAATTCTCTAGTAGAAACAAAATGGAGAACCTCTGTTTTGATGAGCTTAATCCAACTATATCTCACAAAAGCAAAGCCATCTTTTTCCACAAGTATCACATGTGCCTGTCTGACTGTTGGGGAAAGTCTTATGAAACCTAAGGGGAGTTATTATGTTACTGATGAAAAGCTCCAATCTGTAACACATATGTGCATTTCAGTGTACAGTATCTGCTTATTTTCATTAAATTACATTAAATGTTTCAATATGTAACAGAGTCATCTTCCTTAGGAAGCGTATACTTGTGGAATTTTTTGCGGTATCCTTGGAAATCCCTTTACCATGTATTCATGGCATTCTGCCTTTACTAGGCTCATTTCTTCCTATCCCCTGTTATATTTATTAAGGAGAGTTTTTCCTTTCCTTTTCTAAGATTTTGCATTTGTCCCCAAGCTACTGTTTTTGATCTGAAAGCAAAGACGGGGGACGATACAGTTGAGGAAAGAATATAACACTATTAGAAATAACTGCATACTGTTTTCTTACTTAAATGTGGAAATAGTTTTCTTGTCTCATCTTTCCCCTGAAACTACTGTACTTTAGTCCCAAGCTAAGTAACAGAACAAAGAAAGCAAATATGTTCTAAGCTAAGGGAATTTTACCATTCATACATACTCACCATAGTAGTAACATGGATGTGAGTAATTAATTTTATACACACTTCTCTGCTATCAGACATACAAATCTACACAGGGCATTTTTTTAAAAAGTTGATCTTTAAACTTCTTTTTTCCACATATTTTGAATATGTTACTCCTGAAAAAATGCAGATGTACCTCAACATTTTAACATTATTTCATACATATATTTTTGTGAGCATCTGATAACATACAAACTGTATTTTTTTTTTCTTATTCTAAACAAACCATTTCTCTTTGTAATACACTGGCAGTAGTGTGCCAGACGGTATCTACTAAATAATGTTTTCTTTTTGATCAACTACTAAATTTCCTATCTTCAATCCTTCTGATTTCCAGGTTCTCTACTTTACTAGGTACAATTCACCAACATGTTCATTTCGAAAGCAAATGATCTATATTTTTAAATATAAAATAAACTAAGTTCTTATTTTTTTATATTCAGTAAACAAAAGCTGAGCCATCATAAAAAAAGAAATTCTAAGTGAAGTTCAACTGTTGCTTCTTCATTTTAGGTACAGATTTCTGGATGAAGTTTGGTTCTTAGAAAGAACAAAATATTCAGAGGATATATATGGCATATGATGGTACATAAGTAGAAGCAAGACAGTATCTGTACTTCTGGAAATCAAGTAATTGTAGCGTTTGCTTGCATCTGGATGAGTCATTAAAACAGCAAACTCACACTTAAACTATTTGAAAACTTGTGTTTACACTTGTCTAAGGATTACTGCAGCTTGTCACTTCCTACACCTAGTGGAGGTGGGTCTTAGGAAGGTGGGAGAGATGACAGCCACGCAACTAAGCGTTAGGAACTCATGAGTCACTCCGTACATACGCAGCCTTCTGATTTCACCTGCTCCATTTCTGGAGTGAGAAGACCTGCACCAGCCCAGAAGAGGGGGTTTCCTTCCAAGTGTCTATGCCAATGGCTATTTTGAAGCACATAAGCTATTCTCATCAAGTTTAAATAGAAGAAGTGAAATATGTATTAAAATCATATTTGCTTTTACTTATAGGTTTATTTCTTTAAAAATGTCTTTCCTATCTAAAATAGATAATCAGAATTTATCATCAGTCATTATGGTAACGTTAATAATTTACAGCATGATCATAGTAATTTGGCACTATTCTAAGCACTTTACACATGATAAGCTTGTTTAATCTCAACACTCTGTGACAAGTCCAAAGCAAAGAGAGTTTAAATTATTGAAAAAAAAAAAGGAAGTTTAAATAATTGCCTGTAGGTCATGTAGAACAAGCAGTCTATCTATAGGTCAAAACATCTCTCCGAGCTCTTACTAAAATATATAAAGTCGTATATTTTATCATCATTTCTTTAGTGTTAGTATTAAGCACAGATTCTGCTACAAAAGAGGTACTCAAAAATGTTTGCTTTTTTGAATGAGTCTCATCTTATTCGAGAGGCTGCAGGTTGGAGTGATTAAAAGCACCA
Source organism: Otolemur garnettii (assembly GCF_000181295.1). Classification (NCBI taxonomy): domain Eukaryota; kingdom Metazoa; phylum Chordata; class Mammalia; order Primates; family Galagidae; genus Otolemur; species Otolemur garnettii. The sequence continues at coordinate 3,932,871 of NW_003852488.1, read as the reverse complement.
GCTTCTTAGCCAGTCTTCTAGGATTCAATCCCTAAATACGTGACCCTGGAAGTTATAGAATCTCTGCCTCAGTTTTCCATTTTGTAATATGAAGATACAATAATAATAGAACCTACCTTGTAGATCATTGTAAAGACTAAATGAATCAACATAAGTAAGTGCCTGGCCCATAGGCAGCTCTATATACATGTAATTTATGATTTAAATGTTAGATATTAAATTTCTGGTGAATGTGACTTTATTTGGAAACAGGGTCTTTGTAGATGTAACCAAGGTAAGATGTGGTCATATTGGAAAACCCCAAACTAATTTATTTATTATTTACAAATAATAAAATTTATTGTAAACCCTAATCCAATACTGATGTCTTTATCAGGAGAAAGATATTTGTAGACACAGAGATACACAGCAAGGCCACGTGATGACAGAAGCCAGATTGAAGTTATTCTACCACAACCAAGAAATGCCAAAGATCAGGTGCAAGTCAGGAGCTAACAGACGGCAAGGACGGTTTCTTCCCTTCACAGGGGAGATGAACCTGCTTGACACCCTGATTTTGGACTTCTGGCATACATTTCTATTATTTTAAGCCATCCAGTTTGTAGTAATTTGTGATAGTTGCCCTCCAGAACCAACCAATGACTCTAGTTATGGCACATCAGTATCAAACAAGTGCCTAAATTTCACTTTCCTAGCATCTTTAGGAACAAACCTGTGTGAGCACACACACAACTGTTGTGAAGTGATGCTATGAGTTCAAAGAAAGTGTATTAATTCATTCATTTGTTGATGGAGCTTATCATCCACTGAGCTATGTCTCTCTAAAAAAATAGGTATGGCCAAAATTCTCTCTTCATGAGCTCAAGTTACATATACTTTTTTTTCACTTCCAAATAATTTCTATTTTTTATATATTTATTTTATTTTAATCAAAATGTAATAATTTTATATATATATATAGAATACAATGTGATGTTTTGATACATGTATACGTTGTTAAAAATTTTAATGAGATGAGTTACCATATTGATCACCTCCCATACTTATCATTTCTCCCTAGTTAGAACATTTAAAATCTACTTTTATAGAGAGGATTCAGCAACAGATAAAGAACTGTGTCAGCCTTTTGTTCTATTAAGGCTTCCAACTGATTGGATGAGAGCAACTTACATTACTGACGGCAATCTGCTCTACTCCAAGTCCACAGACCTAAATGTTAATCTCGTTAGAGAACATTCTTGCAGAAACATCCAGATTTGACCAGATACTAATGTGCATAAGTTAAGGGTACATTTCAAAACAACTAAGAGTAAATTATGAATGTCTTACACAAAAAATAAATAAGAGAGGTGATTATGTTTATCAGTTTGACTTAAGCATTCCACTTTGTATATCATATCATCACATTGCACCCCATAAACAATTATGATTTAATAAAAAATTAAATTAACAACAACAACAAAAAAAACCAAATGTCTGGACTCAGCAGCCTAAATTGAATCATACAGTTAATCATCACAGTAACAAATGCAATGCTCTGTGACTCTTATAACTTTACCTTGGATACAGTTTAAATATCTAGTAGTTAAAGAAAACATATATCTGTCCTTAAGAAGACCAGATAACAAAATCCTAACTTGTATGAGGTCAATAAGCCATAGCCATTTGGGAGAAACGACAGGGAGTGGAGGGGTCATGTGGAATTGTCTGCCCTGTATAGACCTAAATAGCTCATGAGAGACTACTGAAAGGGAAAGAGGGGAGAAAGTGAATAATAAAAACTTGTAGAGTGCTCCTAAATTGAAAATATATAACATTAAAAATACATAGAGCTGGGTGGCGCCTGTGGCTCAAAAGGGTAGTGTGCTGGCCCCATATGCCAGAGGTGGCGGGTTCAAACCCAGCCCTGGCCAAAAAGAAAAAAAATACATAAAGCTAGGAAGGTTAATATTTTCCATTGGTAAAACTATAGTTTTTTTAAGATATACTATGAACTATCAAGAAATTAAAACTAAGTTACATTACTTTCTTAAATTATATATCAGATATGCCAGTGTATAATTACACAGCTTAAAATAAATTTGTTTAAATACTGTCTACTCACCATAAGCCTCGAGTACTTTAGAATCAGAATGTAGTATTTGGAAGTGAAAGTGAAGTTTAGGTATTGGAAATTGTTCACACAAGATCACCACGTATGTAGAGGGGGATGAAATATTTTATTACTGGTTCCCACATTGTATGTCACAAATGACAATTGTCAGTCTGTATAACTCTAAGAAACATCTTTTAAAAAGGAACTAATAGGAATTCAGCACATATTACTGGAGGATAAAACCTTTTGAGGTTTGGAAATGCATTTCATTACTCATTTTTTTCCTGGTTGCATTATTTTAAAGATTTATTCTCTTTTCCTTGCTTCACGAATGCATTTTCTACTGCTTAATGCCAGAGAAAAGGTAATAAATGATCCTAGGAAGGTGATCACTTTTTGTAGGAGAGTAAATTAAATAGAAGGATTTAAACTGGTCTATCAGATAAGATGACTATAGGCAATTTGATCTAAGAATAAGTTTTCTTTTTGATCATGACACAAGAAAAGTAGCTCGTTCCTGTGGACTAATAAAGAGAAATAAACTATTTTCATGTGATGTAGAGAGGTTGCTAGCTGTAGATTCCTACTATATTGGAGCCAGTATATGTTTTTGAAGTGTATTTGTTATGGTGTTTAGTCTATCCTAAAAAAAAACCAAAAAGACACATTACAGTTCTCAGGTGGTTATTACATCAAGCAAAATATGTGGTATGAAAATAGCTAGAATAAGAAAAAAAACAAAAAGAAGATGAAAATATTGATGTATTTTATGTTACCCTTAGGAGCTGTATTTCTTTGGATTCAGCCTTCCAGGATAAACACCATTGCATCAAAATTTTAATTCTTATAAAGATGAGAAAGACAATT
>NW_003852488.1:3923609-3929889 GCF_000181295.1 Otolemur garnettii | reverse complement strand
ATTGCTGAACACTACTGCAGTCCCCTCCAGAGGATTCTCTTGAGGAAGGCACCAATACCAGTGCCTACTCCGTCCTTCCTAGCAATTTTGGAACTCTTTTTTTTCTGGAATGGCTATCAGAGTTGTCACAATACATCTTTGATGTATTCCTCCTAGCCAAGGAGTGACCATAATGTTATCCCACAATGAGGTATGTGGCAATTTTTCTAGGAGGAGTTCATGAACTTAGTTGTCAGACCTCATATGTAATTGTTCATGTGTGTATGTTATCAGGTCACTATCATGTCAATATAATAAGTTGATCTGTGCTATCTAAAGAAAGACTCTCCATCTGATGGCAAAGCAATATTGTCTTTTTAAAATAGGAAATGGAATATTGCTTTGATTTTTCTCAGATATCAATTCATATTTTGTAATAATGATAAACCACTTGAAAATGAATCAGGCCAATTAAGCTTAAGAAATTAATGTTACAAAATAATTCTGAAAAGAATATATAAAACATCATTGTTTTCTGACTTATATATTTCGTATAAATGAACATTTCTGCTTAGATTTCAGGCAATATAGTAAAAGTATAGTACCTATACTTTTTTTTTTAGACAGAGTTTCACTTGGTCACGCTTGGTAGAGTGCTGTGGCATCATAGCTCACAACATCCTCAAACCCTGGGGCTTAAGTGATTCTCTTGCTTCAGGTTCCCAAGTAGCTGGGACTATAGACACCTGCTACAATGCCTGGTTATATTTTTAGAGATGGGCATCTTACTTTGGCTCAGGCTGGTTGTGAGCCCGTGAGCTTAGGTAATCCACCTGTCTCGGCCTCCCAAGTGCAGCCACCATGAAGTTTCCCCAGACATCACATTTCCTTACATAATTGTCTCCTCTTCTTTCTCCTTACTGATCTACTCTTCCAAAAGAATAACAAGCCATCAATTCACATATCCATTTGGCCTTACTAAACCATTTAATAAGTCCCAGTATCAAGAAGGCAATAGAGAAACTGAGGGAACTTGTATTTCAGCAGGTGTTAGAGGGATGGACAAGACGATCACGTAAATGCGAATAGATCTCTCTGTTTCCCTGGGTGTTTGCCTTTCTCCAGGCACTCTTCCCATGGCCATCTCTCCTCTCAAAGCAGTTTTCTCTCTGGAATTCATAAATCTGGGAGACAAGAGCAGAGACACATCCCCCCACATTATGAAGTAGATGGACAGACAGCTATGAACTGCAGCCGCAGTAATTGCTCCCAACCACACGTTTAGTAGTTTTTAGGGAAACTATGAATGAGAAATTGCAATGGTCTCAAATGTTTAAAATTTGTATTTTGATGGAGGATATAAGTAAATTCGTCTTTTACTCCTGTTAATCTTTAGATGGTTACATTTGGTCCTTGCAGGATCTTTTGATCTAAAGCTGGTTGTATTAACTAATCTGTAATTATTTAGGTCTCTAGGAATTGAAGACAATGTCCTATACTTACAAGATCACCAAAAGTCAGAGTGTACATTTTAAATTACTTTTGAGCTAGAAGATTGTATGAGTTTACTAGTGCCACCGTAACAAAATAGAACTGACTGGATGCCTTAAACACCAGGAATTTATTTTCTCACAGTTGTAGAGGCAGGAAATCCAAGATCCAGGTGTGGGAAGGTTTATTTTGTAAGGCCTCCCTCTGGCTGGCTGATGGCGGCCTTCCTTCACAAGGTCTTCCCTCTGCTGTTTGTCCTCTAATCTCCTCTTCTTCTTTGGATACCAGTCATACTGGATTAGGGTCTACCCTAATGACCTTGTTTTAACTTAATTGCCTATTAAAGGACCTATCTCCAAATATAGTCACATTCTAAGGTCCTGGGTGCTAAGGCTTCAACACATGAATTTTAAGGGACACATATAACCCTACCTGTAACGAAGCTGTAACTTAAGTGTTCAAAAGTCACTAGAAAGTTAAATTTAGCTGCTAAGATATGAAATCAAATACACAGATCAAATAGGAAAGAGAAAGTAAAACTTTATAAACTATTCAGTTTAAGATGTTTAGCTGGCTAGTTTACGTAGGCTGATTTTATTTTCTGAAAATTTTCCAAAGCTAAAAAGGGCCCAATATAGAAGAAAATGAATTTCTTATATCTTGAAATTTTACTGAATTAAATATCCCAAACCTACCAAATTGGCAGCACTTGTTTGCATGTATGGAGGCCTTTTAAAATACCAAGCAGTAATATTTAACGGATTTTTTTATTTCCCCATTTTAAAACAAATATTTATTCTTCACATAATCTATAACCAGTCAAAATTATTTCATCTATTGACATGTCAACAATCATTCTAGTCTATATAAGATTCAATTAAAAGAAACACATTCTAAAAAAGTTGAAATTTTCTATTACGAATTAGGACTGTTCTTGAGGATGGAAGTAAAGAAGAAAAGGGGTGTGCAGTGAGATACTCTTTGGATTCCCCAGAGTCTCTACTGCCATACCGGGAAGTTTGGGGTATAAAATTATAGAGTTTAACTTCTTTTTTAATTATTACTTTGACCTATATTAAAATGGAAAAACTCCTGAGGATAAGAATTTAGGCTAATTTCTGTCATGTGATTTTTCTTTTTTAGGATTAATTTTGTTAAGAAGGAAGAAAGAAATATGAATACTGCGTGCCTAAGTGAATGGGTTTGATGGTGATGGTGGGAGCTGCTGAGGGTTGGGTCTAAGAGTTTGTCAAGTAATCCTGATTGGGAGATGAAGGAAGGAAAGCAAGGTGAAGATGTGGAAGAGAAAAAACTGAGAATGTTTGGGACATTCACAAAATAGTCACTTGCGTGCCATATTTCAGATTGGCTCTGGAGTTTATAAGCCAAACCTTGTAAGCATATGTCCAAATGCTTTAGTACTTTTTGATGCTTTCATTTTAGCTTTCTCAAAAGTATTTTCATCTTAAGCAAAGAAGGAAGAATATAGTTAGTGTTTATATCAACTGTTTAATTAAAGATAATCTTCAGTGTGTCTGTCCTTTCAGACAAGACTGAACTGGCTTCCTTGTGTTTCACTCTGCAGTGCGAAGAAAGAAAAATCATTTGCCTGGTTGGGTAGATACCTTGTTCTGCAGAGGACATTAATTCTTTGAAGGTAAAAACTCTGAATTAAAGCACTGCGGCTCATGCCTATAATCTTAGCACTCTGGGAGGCTGAAGTGGAAAGATTGCTTGAGGTCAAGAATCTAAGATCAACCTGAGCAAGAGCAAGATCCAGTGTCTACTGAAAGTAAAATATTTAGCTGGGCATTGTGGCCTGTAGTCCCAGCTACTTGGGAGGCTGAGGCAGGAGGATCATTTGAACTTATGAGTTTGAGGTTGCTATGAGCTAGGTTGATGCTACAGCACTTCCTCTAGCCTGGGCAACAGAGTGAGTCTTTGTATCAAAAAATTAAAAAATAAAAAGAGAGAGAGAGAGACTTGTTTGCTATATCTAATACTTTTATCCTTAATTTATGATTCCTTCAAGTGATCCCTATAAATATTTAAATATATTTGGCATATAATTTTATAATAGATTTACATCAATATGGGTAGTACATAAATATAAATATCTAGAAACTAGCAACAGTATGGAGCTATTTTAAGCTACTATCTTCCTTCAGTGGTACTTTGTAGTTTGCAAAAAAGTAACCGCTAGAGCACCCACAAATTTGAGAGATTTGTAAAGATGTCAAAAAGGAATTTCCCAAGAATAATTGTGGGAAAATGCAAGTTAGTTTATCTCGTGACATGTTAAAAAAAAAAAAAAAAGAAAGAAATCTTGTCACATGTAAGGCATGTAAATGTGTCATTCACTTTATTTATAGCATAATACTCCACTTATTTATTAATGTGTTTAAAAAGTGATGGGATTTCTTAGCTTTCACACACACCATTGAAATAATATTTTAATATTTATATTTAATATTTAATATTTTAATTATTATTAATTAATTAATATATTTAATATTTAATATTTTAATATAAATGTATAATTTTATAGAAACTAATCTACTCTTTAATATTTCAGAATTTACATGATTTATATTCAAATGTTTGTGCAAGTGACATTGGGGACAGTAGACCATGGAGGACTTTTGAGCATAGCAAAATTAATTATCCATAAAAAATGCTCCAGGTTGGTATGATTTGTCATTAAATCTTCACTTTGCAAAAGCAAAAATCCATACCTCATTTGTTTTTCTAATTTTTCCCTTAGTTTATTACATCTTATTTGTTATTCCTTGGAAAGTCTTAACATCAGTTATAGTTCCTCTTTTCCTTTTCCTTGTTTATTGTTCCTAAAATATTTTTGTTACTCTTTTCAGTAAGGTTGTTTAATGTTGATGAAGACTGTGTCTATCTTTATCTGTGTACAAAATAGCGTTTATTTTATTTTTAGTTGTTTAGAGACAGGGTCTTGCTCTTGCTCAGGCTGGTCTTGAACTCGTGAGCTCAAGCAATCCACCCGCCTCGGCCTCCCAGACTGCTGGGATTACAGACATGAGTCATGGTGCCCAGCCTATCAAAATAGAATTGATATGGATAATACTCAATTTGAATCCCCTTCATGCATAATCTTTATTCTATGGTATTCTCTATATTGCAGAAAAGGTTTTATAGTAATATGTAAAATGATAATCAAAGGTGAAGGAATTGAGAAGACATAATAAAACATTAATTAGGCTTATGCCAATAAGGATATAGTACACTTATTTTCCCATTTGTAAATTTCACCTAGTGCAATTATTCTGAAATGCAGCAAATTTCCACGTTAGAATATTTTGTAATTTTCCTTCAGGTCAGCATTTCTATCATCAGAATAAGAAACCATGAATGAGTCAGAGACAGGAGGAAATGAAGACAATTGTAGCACAGTTTCAATGTCAGAGTCCAGTGCCAAGTGCTTTACAAGCCTTTTACATGTGTTCTGGTACTTTGCTAATGCAGCTACAATGTCTCCAGGGCCTTCAACATCCTTTCTTTTCTGTCTCAAGTGGCCCATAAATGATGGTTAGAAGAACATAGAATTTTTAAAAAATGGCCAGAGGGGTTTTCTGGTCATATTTTCCAGTTTGATCATTTAAAACAAATTCCTTTTCCTTTTCATTGGTTCTGCTTATTTTAGAGACACAGTTTAAATTTTACAGAAACCCACAGGCTGACCAAATATCTCAGAACGTTACACTTCTCTTCTGGTGTTGACAGTGATTTTAAAGGACCCGTAGGTATAGACAATGGTATTCTTGCCTTAGGTATTTTATGAACAAATGGAATATGAGCTCCCCTCTCTCTCCCTCTCTCATCAGCAATGAAAATAAGGCTAAGTTAAGAATGGACTCGAGTTCAATTAGGGATTTTTTAATTGACCTGCTATTGAGTCAATCCTGATTTTCTTCTCACAGATTTTAGCTACAAAATTTATAGTGTCTGAAAATGTTGCTTTTTACAATGTGTGTGAAAACCGTGTCAGCCATATTCCTTCAGAGATGCTGTAATCATGCAGGCTGAGCATTAAGTTTACCCTCCTCAGAGAAGAGGCTTTTCTGTCAATGCACAGTCTACTTTCTCTTAAATAACAAGTAGTTACGTTTTCTGTCTTTCTCAGGGGTGTGTGTGTGTGTGTGTGTGTGTTGCTTTGGTTTTGACTGTATGCTTTAGGGTGAAAATAAATAAGCAAAGCATATAAATATTAATACTAAAAAACCATTAAAAGAAAAACTTTAGACAAGTTAAGTTTACCAGGTTTTTGAGCAAAGAACAATTCAGTTCATGAAGGGGCAACATCCAGTACCAGAAAAGCTCCAGCAAGCTCTGCCCCACAGCAGGAGCAGGGTGCTCTGGTAGCCCAGTAGAGGAACAAAGCAAAGAAATTACCTGAAGGCTACACCCAGGCCATCTGCCTTGTTGGGCGTGGTGGGGTAAAGCATTTGCCTTATTGTGATGTGGTCTGATTGGAGGTCCCTAGAAGTATAACCAAGCAGCTGGTTGGCTATTTGTGATAGGCTGAGGCTCACATTTTTTAGGTGGATTACAAGAAGTGCTTCCAAGTTCTAGTTCACTTAGGAAAGAACTCAGTGTATAGAAACACATACAGACTAATGGTCTCCTGTGTAGTTTCGTTTAACAGCATTCTGTGACCTGTAAGTTAATTAAAAAAATATTTAGATTCTTTTTTCCAAATAAGAACGTAGATCTCATGATCAGAAAAACTATACACAATATACTTGGCCTAGTTTCAGTAATGAATATTATTTACTTCACT
>NW_003852488.1:3920668-3923322 GCF_000181295.1 Otolemur garnettii | reverse complement strand
ACTCGTAACTCTACAGGTCAGTTGGGCATTTGTTCCAATTTCGAGTGTGCGTCCGCATGATTGGTGAATCATGAGGAAGGATTTGACAGCTCTGCTTCTAGGAGTTTGCTGGATGTTGATGGAGGTGCACTGGTTTTCCTCCTTCTATTTTTGGTTTGTTCATCTGATAGCTGAGCAGGATTTAAGAGAATGAAGCTCTTCTGAATGTAACTTACTTAAAACCTTTGTTAGCTTCCTATGAATCAGACTCAAGTTCATTCTAATAGCCAAATTATTTAGGAGACATGCAATTCTCTCTAACTTCTTCACTGGCTATGTAGACTGTTATGAGAAAAACGCTTACGTTTCTTAGAAACTCTTTAATCTAACTGAAATAAAAACCCATGCCCTGACTTAAGTCCTAACAAAAGGTCTTATTAAAATGTACTTGATTGGACCTTGTCCTTAACATTTTTTAAATCTTGGGACTTACTGGTTGAAAAGATGGAAGATGAGAAACAACCAATTTATCTATTAATTTATTTATGTCCCTTTAATTTGTTCTTGAAAACCATTCAGTTCTTTGTCTCGCTCAGAGTTTGGCAAACTAAGGCCAGCCAAATTTAGCAGACTACCTATTTTTATATGTGCTATGAGCTAAGACTATTTTCTACATTTTTTAACTCACTTAAAAAAAATTAAAAGAAGGGAAATATTTTGTGAAACATGCAAATTATGTTATATTCAAATGTCAGTGTTCATAAATAACTTTTTGAAACACAGCCACACTCATTTATTTACATATTGGCCCTGGCTGTGTGAAATGAGTAGTTGAAATAGAGACTGGAAAATCACAACGCAAAAAATATTGACTATCTGGTCCTTTACAGAAAACGCTCTGGGTCATGTTGTGCCTGTACTAACTTATTAGATATAGCTAGAGGAAGGAAACTGACACTTTCAACTCTTGTCTGGAAATCATTTTTCCAAAGTCCAAAAGTTTATTAGGAACATATATCTATTGGCGCAGTCTTGCCAATTGTTTTGTTATTTTGTAACACGAGGCTCTCTTTTTCCAGCCTCTGATACCACTCTCTCACCATTTCTCCAGCCTCTATGAAGTATTTGCTCATCATGTTTCCATTAGCTGCTTTTTATTTGCTCCCAAACAAAAGTCTCATATTTTAGGTCCATGGCACTCCAAATACTTCTTGCAGCTAAAAAACTAAACCCCAAACTCTTAATAAAGAGTTGCAGCTTAATAGTTGCAGCTTAATAAAGAGGTTCTATTTACTGACAGAAGCAAGTAATTATAATTGCTCCTAAGTCTAATGGTCAGCTGGATGTTAGCTCTTCTCTCTTATGGGCTTGTTCGTGTATCTGAAATGAACTTGTAGTTTGGTTAAAGGCTGGAGGGTCTAAAATGAGCTGTTTCGTAGATTTCTTATTTGTCTGGTTATTGGCTGAGACAGCAGGAATGGTTGAGCCAAGGGCTTCTCATACAAGCAGATCACCGTGAGGGTGGTAAGCTTCCCAGAATGAATGGAAGTGTGTAAGGTTTCTGGAGGCATGGACTGGGAGCAAGCACCCTCTCATTTCCTCCTTAGTGTGTTAATGAAAGCAGCCCAGCCCAGAATTGACAAGTGGAGAAATAAAAAGTGTGTTAATGAAAGCAGCCCAGCCCAGAATTGACAAGTGGAGAAATAAAAAGTGTGTTAATGAAAGCAGCCCAGCCCAGAATTGACAACTGGAGAAATAAATTCTGCCTCTTGATGAGATAATCATAATATGTATGATACCATTTCAAGAAGCTTTTAGTATATAAATTATATAGGCATACAAAGCATGCAACCAGATATTTATTTACTAATAGTCTTCAGTTCTGACTATATTATGGACAAAAGAATTTTTCTGTCTTTTTCTACTTTTTCTACTCCTATTTTTTCTGTCTTTTTCTACTTTTTCTGTCTTTTTCTACTTTTTCTGTCTTTTTCTACTTTTTCTACTCCTACTTTTTCTGTCTTTTTCTACTTTTTCTACTCCTACTTTTTCTACTCCTACTTTCTACTTCATTTATCATTGTATCAATGATAAATGAATAAGGAAATGTTATCAGTGTGTTATAGTGTTGATGAATATTGTATTTCAAGTAGAGAATTGGGGAAAAGACATGTAAAACAGCTAAAGAAACATAAATCCAGGTAACTCAATGTTAGGAATACATTTTAATCCTTCCTTAAGTAACCCATCTAGAAGTCGTTTCTCGGTATCTTGGGATCCCCTCCTCTTAGTTCTTCTGCGGAACACTTCTTCTGTTGCTAGCTGTCCCTGAAATGCCTTTACTCCTTTTTGTTAAGATTTGATTCTTTTTTGGTGGGTGCCGCTGGAATAATGAAAAGCAGGCCACACTTAATTTTACTCTTCTGTCTTTTAATTCCTAACAGTTCCATGTTCAAGTGCTAATGTAAGGAAATTGGCCTTTCCTGATGGAAGCAAGTAACTTCCATGAGAATTTGGACCAAAGGACAAAGATATTGAGAGCAGGCTTTGAGGCACAGAAACCAGAGGATTATGATTTTTTTTGCACCTCCACTGCTTCTGTACTAGTAAAATTTAAGAAGCTGAGGACTGTGACTTGATTTTTGTCCTGTGGAATTATCAGATATACAATAAGG
>NW_003852488.1:3911908-3920533 GCF_000181295.1 Otolemur garnettii | reverse complement strand
CTTTCCTTCTAAATATGAGATGAGAGAGGGAAAAAGTTCTAAAATACATTTTGTATAACTGCCATCAAAGGGAAACTAGCCAAAGAATTAGGCATTTCACAAGGGATTGTTTTCATAGACAGCCTTATTCATATGTTCCTTCTTTGGAATCAGAAGTCTCTCCAGATAGATGGATAATTTTGTTTTTCTAAGGGAAGCTCCACATTCTATTTGTAAGAGTGGGATGTTCTTATCCTTCACTCATGTAAGTCCTGCTTGCTTCCAGTATAATCCAAAATGTCACTTACGATGAGTAGGAAGAGAATCGTAATGAGCTCATGGCTACTAGGGCCTTTATTCATAGTCCTTGTGTTAGAGACTTCCAGTTTTTGATTCAGATCTCCTTTCCCCTCCTACTTTCTAATGAGAGTGTACTTAAGTTGAAACTTGCAATGTGACATTCTTTAAAAATGAAACGTGTTTTTTCATCCCCCCTGTAGCTGAGTGGCTATATGACATCAGTCCAATAAGAGAAAGTGGAAATTATTGAATTTAAGAAGAAGGAAATAAAATTCTCATTAAAATAAAGGTATTCTGTCCATGGTTGGTGGCTCATGACTGTAATCTAATTTGTAATCCTAGCACTCTGAGCTCTCTGGGAGGCCAAGGTGGGAGGATTGCTTGAGGTCAGAAATTTGAGGTTGCTATGAGCAAGGCTGCAACCATAACATTCTAGCCCAGGTTATAGAAAGACTGACTCAAAAAAAGAAAAAGAAAGAAGGCAGAAAGAATGAATGGGAGAGAGAGAGGAAGAAAGGAAGGAAAGAAGGAAGGAAGGAAGGAAGGAAGGAAGGAAGGAAAGAAAGAAGGAATTCTTACATTGCAAGCAGTTTTTTCCTTCTCCCTTCCTCCTTCCTCCTCCCTTCCTCCTTCCTCCAGCTTAGAATGTGAATGTAATGGTAAGAATGGAAACAGCATCTTGAAACAGTGAGTGAGAAGCCAAGTAGATAACAACATCTTGGACCTTAAATCTCTTCACCAATGTGAGAAATGGAACCATTTGTATCTGGAGTTCTCATAAATGAGAAAAACAAGCCCTTTTTATTAAGTCCTTTTTATTGGGTTTGTTCTGAACCACACAGACAAACTTAATACTTAGTAAGTACATTTGTGACATTTTGAGTGTGACTTCATGTTATTTATTTATTAGCCTGCCCTCTAATGGAACTATAAGTTCTATTGGAAGGAAGGCCAATGGTTGTTTTGCTCACTATAATCACTCTACTTAGCGCATTTGATAAGAATGCTGAGAAATAGATACTCAGAACTCCAATCTAATAAATAAATGGCCCTTCCTCATGCAAGGAAAATCTGGATAACAAATATGCCTGAATTTAAAGTATTTAGGCTACCCCTGGGTATCTCAGTCTCAGTACTATTGACATTTGGGGCCAGAGATCTGTTGTTGTTGTTGTTGTTGCTGTTGTCCAGAACGGAGTGGTTGTCCTGTGAATTGCAAGTGTTTGGGCAGCATCCCTGGCCTCTAGTGACTAAATAACCATCACCCCTGTCCCATAGCATTGCAACAACCAAAAACATCTCCTAGACACTGTCAAATGTCCCTTATGGCAGGTAGAGGGGGGAATTAACCTCAGTTGGGTTGGACTAAGGCTTGGAGAGGTAATTCAATAGGACAGTTTAAGAGGAAGTCTCCTATCTTCATGACTTTCCTGTAGTTTGTACACTATCTCTGCCTCCCACACCACCAATTGCCAGGTATTGAATCACACTTAATTTCCCAGAGACAAATATTACCATATTACTTCACTTCTAAAAGAAGACTGTAGTACATTATAAATTTTGTAAGAAGTTATTCATAGAATACTTTTGTAACATCTGAAGACATCATTGCAGGATTAGTCTAAATTTCAGAAATGTTATAAAAAGTAAAAAGATATGCATTGACAACATAAAGCAATTCTGAAGTTAGTAGAGTCTAAATCCATTTCTAAACATATATCTACATGCATTACAATCTCCCCTGACTGTTTATGTTTGTGTGCAGCAGTTTCTCTGCCTCTCCTGTATCCACAAACTGGTATTCATTGGTTACTTCAAAGAGACATTTATGGTTTCTAAAACATGAGACCAAATCATCTCGCTATATATCGTGTTTCCAGACTAATCTTTGCAAATGAAATGAAAAAATAAAAAAAAAAAACCTTATCATTCTTTTTTATGAGATACCTTAACCATGAGAAATGGGTGTGTGGATTGGTCTTCCCAATATCCCCCTATTACTCTTCTACTCAAATTCAGTCACATATGTATTCAATTAATTCAAATTCACTCCCCCCACCTTTCTGGCCATCCAAACACATAAGCTTTAATCTGCAAGGTCATCTAACTCTTAAAAATATTTCCATACATAATTCATTTATCACTTTTTGGTACAATTTGTTTAGTCTAGTGGAATCCTAAGAATTTCAACTTGATTTATGACCTTTGTTTATTCATAAGGTTCATTGGATACTTCAAACATATATATAATATTTTTGCTTCAGGTATTATTTATTCCACATTTATTTCTCTTAATCTTCATTATAAACTGTTAAGTAGCCAGGAATCTGTTATTTGGTAACATCTTTATATAGCTAGTTTTAAAATTTACTTAAAAGGAAGAAATATACAAACTGTATCCAGTTTTAGTGAAAAGATGCTGGAGAGTTTATCAACTAGATCAAGCCTAAGATTTTTATCACATTTAAAGATGGCTAAACAACTACAAAAATATTATTATTTTATTTATTTTAAAGCTGAGGTTATTTTAAATACTAACATTTTTGAAGTATAACACCTACATAAAAACATGCATTTCAGCCTGTAATCCTAGTACCTTGGGAGGCTGAAGGGGAGGATTAATTGAGGTCACGAGTTCAACACCAGCCTGAGCAAGAATGATACCTCATCTTTATGAAAAATAGAAAAATTTTCCAGGCATAGTGACCTGCACCCACAGTCCCAGCTATTCTGGAGGCTAAGGCAGGAGGATCACTTGAGCCCAGGAGTTTAACATTGTAATGATCTATAACAATGTTACTTCACTCTAGCCCAGGCAACAGAGAGAAACCTGTCTCAACATTAAAAAGAAAAGATACATTTCCTTAGTATATAGCTTGATGAATTTTCAGAAATTGGAAACACGTACATAGCCAGTATCCATATCAACAAATAGAACATTGCCAGCATCGGGAACACTTCCTGCTCAGACTTCCTTTCAGAGATCAGTATTTTTGACGGAAGAAAACAAATGTGAAGAAAAATGTGGAGTTACATGATAACCATCTGACTTCTTTTCTTCATCCATAAATGAATGGAACAGTAAGCATACTCTGCTAAATGTGAACAACTCTATGAAATATGCTTTAAACTAAGTATAAGAGGGTGCACAAATGAACAATATTATTTTAATTTTCTATCACTAAAAAGTACCCATTGCAGAGTTCGCCTTGGAAAAATGATCAGGCTTGGCTCAAACTGTGAAGAAGAGGGAGTGTTGCTGGGGAATGCCAGCAGGCTGCCTTCCAAGAGACCTCTCAGAGTCTCATTACCTTAGTAGATTTGCCTGGCTCTGAGTCTGGCCCTCGGCCTTTCCAGACACTGAAAACTAGTTGTCTATTTCTAAGGGGCCTAGCGATATAAAATAAGCTCGTGGGACTGATTTTAAAAATCAAAGGGCTGATTTAATAATTTACAATGAGGGGACCAGGCACTTGAATCTACTGTCCAGAATATTTTCTCTCTGCTGATGCTCCTTCGGGGAAGCCACACTGCACTCATTAGCTTGCTCGGTGAGATGGGTTCAGAATAAGAATAATTAGGTGTGGGGAAGCTCCTCCTATACTGTGTGATCTTTTTATACAAGTGCAATCCTGTACCTTGCCTATTATCTTCAGACCAACTCAGTTGCCAGCCTAACAAGAAAGCATTCTGAAGCCTTTACTTTCCAAGAAATGAAGTGTATGAACCTTTTCACCCTAGGAAAATCCTGTGTACACATTATTACTGTTCCAGATGTCCAGGTTAATAAGATGCAAACAGCATTTCAGGCCCCAAACCCTCTGACTTGGTGCCCTGTCTCTCCTCTTTAGAAGGCATGGCTGTCTGGGGCCCCTTTCTTTGCCTTCTCTTTCAGGTTCCTTTGGCAGAGCTATGTGAGCACCTGAGCTGGAAGCACGTACTCCTGACAGCACATGTTGACCAGCATGCCCACAATTAGATATGTGATTCCGAGACTTCATAGCTGAATGCTTTGGGCACTTCTCGCACTCGGCACTCTGCTGGGAAATGGCCACCATCTTCTTCTGCCTCTGCCCAGTTTACTCTATCTGGTTTAGAAATCTTCACCCCCATTCCAATCCCCAACCAAGTGAACAGTCATTTCTTTAATAATGTTAATATTTTCAATTATTAAACTCTTGTGTATTTGTGTTGCCCATCATTAAAATGACTACAATAATGTTTAAATATTAGGATCGATTCAGCAGAATTTGATTCTAAGTTCTGGTATTTATATTGATAAATGATCATAAAAACTGGCAATATGTCTCTACTGTGGGTAAACCTCACACTCCCTATAGCCTTCATTAGATAATTTGGGAAATGGGTTGTTTGAGGATTTATTGAAATAATAAAGCATTTGAATTGGTATATGACACTAAATATGAAAATAAAATTTCTCAACTCAAAGGCAAAAAAAAAAAAATCTAAATCTGAAACCAAATTTCTGTTCTGAATCCAAATTTGGAGTGAATTTCAAATAGTTAATATAAAAAATCAGCATTTGTTGTTTGTTGGTTATAGGTTTTCATCTTTATGAATTTTTGAGGCATAAGAATTGTGGGTTTTGGGCCTGGCACAGTGGCTCACATCTGTAATCCTAGCACTCTGGGAGGCCAAGCTGGGAGGATCCTTTGAGCTCAGCAAGACCCCATCTCTATTAAAAACAGAAATATTACCTGGGCACTGTGGCTGGTGCCTATAGTTTCAGCTACTTGGAAGGTTGAGACAAAAGGATTGCTTGACCCAGGAGTTGGAGGTTGCTATAAGCTAGGCTGAGGGCATGACACTGTAGCCCGGGGCAACAGAGTGAGCCTCTGTTTCAAAAAAAATAAAATAAAGTAAACTAAAATAAAACAAAATTGGTATTTTGCATTAAATTCATTCTCTAATATATGAAGAATCCTTAAATAGGATTTATTTTCAAAAGATTCAAGGCCCAAAAGTATAAATGACAACATTTTAAAACATACTTTAAAGTTTTGTTTTTTGTTTTTTTTTGTCAGCTAAAATGTCAGTAAACTAAATTATTCTTAAAGGTCGAAATTACGACAAAATATATTCAGTATTATTACACTGTGTGACTTATATTAAAATAAGCAAGCACTTAATGACTTAAAAGGATGAAGAGATTCTCCTCAATTTTTTGGCTAATATGTGATGAATAGTTACATCAGTTATTAAAATACTTCTCTCTTTTTAAGTTCTTAATTTTTTAAGCAAAGTTTACAGTATCATGATCATCATCAAATATGACAGTATCCTTTTCCTTTTATAAAAATGCCTTTATATGTAAAAGGATTGAATTCTAACATATGAAACGCATGAGATTTTCAATTTGTTACACCAAGAGGAATCCATGAAAATACATATCAGTTATTACCAATGAATCCAGATAGCAATAAAATACTAGTCTCAGAGATGATGAAGTTCATGATCACCGTGAACGAGTGTGGAGATGTCAGGACAGGCACTAAAGTAGGCACTAAGCTGTTCAGCCCTTCAAGGGCCAGTGTGAACGTCTCAGTTACAGGACGGGCTTTTGCCAATCTCCAGGCAGTTTGTTTTTACCAATTGTATAACTAAAGCCAAAGCATAAGGAATCTCTACTTAAGAAATATTAAATAATTCTCCCATAATAATCAGTATTGCATATGTTCTTCTCTGTATGTCATCTAATTTTCCAATAGTACTTAGAAATCAAGTGATAAATATTGATTTCAAAAATAATAGTTATTCTGTTGGTTTGAATTTGGGATTCAAAAACATTAACATGTCTCCAATCAAAGGCAAAATAAATTCTAAATCTGAAAATGAGTATTTTACAACGCTGTTTCTTATAAAGAAACCTAAACTGTTTCCGAAAGGACCATTTGTAAATAGCAAATTACTAATAAATTTAGTGTCACATTTTAAATGTTTCAATCTGAAATATTTATATAACTAAGTTAATATTTAATCATCTGAGCATTTTCTTTCACTCTGAATTCTGAATTTTTTTTGAATTGTTTTATTTTTGAAATAGAATTCACTCTTAGGATAATGTGATAAATGTTTTGTCAGCAGTTTTTAAAAAGAGCCTCTTGTTGTAATGAAAACTGGCAGATACTGAACAGACAAAGTCTCAGAATAATTGATATAGACAACAGCAGTAAGAATTTAGACTCCCAGTAGGCAAACCACCTGTACAAACAACACTTCTAACTTCAATTTGAGTTCCTGGCTTCTGAACACTCGATTATTTAGGGCATTCAAAGGCTTTCACTAGACGTATCTATAGCTCTGAATTGTAATGATGCTTTTATCATTAAGATTAGATTTCAGTGACAAATATTATAATTGCTATGTTGATGACAAATGCTTTTTTCCATTGGAATGCTCAACTTTCTCTTTTAAAATATTCTATAAATTTTCTTTAAAACATCTTAATGCTATTTTACCTTGACATCTTCAAAGTCAGGCATTTTTAGAGACAGAATATAAAAAGACAAAAAATGACCATCCAGATGGTTACGCATTCCAGAGTTGTCATTGTATTGTCATCCAGAGTCTGTTCTGGATTCTTAAAAATGTAGCTTGGGTTAGAAGGATGAACTGCTTGTAAAATGTTCTCTTTTAGTATTTGTATGCATTGAATATACTGTCATTACAATGAATTGACTTAAAGTCCCTAATTCGTATTTTAAGAAGCAATAATGTTCTGTTTTGTTTTACTTAAGGATGGAAATTTATATCATTTTAAATAAATAAATGAATATATATATACACATATATATATATACACATATATATATTTAGGGCCATTTTTAATTTGCATTAAAAAAGTGTGAAGGTAGTACAGAGAATTACCACATACCCTGGAAAAAGTTCCCCCTATTATTAACTTCTTACATTAGGGTGGTAAGTTTGCTACCATCAATGAAACAATTCTGATACACTACTATTAACTATACTCCACACTTCCTTCCTTCACTCGGCGTCCTTTTTAGATTTAAAGAGCCTGTCCAGAATACCACAGTGTCTCTATTCATTATGTATGCGTAGAATCCTCAAGCCTGTGACAGTTGCTCAGACTCTCCTTGTTCATGATGACCTTGACAGTTTTGAGGAATATTGGTCAGATATTTTGAAGAACTCTCATGAATTGGATTTTTTCTTTTTTCTAATAGACCGGGATTTTGGATGTTAGGGAGGAATACCAAGGTGCTGAAGTGCCATTTTCATGCCTTTATGTCAAAGCTCTATATTATAGATGTGACTTATCACTGCTGATGTTGACCTTGAACCTTTACTTAGTGTTCTTCAGGTTACCCCACTGAAAATATACTTTACCCTTCCCATATTGTGCTGTTACTCTGCGTAATCCAAATTTCAGCCCTGCTGCCTACCTCCTTGAGGGCAGAATATTTACACAAGTCACTGAAATTTTTCTGTAAAAAAGATTTCTCTCTTCTCTCCATTTATCCATTCATTAATTTACTCATATTGTTCAGAGCCATTAACATTTATTTTATGCACTGTTATCATCTAATGCAACTTTATTTATCTTGAAGTGTCCCATCTTTGGCCTTTGGGAATTCTCTACTTGGTTCTTGTATTGTTTTTATATATTCTGTGTGTGTTGGGGGGGGAGTGTGAGAGAGGGAAAGAGAAAGAGAGACAAAGACAGAGACAGCTGTGTGTTGGGGTGTGTGTGTGAGAGTATGTTAATTTCTTAATTCCCAGCACTATAACATACTCTAGGCTTATCTTGTATTTTTCCTGTCCCAATCCTAGAATCAGCTATTTCTCCAAGGAGATCTGGTTCCCTTTACTGAAGAACAATATTAGAAACCAAGATTGGGTCCTGGGTATCCTCAATGCTACTGGTGTGTCATGGATTGTAGGTCATTTCAGGTGACAGAGCAAGGAAATCTGTGTGTGTGCGTGCATGTGTATGTGCCAATCCCTGTATCTACACATATCTCTAAATATTGCTATGTGTAATCCTCTGTGTCTGTGTTACACTAAACCTGATTTCATACTGATGACTCTGACTTCAATTCATTACCAAATGGATCATTCTAGTTTCCTCCCCTTGTCTACCACCTCTAAACTATTGTTCTAAAAGCAAAAAACTTGGGTCCAACCAATCTTCGTTCATTTACCTCATTAATTAATTTCAGCACACCTCAATAATGGTTTCAGAACTGTTAACCCACACGCCATAAAAAACAAGTGTATCAGCTGGCTGGCAATGAGTACGTGGAGTTCCTTTTTACTCTCGTCTCAAACTCCCCTCATTTTTAAAGTTTAGTTAAGTCAGCA
>NW_003852488.1:3906370-3911888 GCF_000181295.1 Otolemur garnettii | reverse complement strand
CTGAGCCCAAGAGTTCAAGGCTGCAGTAAACTACGATGGTGTCACTGGTCTCCAGCCTTGGGAACCGAGCAAGACACCAACTCTTTTTTTTTTTTCCGCTGGGGCTGGGTTTGAACCTGCCACCTCTGGTATATGGGGCCTGCGCCCTACTCCTGTGAGCCACAGGCGCTGCCCCAAGTCAACAATATTTTTGAAGTTGTTCCATATATCTGTAATATAGTGAAATTCTTTTATAATATTATTTTTTCCTATTCTGGGATCCCCAAAATTCTAAGGGTTTTTTTTTTTTGGTGAAGTTTTATATATTAATATTCATTCTTTTGTGTTGTAAAATTCTATTTGACAAAAACAAGGTTTCATAGATCTACCATGACTATATTACATAGAATACGTTCACTGTTAGCAATTGCTAACAGTTTACCTATTCAACCCTCCCTGCCTCCCCCCAGATTTCTGGCAACCACTGATTTTTTTCTTTTATAATTATTTGAATTTCCCAAAATGTCATAATTTGAACCAAATATTATGAAGCCTTTTCACTTTTCAGACTGACTCCTTTCACTTGTGATATGCATTTAAAATTCATGGATTTTTTTTGTTACTAGACAACTCATTTATTTTTATTTCTGAATGATATTCCATTGTACAAATTTCCTGTAATTTAGCCACTTATTTTTGAAAGATATCTTGGTTGCTTTTAGTTTTTAATAATTACGAATAATGATACAAGTTTCTCTATGGACAAACATGTTCAAATCACTTGGGCAAATATCTAGGTACAGATTGCTGGATCATATATAAGACTCTGTTTAGATGGTGTAAGAATTGCCAAACTGGGTGACGCTCGTGTTCAGTGGGCAGGGCGCCGGCCACATACACTGAGGCTGGCAGGTTCAAACCTGGCCCAGGCCTGCAGAAACAACAATGACAGGCTTGGCGCCTATAGCTCAACCGGCTAAGGCGCCAGCCACGTACACCTAAGGTGGCGGGTTCGACTCCCCAGCCCGGACCTGCCAAACAACAATGACGGCTGCAACCAAAAAATAGCCAGGCATTGTGGCGGACGCCTGTGGTCCCAGCTACTTGGGAGGCGGAGGCAGGAGACTCGCTTGAGCCCAGGAGTTGGAGGTTGCTGTGAGCTGTAATGCCATGGCACTCTACCCAGGGGGACAGCTTGAGGCTCTGTCTCAAAAAAAAAAAAAAAAAGAAACAACAATGACAACTGCAATAACAACAACAACAAAAATATCTGGGCATTGTGGCAGGCACCTGTAGTGCCAGCTACTTGGGAGGCTGAGGCAAGAGAATAGCTTAAGCCCAAGACTTTGAGGTTGCTGTGAGCTGTGATGCCATGGCACTCTACCCAAGGCCACAGCTTGAAATTCTGTCTCAAAAAAAAAAAAAAAAAATTTGCCAAACTGTCTTCCAGAGTGGTTGGATCATGTTGCATTCCCACCATTCATAAACAAAGTTTTGTTGTTCTGTCTCCTTGCCAGCAACTGATACTGTCAGTGTTTTAGACGTTAGCCATTCTACTCCATGTGCAGTGATACCTTGTGGTTACTTTCTACTGGCAATTCCCCAGTGACAAATACTGTTGAGTATATTTGAATATAGTTATTTCCCAAAAATCCATTTCTTTGGTGACATGTCTAGTCAGTTCTTTTGCCCATTGTAAAATGGTTGTTTTCTTATTGTTGAAGTCTAAGGATTCTTTGTATGTTTGGATAAAAGTCCTGTAACAGATGTCGTGTTTTGCTATTATTTTTCCCCCATCTATGGCTCATTTTTTATTCTTTTAACAGTGTCTTCTGCAAAGCAAATAATTTTAATTTTAATAAAGTCCAACCTATCTTCTTTTTTGCTGATCTTGCTGTTGGTCTTTTATTTAAAACTCATCACCAATTTTTAATGATTTTGTAAATATTTTTGAATACCAGTTACTTTGAAATATTGACTTTGAAAACTCTTTCTCTTCCTTCTTTCTATGCTCTCTTCTTGTTTTCCTCACTCTGTTTTGCTTACTTCTTCTTTGGTTTTTCTCCCTCTGACAATAATTAAATTAGCTGGTAAGCAAATAATGGCTTTAATTTAACCATTTTGTTCTATGTACATTTATACCTAAATGTTTACTTAGAAATATTCTTTTGTGATCTGGAGATCATCTATATGCCCATTCTATCTCATTAGTAGCAAAAGGGCTTTGGAAGTAATCAGTGGAATGTTCTAGCAACTTGTCACTCCATTAAAACCAATATTTATCAAATACTATAAATTAATTATAAATGAAATAAATCATGTTATTATTTTATCAATTAATACAAACTTTTTCAAAGACAAGTGTGTTCTCAGAAAGAGTTTATTTTGTCTGAATACAAAAGAAGTATTTGCCATGGTTCTTTCTCTCAGTTTTGGCTCTCAAAATTTAATTGAAGACATATAGTGCAATTAGTGAATTAAAAGAATTATATTGTGTCAAGTATAATAAAGTATGAGAGCACTATGCAGATGCCATACCCAGTATAATGGTTGAAGAATGTAGACAGCAATAAATGCTGAAGTATTTAAGGAAGATTTTATGAATGAGGCAGGGTTCAAGTTTGCCATAATGATGATTGTATTATAAGCAGTCCAAGTTAAAGAAGAAGGGGTGCTCTAAGGGAAAGGAAAACATGAACAAAGGCATTCAGGTTGAGATGAAGATGCCAGATTCATTGTGCAGTGATAACATAATTCTAATTAACCAAATGACAGGGAATAATTGGAAAGGAATGGGTGCAACAGTTTCAGATCTCTTGACTGGTTTTAAAATCAAGTAGACTAAGAGATCCCTTATGATTATTTGGGGGATATTTTTTGAAAAGACAGTTGATATGAAAAAAAAATTAAGACAAATTTAAAGCTCTGACACAACTGCTAATGACATGGTTGGGCCACACTAAAATCCTCTCAGCATATGGCATTTCCCTGTCCCTTGTGATTGGGTCAGATGTAGACATATAATCTAACAGAGGGAAATTTATGATTTTAATTTGATGGCAGTTGGAAGAAAAGTTCTCTCTTTTGAATAGTATGATGTACAGATGGGACAATTGGAAATTCTGCAGTCATTTCACTACCATGAAGAATAAGGCCCACCAGCAGAGGACAATAGCACCAAGAGGATCACAAAAATTAGAGCCAGAAAACTAATCAAACAACACTTGGAGCCTGGCCTTCTCCTGGGTTATATTAATCTAGCCAGTAAATTCCCATTGCGTGCTTCTCCAAGGTACTTAGAAAGCTTTTTCTCTTGCCCTTACATCCCACATATAGCATCATATTGACAAATCACTTTTACTCTACTTTCAGAATATATGTTGATTCTACTATTTCTCAAATCTTATTTTTTCTCTCTAACACAGATAAGCATTAGTTATCACCTGAAATAATATAATAGGCTCCAACTTAGTCTCTCCTTTTCTACCTTGTTCCTTCAGAGTCAATCAGATCTAACTACTTCTCTGATCAGCATTTTACAAAAGCACCCCTATCATGTGACATAAAATCCCACCCTAGGTCCTATCAGACATAGGGCCCTGCTGTTTTAGTAACATCATCTCTCATTACTCTACCCCTTGTGATATAATAATCAGTGCAAAAGTGTTGAGAGGTGGAGTCTATTAAGAAGTAATTAAAGAAGAAGGGCTGTGACTTCATGAACAGACCAATGAATGAATGGACCATGGCTGTGGGTTCATCACTGAGGAAGTGGTTTCCCGATAAAAGGATGAGATGGATACCCTTCCCCTTTCCTTCTTTCTTATGAGTGCTCTCTTGCCTCTGTCACGGGTAACACAGCAAGAAGGCTTTCAAGATGCAGGACCTTATTCTTGAAATCCCTGGCCTCTAGAACCATAAGACATACATCTTTGTTTTTAATAAATTACTCAGTTGCAGATATTCTGTTATAGCAACACAAAACAAATTAAGTTAAAAAACTCAAAAATTGGTATCAAGGGCTGTTGCAATAAAATTCTAGAACAACAACAACAAAAAAAATAAGTTAACTGATGACTCTATACTGAACCTCAGAGTCAAAGCAGTCTATAATAGTCATACTCTTATTTGACAATGTGAATGTTACTTATTTTGCATTATTTTTATTATTATTGCTCAACATTTCTTTTTTAATTAAATGATAGCTGTGTACATTAATGCAATCATGAAGTACAGTGTGGTGTTTTCATATACAATTTGAAATATTTTCATCAAACTGGTTAACATCGTCTTTATGTCATTTTCTTAGTTATTGTGTTAAGACGTTTATATTCTACTCTTAGAAAGATTCACTTATACCCTTGTAAGATAAACCTCAGAAGTGATCCCTCCAATCCCCCTCCCTCCACCCATCCCCAACATTTCATTGCAGCAATAGTCTGATTTCTTTTCTGAATGTATTTATCTTTGTTCGTTCTTTATGAGTTTTTTTTGTTTCTAGTCCTTATCTTAAACATTGTTATTGTTGTTAAATTTTAAGCCTTTTTAATTCTGTGAAGGCAAAAAGTGGAAACCAAATAAACACATGTATATGTATGGAGAAAATAAAAAAATACAAAAAGAAATAAAAATAAAATTGTAGAACAGAAATGAGGAACAAGGTATTAGAAATGATTGCAAAAGCCATAGTTGCTATGTGGTTGCAAAGAACTTAAGCAGAATTGTGAATACATCCTAGGACTTTGTGGAAGGCAGAGCTTAAGAGTTTGAAGTAAGATATATGGCTTAAAAAATGTATGTGTGTGTGTGTGTGTGTGTGTGTGTGTGTGTGTGTAGCAAAGCATTCAAGGTGCTATGTGGTTCCTTTTGGCCACTTATAGTAAAATGAGAAAGAGAGAAAGATTTAAATGTGGAATTTGTAATTAAAACAGAAACAAAATGGAAAAAATCTGAAAACTCTCAGCCTGATCATGTCAAATATTTAAAAATAAATGTGTTTGAGAAAGAATAATAAAGTTATGTCCATGTGGCTGTTTGCCAAAGAGCACAATAGATAGAATGAAGCCAGGTTCACTCATCAAAACAATGGCAGAATGACCCCAAGGCATTTTGGAGATCTTCAAGGCAAGCTAGATCCTCAAGGATAAAGTTTTCGAGGTGCCAGAAAAACCTCAGGGTTTGGTGTCCTGTGGTACCTTGAGATTCACTCTGTTCCTCAAATGCCGGCACAGCACTTCACAGTGTTCTCTGCTAATGGCTCAGGTGGGTCCAGCTGGGACTCCACCTGCCACTCCAGAAGTTACAAGCTGTAAATTTTTGTGGTATCCATGTGGTGATAATTCTGCAGGCACACAGAATGGAGGACAGGGCAGCCTTTACCTAGATTTCTAAGGATGCTGCAGATAGCAAGGGAACCTGGGCAGAGACTTGTCACAGGGGCACAGCAGCCACAGAGGACTCCTAGTGGAATTTTAAGTTTAGAGCCACCACAGGGAACCTCTGCTAGAGATGAAGGCCTCATAAAACAGTGGGAGCGGCA
>NW_003852488.1:3898100-3905119 GCF_000181295.1 Otolemur garnettii | reverse complement strand
TGTTGTGATTTAAGAGGGATTCAGTTTTCCCCCAAGGTGAGAACTGAGGGATTGCATGCTTATGTAAGTTGTCTTAAATGCTGGATGCTTTACAAATATTATCTAATTTAATGTTTTAAAAACTCCTCTCTGGTGAATATTCACGTTATTATTGTGCTGAAGATAAAACTGAGGTTTAGAAAAAAAATATTTTTTCCAAGGGTCCACAGCTAGCACTTGACATCCAAAGCTAAAGCTTTAAGCATCCAGACTCGTTAAAAGTTCATGCTTTTTCCAGTAAATATGTAAAGGTATTGGTATGCACACAAACATTGTTAAAGTATCATCTGAAAAGGCTTTATTTAGAAAATAAAGTCCAAAGAATTTAAAATGTATATTGTGGATATCAATATATCAAGTAATACTTTGTTTATTAAAAAAATAGCCTACTGATGTTTTATAGATGAACAATGCTAGCTCTGCTCTAATTACTTAATAAAGGAGGTCATCATATAAACAAGAAGACTAATAATGGAGAATGATACTTGCGTATAAAACCTACATTAGCAATTGCTGAAGCAAGTTGTCAAAATAAATTATAACAAGGGATAGGAAGAACTAAATAAAGACATACAAAAAACCATGATATTTATAGTTAACAATGACTAAAGGTGAACTTTAAGCAAACTTCTGTAAAGACTGAAACATTAAAGAAAATGCAGTTTCCTTCAAACTGTTATTAGGAGGGAACCAAAGAGGAAAATTACTCAACACTAAAAAAATTCAAAGCAATGATAACAGAACATGCATTGTGAACTAAAAAAGAATACTATATAGTCACCAGGGAACAAAGATATTACTTATACCTAATGGTAACTTGCTCTTGTAGAGACAGGTAATACCTGTGTTCAATTTTTTTCATGTAAAGTATGATACAAAGTTAAATTAGGTTATGCCTCAGGTTGTGGTTCTGCATACCAGAGTGGGAAGAGCATGTTTGGTTGTGTCTAGAAATGGGTGATATTTGAACTACGAGGTGTAAAACTATCTCAAACTCCTAACAGGTGATCGGGACCCTGAGCCCCAGAATCCAGACAAGTCCTTAGATGACTCAGTAAGAACTCAGACTCAGGATCCTCCATCACAGCCATCAGTGAGGTGGGCACAAATAAGACAGAGGTGGTTGCCAACACTTCTTCTCGGTATAATCATTTGAAGTATAAACATCTACTGAGCAGACCCCTAAGTGCCAAGCTGTATTTTAGGCTCTGTTTGAGCCCCCTAAGGGGCTTATTTTGGAACCCTACCTCTGCAACTTTAGCATCTGTATTTGCTCCTTCAGAGGTTTCAGACTGGCCTTTTTGTACGTATGACTGCCACTGGCTTTACTCAAGACAGTAACAATAACTCTAACTACTGGATTGACTGGGCATGACAGCCATGGCATCTGCTGGTAGCAAGTTCCAGTCCAGGTCTCAGCAGGCCTGCAGCAGAGGCCGCTCCCTCCACTCCACCTGGGGCTTCTACTTAGCTAGCGGTTTCCTTGCTTCATCATCTACTCTCACAGCAACTCCAGCAGCTCCCATAGAATTTATTCCAAATAATTCAGGTGAAAAAACAACACAACTATAACCACATCAGTGAACCTTTCTCTAAGAACAGCCATGGCCATTTTGGGCCGTTTGCTTTCTCAAAGTACAACGCAATCTCAAGACCTGTACAGGAAGCTACAGGAATGGTTTGCAAACTCCTTTAGCTACTTCAGCTGTGGCCATTAAAGCCCCGAATAGTCTATAGTGACCAGTTCATAGTACAAAAAGACTGAGACAACAGAAATATGACCAATGAATAGCAAAGTATCCAAGGACTAAAATCTTCTCCATGTCAGTTAGGATACAGAAAACCTGACAAATTTGTAAAGAAATGAAAGTAGATTTAAAAAAAGAAAAATGTTTAAGCAATGATAAAGGTAGAAGAAGATATTAAGGCTTTATTTAGAGCAGCTTATGCCATTGGCTGTCAGTAGATAAGAGAAAAATGCTCTCAATTTCAACAATTTTAAAATCGAAATTTCTCAGGAGTTGAATAAAGTAGACATAGCTTCTAGAACCTGTGAACTACTCCCCAGACTTTAAAATAAGAAATATAGCTTCTGCAGACTACTTTAACAACCATAGCTCAGCAGTTTCAATTGTAGCTTCACAGTACAGACAGCAGATTGAAAAACTAGAAAACCAACTCATGTCACTTGAGCAAATGTTCCTGTATAACCCCATAAGACTCAGCAAGGGCTACCCAGAAAACCTATCAACATTTGAAACTTTGGCTTTGTAACATCAGTCTAAAAATAAAAAGTTAAAAGTCTCAAAGTACAATACCTTCATCAATAAAGGTTTTGTTGGGAGATGCTGTACATGGATTTAAAGCCAAATCAACTGATAGGATTTGGATATTTGGATTTGTGGGGGTGTATCTGTCTTGAATGGCTTGGT
This sequence comes from Otolemur garnettii, assembly GCF_000181295.1. Classification (NCBI taxonomy): domain Eukaryota; kingdom Metazoa; phylum Chordata; class Mammalia; order Primates; family Galagidae; genus Otolemur; species Otolemur garnettii. The sequence goes on along the minus strand of NW_003852488.1, from coordinate 3,902,648 downwards.
GCCTTCCATATAATAACTGAGTTCTCACTATTACTTCACTGGAGAGCTGGTTGATTAAAAGAGCCAAGGACCACTGCCTGCCTCTTTTAGCCTTCTCTCGCCGTGTGACACACCTGCTCCCCCTTTTAATTCCTCTTTGACTAGAAGCCTTCACCAGAAGTAAATGCTGGTGCCATGCTTCTTGGTCAGCCTGCAGAACTGTGAGCCAAATACATTTCTTTTCTTTACAAATTTCCCAGTTTCAGATATTACCTTATAGCAGCACAAAAATGGGCTAATACAGCAACAGAAATCATGAAGTGGCAGAACATGTGCAGTCACTCACAAACCATCCTTTACAGCCATCTGGAAAGGAAATATCCAACGCCTTCACTGTTACACTTAGAGCAAGGTCTGGGTTGCTGGGGCTTAGTTCAGGGCACGTTCAATTCATCAATTGGCTCTGCTTGCAACCAAGAGGTTTAGGATCCTCAAACTGCAAATTTTGCAGCAGGCTCTTGTTTTAGAAAAAAGTATCTCCAAGGCCACATTTGGATTTGGGAGAATAAATAAACCTTTAGAAATCTAAGTGCAAGCGTTGGCAGCTTAAATAACATCATCTGCACTTAACCTCAGCAATTCTGTCATCATGGTACCCACTGGGTGGACGTAAAGGGTGTCCAATCCTGTCTTTGTAGATTTTGGAACAGCAAGTCTTTCAGTTGAAGAACCCTCCAAATGGAAACAGAACAAGGAAAATGATAAATATAGGATGGACTGATGTGTTATGACAATCCATCGCAGCACTGTTCATTCTGTGAATCTATTTTTCTAAATTCAATGCAGTACTTAAACTGTATCCCAGGAGATTGATAAAGTTTTAATATTTTTTCCTACTGTGAAATTTAAACTCTATTCACATTTGCATACTGATGAGCTTTTTTCTTGCGAATATAAAACCCACTGTGTATTTTTCTTTACCTTGCAAAATATATTCTAGTTACATTTCTGATCAATAAACTCTATTTTTTAACTTAGTGTTAAAAGCTAGGTTTTGTTGATAAGAACGACAATACATGAATATATGCATATTTGATTTTTATACAGATGAGATGGCCCCTAGCGTTTATAGTAGAATCAATTTGTTCTTTAATAAAGGCTTCTTGAACTACATTCAAGGGCATCTTTTGCATAAAATAATGCCACATATGTGAATGCACATAAAATGTGTATTTATAGAAATAAACTCTTGCACCAAACAATCTCCCTTAATTAAGGGTATTTGTTTATTTATTTAACATTTTAAACTTCAGATCTTCAGTGCAGGTAGAATGATGAACTAGAGACACTATGTCATTGAAGTCAGGGCTTAAAAACTTATTGCAATAGGTATTAGCCTAAGTCTGGTCAGCTCAACATCATTGCCCCGATCTTTTCCATTTGTGTTTTTACTTTGACCTTTGGTAGCTTTGCCAAAGGAGGAATGCTGTGAATCTTGTTAAACACTAACTTTTGTTATCCTATGTTGATCAATTTAGGGCATTTACATGACTTTTCTTTTTAAATGAAGTTTCAAGAGCGTATCTGGATGCCAGTGAAACTGGTGCAGTGCAGGTGAAGAGTGTGCTGTCACTGCTGGGGACATGTTACAAGCTTTTCCCATGCAGAGTGATTTCCAATGTAGTGATTGAAATTGACACCAAAGAGTGGCTGATCTGCCTCTTAGTATCTCAGTAGTTTAATTCAGAATAAATAAACAATATATTTTAAAAAATTACTCTTTTAGGGCCAGGCTAAGGGGCTCGTGCCTGTAATCCTAGCATTCTCAGAGGCTGAGGCAGGAGGATCGCTTGAGCCTAGCAATTGGAGGTTGCTATCAGCTAGGCTGACGCCACAGCACTCTAGCCTGGGCAACAGAGTGAGACTCTGTCTCAAAAAAAATAGTAATACAACAAACAAACAAACAAACAGACTCAGAAAAACAATTCTTTGTTCCAACTACAAATGTTTCAATAAATCTTCTCAATCTTAGCAGTGAGTGACTAAATCACCAGATAACAGCATGCAGGTAATCAGCTGGCATGTGTGCAAAGTGCTTCCAATACTATTACTAAGAAGAAAGTGAGTAAAAAGGAGAGCCCTTTCAAAGAGAGCTGCCTTACCCTTAAGATGGAAGCAATCAGATTGATCTAGTCACATTTCAAGTTCATTTTCCATGCGTAACTTCAACATTGAATGTCATTAAAAATGGTTCAATTTTTATATAGGTTCACTATATAAGTTATAGTAAGTGAATACTTTCAAAATAATTTTCACCAAGGACTTATTTTCCTAAATTAGGTAGTACATCTATTTACATAAATTTTAGTAAACATTAGTTGACTTTGATTTTAAAATTGTTGTAAAATTCTGTTTTATTTATCTGCTTAGAACAATGATTGGCTTTTCTGAATTGAATTTTTTCACCTTGCTGCATAAAACTTAGTAAAAAAGTTATTTCTGTGCACTGAACTCGACTTGTTTTCATATTTCTTTCTTACTATGGTCCTCAAAACTAGATCATGGAAAAGAAATTAAAAGTATGATTTTGTGTTTTGTGGATTACAGTAAGAATTAAGTGCATCGTTATATCAATATCTCTAAAAAGGGCATTGCATTGATCTGAAAAACTACAAATATATTTCTTTTTCTTCTTTATATAATTTGCATCTTAAGGTGTCAAACCCCTAGACCCCTAGAGGTTTTGTAGTAGAGTAGTCGAATACTCTTTGAAGGGGTTTAAATGGGTTATCATTGTCCTTACTGTGTTCACTGTGTCCGAGGTCTATCGTGATATAAATAACAAAATTTAATGTGCATATTGGTATATCCAAGGCAGAACTATTAAAATATTTGAAAATTATTGAGATAAATTTTGTTACCTCAATATAGTTTTATAATAGGTACTTTCTCATGATGTGAAATCATATGCTAGCGACCCATGTCACCTGTCATAATACCTATGGGACAAATGTCATTTAGCACATATGCTGCCACCAGGATCACAGATCTCTTTACCATTACCATAAACTTTCAGCGTTAGTATACCATAAAGAAGTCAAAGAATCATATAGAACAGAAAATTCTCTTTATCTTAAAGAGGCATGTTATTTAACACATAAGTATCTCTTACCATTTCAAATTCCACAACCCTCAAGGGCTCTTGACATTTTCTGACATTCACTATGACATCTGCCCTGGAGGGTATTGCTCCATTTTTCCCTTATGTCAAAAATTATAGAACTCTTCCATATGAGCTGTGAAATTTGAAATAATCTGTGACAGTATGAGTGTGGTTTATCAAGAGATGTCTCCCTCTCTTCCCCCTTTAATACATAACAACTTGCAAGGTGACAGAAAGCTATAACATAGACTAGTTTTGCATAATCATGAGGAGAAATTACCCAAAGCAGCTTGGCCTCCAGATCCCTGCTGTCTAGAATAGTTCTCCCATTTCCATCGAAATTCACTCTCAATATAATGCAGAGTTTCACTTCTAATTAGGGATGATCAAGGGAACAATAGAAAAGCAGAGTCTAGCAATGCCTCCTCTTCTAAATCCTAATAAACAAGGTTAAAATGGAGTTTTCTCCTGCCAAAGCATCAGGGCTCAAGAGGCCAGAAAGGTTTTGATTTGGGAAAGGAGAGGGACTTTATAATTTACGTTAAAGAAGAAACGGAGCAGAGAGTCTGGCCGGAGAAGGACTATAGACATCTGGGTCAGGAGTATGCACACTTATGTAAACAGGGAAGTCCCTGCTTCTCTATTTTTTCTGTAACCAATCTTCTTTATGTTTGTTTATTCATTCACTCATTACACAAATGTTTATTTTTAAGTTTTTAAAAATTATATTAATACATGGGCATTCGAGCTACTGAATGCATCACTGAATAATTTATAACACACGTTTGCCACTGGCAAAGAATTTTTTTTTAATTTAATAACATCCACATTATCTTTCCTTATCTAAGTCATTTATCAATGCTTCCTAACCCTTAATGTGTATATGAATCACCTGAAAATCTTATTTAGATGGTTAGTTAGGTTTTGAGGTAGTAAGGGGGAGCTGAGTTTCTACATTTCTAAAGAGGTCATAAGTCTGTTATTGATAATTATCTGTAGGATGCCTTTTGACTAGAAAGTATGTGTGTTATCTTTTCATCCTACTTTACAATCTTTCAGTCTAGCACCATTATAATCCCAAGAGTCATTACCTCATCATGATCTCTAGAAAGGGTTAGCCTTCACTTCTCATATCCTGTCAGTCCCTAAACTTGTTATACTTTTATTCTGAAGCCACCATATGCTTGTTTTTCTTTTAATATATAATTTTCTAACTATCATTCTCACTACTCTATGTAAAAAATATTTATTGATCATCTGCTATGTCTCAGGCACTCAGAAAATGGCCCTATTTTCCCAAATTTCAGGCTTCACTCTAATTTCTGCCATTGACTTCCAATTTCTTTCTTTCACTTATTTTGCTCTACTGTTATTTACTCTTTGACCCACTTCAAATGGCTTCATAC
>NW_003852488.1:3896854-3897552 GCF_000181295.1 Otolemur garnettii | reverse complement strand
TGTCCCCATTATTCACTATTAACTACAATTTATATAATCACTGTCTATTAACATAAATTTATACAATCTGTTTCTGAAAATTAAAGAGGAAGGAAGACTCATTATGAGGATATTATCATGGTAAATAATTTAGACAAAGATAGAAATGTTGTTCTAAAAGGAAAAGGCTGAGGCATGAAACACAATTTATTTATTTTTTTTTTCAAAACATAATTTAAAGAGTTTACGTGAGCCCAAGTGAAGACAGCTACCTGGAAGACGCAGACCCAAGTACCCTTGGATGTGAGCTCTGTTTGGTCTTTGTTACAAGCAGGTGTTTGAAAGCAAAGAAAGGGAACATGGAATCAGTTGATTCAAGGTATTTGTCAGGAATTCTCAATTTTACACAACTGATTGGCTATACAATCAGTATATTGTATATTTGACTGATTGACTGATTGGCTATACATAATTAAGCTGTGGGTGTGGATTATAATGTCTGGTGTGGTATTATTAAATTGATTTATAGGCACTTGTAGCAGTAGCAAGCAGTTTTAAGAGATGAAAACTTTTCATGGCTCAAAAAGAAGGAAGGGGTTTATAATTGCTGTCTCTTTTTGATGTCTCTCTGGGCCTAATAATTTAAAAGGAATCATTTTACTCAGATAAAAGTTCTTTTCTTTTCTCAGCACACACAAAAAGAAAAAACAAAACAGAAA
>NW_003852488.1:3869045-3896834 GCF_000181295.1 Otolemur garnettii | reverse complement strand
TATGAATTTAGACACAAAAAAGTCCCTACAGAATATTAACACACCAGATTTTAAAAATGTATAAAAATTATAAACCATGAACAAACTGGATTTATTTCAGATAGGCCAGTATAGTTGAAGATTTAAAAACTATCACCGGAATCTACATGTCAGTAAAGTGAAAGAGAAAAAGCATGTGATTATTGTAATTAATGCAAAAATGGCATTTTTTTAGTCTCAGTTACTTAATAATAGATTAGTACTACCTTAACTTCACAAATATTATTTAGCAAAAATGCACAGATTCTCAATGATGAAAGGCTATTATTGAAAAGAAGATCAGAATATTCCCACTCATTATTCTTTTCAATGTAGGCCTAGAATTTTTATCCAGTGTTTTAAGACAAGAAAAATAAATAAAATACACACAAATCAGAAGAAAAAACTATCTCTGTTGGAAAATGGTATGACTATCAATGTGGAAAATCACAATGAATATAAAAAACAAACAAAAACTTCCCAGAACTAAGAAGCCAATTCAGCAAATTTGCAGGATATAAGACTAATACACACACAAAATTATGTTTTTATGAAAAATAAATTCTGCCCATGTTACTCTAAAGATTGAATGAAATTTCTGTCAAATTCCCAGAAAAGCTTCTCGTAGACATAAATAAACTCATTCTAAAATTTATATGGAAATTCACATCTCCTAGATTAGCTAAAAGAAATTTTTAAAAAGAATAAAGTGGGAAGAAGCATTCTACTTTATCTTTAGCCCTAACATACTAGTACAATAATCAAGGCAGTGTGTATTGGCAAAAGGATAAAAGTAGATCAATAAATAGAAAAGAAAACCCATATATAGGTCTACACAAGTATTCTCCACTGATTTTTGACCAAAATGCAAAAGTATTTGATTAATGAACAGTTGCCTTGTCAACAAGTGGTACTGAAGTAATTTGATATCTAAAGGAAAGCTATAAAATAAATGGATTCAAAAAATGGATCATAAACTTTACTGTATAATTTAAAACTAAAAGAAAATCATAAAATCAATAGAAGCAAGTTCTGGTTCAAGAGATAGGACCTGTGATGGTGGATTCAGTCATCCCATAACAGATTGCAATCCTACCCATAGCAAACCTTAAAGACTCCACAAAAAGACTCCTAGATATAATAAATACATTCAGTAATGTTTTAGGATACAAAATAAATATATAGAAATCAGTAGCATTTCTACATATAATTATTGGTCAAACTGAGATTTTGATAAGGAACCAAGAACTCAAAACTATAATAGCTGCCAAAAGTAAAACAAACAACAAACAACAACAATAACAACAAAACCCCCAAAGAAACACCAAGGTATATATTTAACCAAGGAAATGAAAGATCTGAAAGATCTCTACAAGGAAAAAAACCCAAAACACTTATGAAAGAAATTACAAATGGGAGGTGCCTGTGGCTCAAAGGGGTAGGGTGCTGGCGCCATATGCCAGAGGTGGTGGGTTCAAACCCAGCCCTGGCCAAAAAAAAAAAAAAAAAAAAAAAAAAACTGCAAAAAAATTACAAATGACACAAATGGAAAAACATCCAATGCTCATAGATTGGAAGAACACCAATGCTGTTTAACGTGACCATACTTTCCCAAACAATCCACATATTCAATGCAATTTTTATCAAAATAACAATGCCATCCTTCACAGAAATGGGATTTAATTTTAAGATTAAAAAATCTTAAAATTCATATGGGACCAAAACAAAGAACCTGACTAGTCAAAGCAATACTAAGCAAAAAGATCAAAACTTTAAGCATAACATTGTCTGACTTCAAATTTTCCTATAAGGCTTTAGTGACCAAACCATCATGGCACTGGTATAAACGTAGGTGTATAGATGAATGGAACAAAATAGAAAACCCCAAAATAAAGTCATATGCGTATAATCAACTGATCTTTGCCAAAGCAGATAAAAACAGGCACCGGGGAAATGATACCATATTCAATAAATGGTTCTAAAAAAATTGGGTAGCCATATGTAGAAAGATGAAGATAACTCCCTCTCTCACCATATACAAAAATTAACTCAAGATGCATTAACTACTTAAAGGTAAGATATAAAGCCAAAAAAAAAAAAACTCTACAAGAAAATCTTGGAAAACCCATCTGAACTTTGGCCTACACAAAGAATTTATGACTAAGACCTTAAAAGGAAGTGAAACAAAAACTAAAAAACAACAACTGGATTTATTTAATCTAAAAGGCCTCTGCACAGCAAAGAAATATTCAATAAGCAGAAAAACTATAGAATGGGAGAAATATTTGCAAATGTTTTATGTCACAAAGAACTAATATCCAGAACTCACAAGAAAATCAAACAACTCAAGAAGAAACAAATAAACCCCTTAAAAATTGAGCAAATGATATGAATAGATAATTTTTGAAAGAAGAGATACAAATAACCAACAAACATACATAAAAATGATGAATATCACAATCATCAGCGAAATGCAAAAAAAGCCAGAATGAGATGCCACATTACATGGCCATTATTAAAATGTCAAAAATCAATAGATGTTGGTGCACATGTGTGAGAAGGGACAGTGTGGGATAGAAAGTAATAAAACTTCTGTGGAAAACAATATGGAAATGTCTCTAAGAACTAAAGGTTCATCTACCATCTGATCCAGCAATCTCACTTTTCAGTATCTACCTAAATGAAAAAAAGGCATTATATTAAAAAGATACTGAAACTTGGACGTTATTGTACTATAATTCACAGTGGAAAAAAATATGGAATCAGCCTTCATGTCTAACCAAATGATGAGTAATAAAGAAAATGTGGTATACATATTCCATAGAATACCACTAAGTTATAAAAAAGAGTGAAATAACACCTTTTGCACCAACTTGAGTAGGAGACTTGAGGCTATTATCGTTAGGGAAGAAACTCCAGAACAGGAAATAATATACCACAAGTTCTCGCTCACGAATGCAAGCTATGGGTATGCATGATTGTCCAAAGTGAAATAATGAACAGTGAAGACTTCAAATGTGGAAGAGAGAAGGGGTGAGAAAAGTTTTCCTATTGGGAACAATGTACACTGAATTAACAGCCTCACTGCTATACAATATATTCATATAGTGCTCGCTTCAGCAACACATATACTAAAATTGGAACGATACAGAGAAGATTAGCATGGCCCTGTGCAAAGGTAACACATAAATACGTGAAGCATTTCAGATTATTAAACCAAAAAAGAAATGAAAATAAATAATATATTCATGTAACAAATCTGCACTTGTATCCCTTAAGTATATTGGAATTAAAAACAAGAATCTATCAAAAAAATTGATAAATTTTATTTTATCGAAGTGAAAAACTTTTGCTGTGGCTGGGCCCAGTGGCTCACGTCTGTAATCCTAGAGTCTGGAAGGCCTAGTGGTTCAATTGCTTGAGCTCAAGTGTTTGAGACCAACCTGAGCAAGAGACGTCGTCATACTAAAAATAGGAAAAAAAAAAAGTGAGGTGGGTGTAGTAGCAGGTGCCCATAGTCCCAGCTACTCTGGAGGCTGAGGCAAGAAGATGGCTTGAGCCCAATAGTTTGAAGTTACTGTGAGCTTTGATGACACCAGAGACCTCTCCCCAGGGTGACAGACACTCAGTCTCAAAAAACAAATAAATAAATTTTTTAAAAGTTTAAAAAAAATCTTTTCTCTGTGCAAGCTAATATGAAGAAGAGGAAAAAACAAGCTTCAGACTGGGGGGAATTGTTTGCAAACTCTATATCTGAAAAAGGACTAGTATCTGGAATATATAAAGAAGTGTGACTACTCCATAGTTTAACACAAAGAAAGAAAATAAACAAGTAAGTCAATGAAAGAAAGATTAGAAAATAGAAAAACACCATCAACAGGTATTTTACTAAAGAGACTATAGATGGTGTGATGGTTAATTTTATGTGTTAACTTGACTGATCTAAAATTCGCCTCGATAACTGCTATAACATTTTTGGGTGGTCTGTCTGGTAAGGATATTTCCAGAAAGATCAGCATTTGAATCTGTTGCCTGAATAAAGAAGCTCTCCCCTGACCAATGTGAGCAGCTGTCCTCCAATTCACTGAGGGCCAGAATACAACAGAAAGGCAGAGGAAGGCTGAATTCTCACTCTCTTCTTAATTTGCAACATTTGTTTCTTGTGCTTTGAGACATCAACAGTTCTGATTTGTGGGCTTTCTGACTCTGAGCCTTACACCAGCCTAATCCACATGAACTTTCTTGGGCCTTAAGACTCAGACAGAATTCTGCCATTGACCTTTCTGTTTCTCCAGCTTGCAGATGGCATATAATGGGACTGACTCCTCAGACTCCAAAACCATGTGAATCAATTGCAATAATAAATCTTCTCTTGTATATCTAGTACAGTATATTCTATCAGTTCATTTCCTCTGAAGAACCCTAGCAATTACAGATAGAAAAATCAGCATACGAAAAGATGAAAATGCAAGTTGAAAGCACAATGTACTTACACACTTATCAGGATGGCGAAATAAGAAATAGTGGTAATACCAAATGCTAGCAATGATGAAGAAAAATGGGATTACTCATACAAAGCTGGAAAGGTAAAATGAAAATGGTTCAGCCTCTCTGGAAAAACAATTAGACAGTTTCTTCTTCTTTTTTTTTTTTTTTCCTTGCTGTTTTTGGCTGGGGCTGGGTTTGAACCCGTCACCTCCAGCATATGGGGCTGGCACCCTATTCCTTTGAGCCACAGGCATGGCCAGTTTCTTTTAAAACTAAAAACTCACCTACCATTCAAATTGCATATACACTTGGGTTTTTTCCCCAGGAAAATGAAAACTTATATTCATAAAAAAATTATATGTGGATATCTAGGCAGCTTGATTCATAGTAGCTTAAAGTTAGACACACCCTGATGTCCTTCAGCATATGAATGGTTAACAAACCATGGCACATCCTCTGGATTATGGAAAACTCAGCAATAAAAAGGAATGAGCTTATTGATACATGTAATAGTTGGATGAGTTTCTAGGGTATCATTCAAGTAAAAACACTAATCCCAACGGGTTTTATACTGCATAATTCTATTTTAATAACATCTTGATATGACAAAATTAAAAGTAGAGAACAGATGAAGCATTGCCAATAGTTAGGATATTGAGGAGGAGCATGGAAGGAAGCAGAGTGGCTATGAAAGAGATCCTTTTGGTGACAGAACTGTTCTGTGTGTGGATTGTATCAATGTCAGTATACTTGTGATATTATACTGTGGTTTTGCAAGATGGGACCTTTGGAGAAAGCTGACTGGAATGTACATGTGACCTCTCTGTATGATTCGGTACATCTGTATGACAATTTACATTCATTCCAAATTAAATATTTAACTTAAGAAATTATCTTGTCACTACTCTTCCATTTGTTGTTTAATTTTATGACAAAAAACAATTTTTGATACAGATATATAAATGATACAGCTTTGTTCAGCATTGTGATGTATAACTATATACACGTATGTATACATATATCCTTCAAGATTGTTACCATTGCACGAATGAATTTACTTTGAGAACACAAATGTTTTTACCATATGCCTTTCAAATGATTATTAATGGTGAAACAAAAACAATCTACAGATCTCAGTAATGACAGAATAGTGAATGTTCAACTATTAGTCCAGCAATGACTAATAATTATTGACAAATTCCAAAGATACTTCTCATCAACATCTCCCTGAAAAGTAATAGCAAACCCCAAAGAGCTATGTGAATGTCTGCTATTATCTTCCTGTTTCTCACAATAATGTCTTATTTATCTTCTGAATTATTACCTTCCCCTTGTAGATTTCCCCTCTAGATTTAAATAAATACCACCATCTGGGCTCCACCCCCTACTTATTTCTCAATGGGTCCATGTCAATTTCACTTTGGGGGTTCTCATCCTCGCTCTAAATCTAGGTTTTGGAAATTAATTATATATGCATTTATAGGTGACAAATGATTCTGAGCCATTTCTGCCCCTGTTATGTCATTAGAGTTCTATCTAAAAAAAAAAAAGCTGAGATAAAATTAATTTCCTTCCTTACATGGTAAGATAAATAAAACTTGATTAAACAATACGAAGAGGCCAGATTTTTCTGTTTTGTTTTTTGTTTTTATGTTTGTAAAATTATACTAGCAGTTTTTTATGGGGATCTTTCTGTCAATTCAGGATGTGACAGATACTGAAACTCATCTACTAGATATTAATATATAGGTTCTGGTGCTAACACATTGAAACTGTTAAAGGAGGGAAGATATTCCATCTTTTTTTATTTTGACTATCCCTAGAGAATCCAAAATTAAATGATGGTTGTTTTAATAGGTATTATTCAAGCAACTAATTCTAGAAAACCAATTACATTTACTAGCTCATTTAAATGGCATTCTATTAGCTTCTGAAAACAGAGCAAGCATCCTCTTACTTGTTAATGTTTATCTTAAAAATGAGATCAATATTACAGTATCCACCCGTATACCTAAACAGATCTTCATGCTTCCTGAAAAGTTGTGTATCGTATTACCGTCATGATTATCTTTAATTGCCACGTTGTGTGTTGAAATTGTAGTTTACATGTATTTCATTTCAGACATATCCTTTAAAATTCTTACAAGACATACAGAGATATATTTTTAATTTGTGGAGATATGAGACATTATAGTGTGATACATTATTTTGTTTTACCTTTTCTCGGAGAGGCTTTTCTGAACATGAATGAGAAATACCTATTTTAATTAATTATAAGGTTAACTATGCATAGCTAATATCACTTATAATACCAGTTTAGAATAATCACATTGCAAATAACATTAAACACCACTAATATGTTACGAGAGAAACATTTTAAACCCACTTCTCACTGAGTTGATTGTGATTTTTATTATCAATATTTTGTTTCAAGTCTCAGGGGACTCTTTTTGGAGGTCTGATGCTCTTACAGAGCATCCTTTAGAAACATGTGTATAGGGTAATCAAAGTTTTATTTTTAAACTAAAAAAGGATTTCGAAAGGCGATGTTAAGCCCTGAAATTGCGTATGTGTAAGGTTGTGGTGATTACTTGTCCATGTGTGCTCCTCCCTCAACAAAAATATTTATTTGTAAGATCTCTTTTTCTTAGCAGCCACACTTCTCAACAAGTCCTAACAACTCTGCCTTGCAAGTCACTCAGAAATTCAGAGACATCTCATACTTTCACGTAAGCTACAGAAATTTGGGGCACTGTTATTTCTTAGATTTTTGCAAAAGGTAGTAACTGATCTTTTTGCTTCTGTACTTTTCATGTTTCATCACAGAGGCCAGAACAGAAAAGAATGATATAATTTTTCTGTTCAGAATTTTCTAATAGTTTTAAGTAAATTTAGAATGAAATTCATCCTCCACACCATGGTCAACAAGATCCCATAAGACCTGCACCCACTATTTCTTCTGTCTCACCTTTTACCCCATCCCTCCTGTTTTCTTTTCAAACTGAATTTTGTGTCATTGCTTAAATTACAAATTTGTTCCCATCTCAGATATACAGGGTGGACATAAAGTTCATGTACAGTTTAAAGTTACAATTATTTGAATTGCACACAAGCTTTATATCCACCTGTATTACTTGATATTCCCTCTGTCTGGAGCATTTTTTATTTAGTGTTCACATGGTCAGTTGTTTTTTATTTGTTTGTTTGTTTGTTTGAGACAGAATCTCACTTTGTTGCTCCAGGGTGGAGTGCTCTGGCAGCACAGCTCACAGCAACCTCAAACTCCTGGGCTCAAACGATTCTCTTACCTTAGCCTCCCAATTAGTTGGGACTACAGGTGCCTGCCACAACTCTCAGCTATGTTTTTAGGGGTAGGGTCTCACTATTGCTCAGGCTTATCTCAAACTTGTGAGCTCAAGCAATCCTCAGCCTCCCAGAGTCCTAGGATTACAGGTATGAGGTGACAAAAAAGACTGTCTCAAAAAAAAAAAAAAAGATATTGGGTAAAAATTTCAGCTCCTCTCTGAGGACCTAGAATTAGAGTTATAACAATAACATTAATATATCACACTGTTATACGTAGGTGTACATATAAATATGATTGTATTATGTAACATTTAATAAATTGCATGCATTGGTTTATCAATTATCAAATAATTCTTTTCATATGTATCAACTTTTATTCTTTTCAGGGAGTGGAGTATTAAAATCTCTGAAACTCAGTAGACCCAAAGGATTATTGTATTTAGTGAGTAAACTAAAGTATTTTTTTTCACAGAATCATACCTGAAACCCATTAGGTATATTTCAGTGCCACATGGTACTTAAACAGCAATCTTGAGGACATCATTTCTATACTAATTGTTTTATCTTATATCTTTGAGATATTCTAACTGATTGGAGAAGAATGCCAAGAAATTGCTAGAATTCCAGACCAACAGGGCTTTTCTCCCCTTGGGCTAGGCTAAAATCTCAAGTAAAATTTAGGCTTTAAATAAAAACCAAACCAAACCAAAAAAACCCTTATTTTAGCTGCTGTCTAAATTACAGTAGTAGAATTAAAGTAATACTGAAGTCATTTTATTTTAAAATAACATTAATACAAAAATGTATTGTTTTCAAATATACCAGGTGCTATGCTTTTATATGAATTATCTTTTTTAATCCTCACAATAACCCTATTTATTGAATACCATTTTTGTTGTTGTTGTTGTTGTTTGTTTGTTTGCTTGCTTGCAGTTTTGGGCTGGGGCTGTGTTTGAACCCGCCATCTGGCATATGGGGCCAAGCGCCCTACTCCTTTGAGCCACAGGCACCACCCTGAATACTGTTGTTATGCTCATTTTTATTCATCAAAAAGCTGAGACTTACAATGGTCATGTAATACATTCATGCTTAGCTTGGACAGTATCAAGAGCTAGAGCTTGAACTGAGAGTTAATAAATTTCACCGTTTGACCTCATTCAAATCTGTGAATAATTCAGCTACTGCCAAGTTAACTATCAGACCTCCTGAGTCTGTGGCATCTAATCTTTGGTGCTAAATGTCCTGTCTGCTTCTAGCCCCTATTTTAGTAGGAGAGAAAGGAGAAGCAAGGTGAAGAAAATGCAAACAGCTGGACGGCAGAAAAAAGTGAACTTTAACAACGTTCTCACTTCCCTCAGCTTTAACCAGCAGTATGACAATAAATCACCTACTTGATTTTCAATTTGGTAAAATACTTTAATGTCGATTCATGAGGTTTTATTTGTTCATGTTTGACGGTCACAGTAATTCACTTTGATTCTTCCAAAAGAAAGGTGATTGAAATACTTACTCCGAGACATTTCTTACCAAGGGGTAACATATCGTATCATCCGGGCCTCCTGTTGAAAGAGAAGACACACAGTTCAGACACAGTAGTTCTAGGAAAATACGAGAGGAAAAGAAAGCTTGCTTAGCAGCAAGCAGCAACATTAAGTGGGGGGTTATTTCAGGAATAAAATCAGAACCTTGACTTGGAAATCCTTTTAAAATTTTTGCCGAAAATACCGCTTCAGCTACAGTATTTTCAGAGAGTGGAAGTGCCGTTGTCAAATAGATATGATTATCTACAAATAATGTCTCATTCTAAATTTAGTTTGCTAGGTTATGAATTTTACTTATGGTCCCTACATTTAAGTTTTAGAAATTGACCACATGAGTTCATTGCCTCTTTGACTGGACAGCCTTATAGAGAACTGGCAAGTATCGCTTTCTCTGATTATTCTATGATGGCTGTTTTCTTTAGTATAATTCTTCCAAATTCAAGGAAAATCAAATCAGTTGGAGTTCTACTTCAATACTTGTTCTCATGGACTTGTTTAAAAGCACTGAAAATAAATGATAAGGACAAATGGATTAAAGTTTATTAAGTATCCATTAAAAAGGGATTGAAACTTCCTTGTATTATTTGTTCCTTGATTCCTATATTTTTATTCATGGTTTTCAAAGTAAGTTAAATACACGTTCTGTCAGAATGAATAACTCTTCTATAAATGGACACCAGTGTCACCACTGATGACATTGATCCTCAGTTCTTTAATCCCACAGTTCAAATCAAAAACACATTGACAACTATGTAAATGCAAAAGTATCAACAAGTTAACTACTGATAAAAACAGGGAAAAGGCACAGGAGAAGAAATCACTACACTTGAAGTTTATTACTTGTTCCACTTACCTCCCCAAATAATAGTTCCTCTGTTAACCCAAATCTCAACTGAATATCATGTAGGTTCTTCTTCTCCATCCTCTTTTCCTAAATCGGCTTCAAATTCATTGAGAGTAAGGTCAAAATTCTTAGCATGAATTTTGTAAGGTTCCAAGATTCTGTGTAGCCTGACATCAAGCAAAGCTTGAGCGCATGCAACACTTGGCCCAGCTCTCTGCAATCTCATCACAGTGGCGTTTTCTCAACGCTTTGACTTTATTATGTTTTCTCCCACCACTTCAGGTGCCATAGCAAGTTCTATTCTTAAAACACTCTTCCAGGGATGCTCATCTTTTGTGGACCTAGAAGATGATTCCTCATCCTTTAGATCCTAATCAAATGGCATTCTCTCCAGGAAGCCCTTCAGGATCATTCTTTCCTGCACTGCACAAAATCCCTTATTTAGGTGATTATTTTCTATCTCCCTCCCACCACCAGATCTAAACTCCATCAAAACAGGGACATTGTCTGGTTTCACTAGCCATTTTTATCCCCAGCGTATAAACACTGCCTGATCCCTGGTATGTACTCAATAAATATTTGTTGGAAGAATAAAGGAATAAACAAGCAGGATATTATGGACTCTGTCTTCTGGTTGTACTGTAACTTGACCCTTTGTTATTCTGATTGTCACAGTGACACATCATTGCCATGTTTTTCATGTGAATGTAGGAAAAAGTTCAACATGAGCTAGTAGGCTGTAAAAGTATCATGTGACGGGTATAATTTTGGACATCTGTGTGAAGGAGACCTTAGGTATTTTTCCACATTTCCTCCTATTTGGCAATTGGTTTATGTGTTATTTTGCTTTTAATTGGTTAATGGATCCATGAACAATGACCTCCTTGATATGTACACCCAGGCACATGTATGTGTTACATAAATAGTCAATTATATGAATGCTTTTATATCCTCCAGACCAACCCATCTTTTCTTCTTCCCTGGCCCCTTGGCCATCCTTGCCTAAATGAGCCTGGTTAAGTGTGGAATGGCTCATGTTAAAAAAATGGGTGGTATAGGGAGTGAGGAAAACAGGAATAATCTACTTAACTACATGTCAGGCGTCTAATTCTCATGGCAAAATTCTGATGTAGGATAAGCACAATGAACAAAACTTGAGTTATGGAGAAATTAAGAAACTTATCCCAAGCCCTATGGCTAGCTAGAAGCAAAAATTCAAGGGCTGACATTTTACAACCAGCTGTTACATTTTTCACTGTGAGAAAGAAGTCATCTTCCCTCAAACACAGCTGTCTACATTAACATGACTTTACTATCATTCCAGGAGATTCTTGTCGAAAGAGCATGATTGTTCATTTTAAGAACTTTCCCAAATGCCTCCAGCTCCTCAGTAGACAGTACTCACTGAGGTTTATGCAACTATCGGAAGTCCTGGACTCAAAATCTTCACCGTGTTGTTTTCACAAATTTTAAACTACTGTATCTTAACTTACCAAATCCTATTCAAGCTCCTAATCAAGATTTTCTATCGAAAATCTCACTTTAACCCAAATTTTGAATTCTCAAAAAAAAAAAAAAAAGCCAAACAAACAAACAACAACAACAAAAAAAATCCCTGACCTTCTCTTTCTCCCTCTAAGGCAATGCCAAGGTTCTGCTGAAGTCACGTTTTCACTTACCACGATAAACAATCAGCTCAGTTATGTCGGTGATATCCAAGAAGAGGGTAACCAACAGCTACTGTTCCAGTTGAAGATACAAAAGTTGAAATAGTATACAAATATCCCTGCCTGTATTTTAATGAACTACTGAAAAATGCCAACTTATTTTCTTGTAGAAACTTAGAACTTGTATCCCAAATCACAAGTGTCTATAGATGCTCATTTAGGAAATGAGTCACTATTTCTTTTGATACTTGCTCTGTTTGTTATTCAGTGCCTCTAAGTTCCAGAATAAGTGTATAGTACCAGCTTTAATCCCTACCATGTGGCCAGAGAAAAGGAAGCAAGGGATGGATAATGGGTGGGTCCTTTCTCAGGTTGCCATTTTCCTTCTTATAATTTTCAGACCTTCTGACATCAGAAATGCTTCAAACCGAAAATATCATTATATTCAGTTTCCATACATTCTTGTTCTGAATTTAATAGACAGATATATATCCAATTCTGTTTTTATACATTTGAATATATCCATCAGTCCTGAAAATGAACATGCTAATATAAATATTACTAATACTACTTTGTTTTTGTAATACAAACAGACTCTTTTGTTTATATTTGAAGGCTACTTTATAGCTCAATTCTGGGTGAATTTAGGAATGTAGAGTGAAACAATGTACATCCATTCAAAAACATTTTGAACATTTACAACATTTTGAAAAATGTTAGAACATTTTGCAAAATGTTAACATAGAGTTAGAAGGGTGTGGTAACACGGGAAAATAATTTAGAACTATAAAATCTAGTTTGTCTTGGTACATGTGCCTTTTGACCTGGGTCGCTCCATGTCCTCTGTAGTGGATGCTGTACTGTGTCATAGAGACAGCCCTTCAAGAATAAACTCTCTAGTTGCTGGGAATTCTACACCACAACTCTCCTTAGAGGTCACCCTCTTTGGGGATCACTGCAACAGAAGACAGCTTCTTTCCCCAGCTTCACATCTCTTTGAAGGAATAGATTTCATTCAATGACTGATAATGGTGGGGAGAAGCCCGTCTAATACCCTTCAGATCTGACCTCTGAAGGTCACACCAGATTTAGAATTCTTTCCCCCACTTGTCTAGTGATACCTTCATGGGTCTGCTTTCCGTACTTCTCTTTCTGCCAGCCTTGCTTCTTTCTCCTCCCTTCCATAGGTATGACCCAGAAGTGCCATGCACACAAATCCCCATGCCTGGGTCCTGGGAAATGCAAACTGTCATGCCCTTAATTTCCCTACCTCTGAAATTGGACTCATAATACTATTACTTATTTTATAGCATTTGGTTTCTCGAATGAGAAAGTAAAAATATTTTGAAAAGGGAAAATGCCATTAAAAATTAAAATTATGGCCATTTTTATAATTAATTTTATCCAGGTGTTTTCCCTAAACCAATAATTCTCATAAAACCCTTAGTCAACTTAATAGGAATCCAATAGTTATGTTAATGAAAAAATGTGCAGCTACCATCACCTAGGAATGACACTTCACATCAACATTTACGTGCCGATGTGAACACTCAAATATCCTTAGGGTGTGTATAGTTCAGTATTTCCTCCACTAATGAGTTTGTTCTCCCAACATGGTGAGTATTGATTTTGCATCATTTTGCAGCACAGCGTACATATCTTGGTATAGGCTGTTAGACAGAGTTTCAACACCACAGAGTTAAAATCGCAGGTTTGAGGCACAGCTAGTACGTGATCTTTGGGGAACTTTTATCCCCTTTGCTTTTTTAATAAACTGTCTAGGATATTGCCTAAGACTCCTTAGCTAGGTCTGGTTGTCTGTCCCTTAAGCAATTCAGTTGTTTCGGCAGTTTTCCTGGGAGTCCCTTTCCTGACGCCTGCTGGGCTCCAGAGGCTGCATATCAAGTAAAGAGCACATTGTTGTGTGGGTATTTCCTTGGCTAAAATATTTGACTTTAAAAATACACATCTCGGATCTCCAAGTAAACCCCTTAGAAGGTCATCCTAAGATCTTATTCTTCTGTAAGCAATCGTGTTCAAGTTATAAGCCTGTTAAAAAATCTGTTTTTAAAAATGTGGGGTTCAAACAATCTCTGTTGCCATGGTAATTAAAGAATTATCCATTTGCTTCTGCTTAATAAATGAAGAACTGGAAATGAGATGAAAAAAAATTCTGGGTCTTCAATGAACGCAAAATGAATCTTTAAAAGTTCAGATATTTTTCTCAAAATTAAAACCTGGCACTGAAAAGCATTTCCAAAATTGGTTTTATAGAAAATAGCCCCCAAATTTCCAATAGCATCTGTGTTAATGAGCTGATTTCAGGTCAAAAACAAGCACACAAGATAAAAAGTCAACTCGAACATGGCAGAAATGTCCAGGTTTTCTCAAATGTTGTTTTTAGATGAGCAGGTATATTATACCAAAGCCCCATGATACTAGGGTGATGCTTCTGAACCACTGTGGGAAGAAAACTTCTTTCTCTGCTCTGAGGTTCCTTCCTCTCAGCTGTGGGCTGTCATTCTGGACATCATGGGTGTCTCTATATCCTTGGCAACTTCGGCAGCAGCAAATTCACACATACTAGTGTGATCAAACTGTATCAGTCTACGGAAAATATTTTATGAAAGACATGCTAAAAATGGAAGCTCGATGTGAGTGCTCCTGTGTGGTGGCCGTAATGGTCCTGAAGCCCAGGAATGGCAGGGAATGTAGAGAGAGGTGAGTGCCACGCTGCTGAGGCAGATGCTAAAACTGGAGAGTGCTAAATCACAGCCAGGAGAAGGTCCAATTAGGTGGCAAAGGTCACGGATACTAAGAGTTCGTCCAGTTCTGGCCAAGAGAGCTGTAGAAATAGAGACAGATTTAAAGAATATGGAATAAGACGCTTAACCTTCTCATCTAAGGAAGAAAAATAATATTTTACGAACAAGATGGAAACACTGTGAACCATCTGGGACCGTCAAACCAAACGTTTGGAAAAGCCTGTGCCAATGCTGGGCAAATGGGCAAGGAGGCATCAGAGGCTACGCCGGGCTGTCTTCTCCAGAAGTTCCGCCCAGAGGATGCTGCCGTCAACATGATTTACTTCCTGGCCTCTGAGGGAGATAAAGCCATCCTCAAGGAAGAAGGCCAAAAATACAAAGTCTTAAAATACAAAGGAAACAAACATTGTTTTTCCCTGACGATGACCCTCTTGACATGAGCCACCAGAAGGTAAGATAGCCCCCTTAAGAGAATGTCTCCCCTCTAAAAAGAGAAGAAAAATATAGTTCCACCAGTCAGCCATCTGATTGTAGATTAGACACTGCCCAGGCTCACAAGAAGCTTTTTGAACACTCGGACTCACCCCAGCTTCTCCTTCTCCCTCAGCTTCTCCCCTTCCATTTGCTTCCAGGAGATGTTGAAAGGGTGAGAGTAAGAAAAAGGCACAGGACAGGCAAGATCAGGGATGCAGAGGGGGAAGAAGCACCTGGGTGCCCACTGAGCTGTCTGGGTCTTCTGCTTTGAGTGAATGGCCTCCCTTCCCAGGGGCCTGTTTGGGTGCTGCCTTCATGGCCCTCTAAAGGAAGTTCTCCACATCGCCAAGCCTGGAGAGCCCACCTGGTCCTCTCATTAATGAAGTGTGCCAGTCTTGATCCACTGACTGCCTTGGAGAAGACTCATAGAGGGCTATATTTCTTCATCTAAGAAGTCTGCAGGAGTGGGCTGAGAAGGGACACTGAGAAGGCGGAAGGCTAAACCGTGTGCTCCCGCCCTGTCATCCAGCCAGGGTTGAGTAGGTTCCCCAGTGAAGCCAGTGCTATTGGACCCACCTGTCTAAGTGAGGTGCTGCTGCCTGCCCAGCCCTGGCATCTTCAGATGCTCCTTTTGTGAGGGCTTCTCCTTCACTGAATATGTCCTATTCTCCCCAAAGCTGCCTTTGATTTCTTACCTGTGCACAGATCGGTTTGTTCAACCTCTAAATTCCTTTTAGCTCTAGCATTCTCTGATTTGAAAGTAAATTTGTTACTGTTGTCAGGTAGGCACGCACATTTGCGCCCCAGAGCCTTCTTTATAAACGTGTATTTATTGTTGAAAAAAAAAATGGTTTCAAAGTGTACAAAGATCTTTGAAACCTTTAATTTTGCTTTCCCTACTATGAGTTGTATCCCTACAGTTGAGTGGATAAGGAAATAGTTTCCTTGAGAAGAATAATTAAAGATGAGCAATATCTTTTAGGTCTTATCAAGCCTCTCAGTAAGCCAGGAATATTAAAATAGACTAGAAATGAGAGGGTCACCAGCTGACAGACTGCAGAGTGTGATCTGATTGGACTAATCTCAGCCTAATACAGCAGAATTGAAGTGACTGTCAAACCAATTGGGCATTTCCCAGAACAAGTCAGTCATAGCTTATACAGAAAGTTTTGCTTCTACAGCTTAAGGCGACAAGCTGTTTCTCAGATCTGAGTTGCAAAGTGAAAGAGAATATTTAGCTCAATGAAATGACAGATTTTGGCAGTGTTGCCATCAGGAGGAGCTTGTGAATTTTACATTTTAAACAAAATGCCTTGGATAACGAATGATGATAAAGGATGTAAGAATTTACAAAATCAAAAACATTCCATAAAATATAGCCCAAATTCATTTTAATCACATTAACCAAGTGTTCAACTTTGATGCTAAATTTTACATGAACATTCAGTTGGTATCTTTTCTTTCTGTAAGAGAAACTGTCTTGAAGCTAGAAGCAAACAAATGGAAAAATTGATTGTCTAGCAAGCTATAAAGTACAGATAACAAGATTGACTTGCCTCCCTGGTTCTCTTTCTAGGTAGGCTCTTAGTCTTTGGTAAAGTCATACATTTATAAATAAGTATTGGTTTTCTAGTCTGTAAAATGGAGATAATATTATCAAACTCAAGAGGAATTATAAGTCATAAGTTTGAAGCAGGGGGTAAGTTTTTGTTAATTTATAAGCTGTCCATTATTTTCACATAATGGAAATGGTTTTTACTTAAGTAATGAACTCATTTGACTTTTCAATTAGCTGTTCCTGTAAAACCACCTAGAAATTGCAGGGTTTGTTTCCACTTAACAATCTCTTACCCTTATAGAGCAAAAGATTCCTTATATCTTCCCCCACCTGTGTGAAGCAGAATGCCAAGGGCTAGGATTCAATGACACAACTAAAGATTAACCTGAATTGCAATGGCATGTCCTATAATTATTTTCCAAACTCTCAGAGTTGTCACCTATTTAATCTTAAATACATTTTCCTAGGACCATAGGTCAACTGTACAGTCTCATTCTCACTGACATCATGTTCAAGTAGAATAAAATAACAACGCTAGAAAATTGAAGGGCATAACAAAAGATTGTTCAAGTGAATTTTTATGTCAAATTAGTAAGAGTACACATAGAGATGTGGGAATTTTCAGAACCTGATCAAAGGTATGCACGAGAAAACCACAGCAAACACTACGCGTAAAGGTGAATGTTGCTAGTGTTCCTGTTGGAGTTACTAACAATGTAAAGACGCCAGCTGTTACCTTCACTGTTAGACATCATACTAGACGTACAAGCTGATACATACAATACAAAAGACAAAGGATGTGAGGACTGGGAAGAGAAATATATTGCAAGTAATAAGTTTCCATTCAATATTTACATATACAATTCATTGGTAGCTGGATAAAGCATTAATATTTCCAAATCAATGCCATTTCCGCATGGTACTGACCAGTAATTCAAGTATGTTTATAAATGGAGATACTCTTTAAATCATCTATAAAGTCTGTAGAACTATATCTAACAAAAGCTTAAGATCTCTTGTGAAACAAAAATTATAGGAGGTCATCGTTTTGGCCTGACTACCTGTACTAGGCCCCAGCAGATCAAATCAAACCAAACTGCAATCACTCATGCCAAATGGTGTGTAATTGAACTGAATCTTTAAGGAAGCACAGAGATCCCCAAACACCAGTCTTTTCTACAAGCAAGAGATTCCAGTTTATCTGCATCAGTGTAGTAAGAAAGTTCTCTCTGATTTAATTCTCCCCCCCCAAAAAAGAAAAGTAACATGAAGTAACTTGATGTTAACCAATCAGCTTCTCCCCCACCATTGTTCTGGTTTTTTTGTTTCTACTTCACAAAACCCACTGTTTTGCCATTGCCCATGGGAGCTCTCATTCGACTTTATAGAATTCACTGCCCAGATTTATTTGTCTTTTGACATTCTCTTATTTTCAAAAAGTGTAACATTTTGTTCCATAATAAAAAATGCTAACTAAATCAAGAGCTGTATTATGCTCTATTATATATTTCACTCAGTATTATTACATAAAGATATCTATTTTGACCAAATTGAGCAATAGAATCAATGCAACACAAATCAAAACCCCAAAGAGGATTTTTGGGGGGAGGTACTTGACACATTACATAAAACATATATCAGGGTCTCCAAGACCCTCAAGCAGTTCAGTAGAGCTGATCCAATTCAGTCAGCAGAACTAGCAAGTTCAGCCAAGTTAAAGTGAAAGCAAGACACGGCGAAGGTGGGAATAAAGTAGCTGGGCCTTCAATGCAGTTGAAAAAAAAGTGTAGTTAATTTATAGTAAGGCACCGACTTTTCCAGAGAGATTGGGAAAAGGTCGCCCTCACAAGTTAGAAAAGATGCCACTCAAAGGCAGTAGTCAGTATTAGTATCTTTTTTAAAAAAAAAAAATTTTATTATATCATAACTGTGTACACTAATGCATTTATGAGGTACAATGTGCTGATTTGATATACAATGTGGATGCTTACATCTAACTGATTAACATAAACATCTCCTGGCTTACTTATTTGTTGTCGTGAGACATTTACTCTATTCTTAATAGTTTCGAAATGTACCTTGCATTATGCACAATAGGTTAGGTTCTCCCAAATACCCTCCCTCCTCCTGACCTCCCCTCTCCTCTCTTTCCTCTTCCCTCCTTCTTTCTGGACAATAGTTATGTTTTACCATTTTTATGAATGTGTAGGTGATTATATACTGATTTCATAGTAGTGAAATTGGATACTTTTTTTTCCATTGTTGGGATACTTTACTAAGAAGAATGTTTCAGCTCCATCCAGGTAAACAAAAGATGTGAAGTCTCAATCTTTTAAATGGCTGCGTAGTATTCCATGGTGTACATATACCACAATTTGTTAATCCATTCATGAGTTGATGGGCACTTGAGCTGCTTTCATGACTTGGCAATTATGAATTGGGCTGCAATCAACATTCTGGGGCAAATATCTTTGTTGTAAAATGATTTTTGATCATCTGGGTAAAGACCTAATAGGGGGATTTAGGAGACGCCAACATTGGAGCAAGATGATCTGCAGCTGAGGCGTGGACCTTGGACCATTCCTCCACAGGAGCTCCTTGTGGAAGAAGAGCCTGTGCCCTCAGCCTGTAGTCATTGTTAATTACTCCCCTCACCTGTATCATTCCGTTTCAATAAAAGGTTGGTGCAGAGGTTGCTCGGGGCTACCCGGGAAAGTAAGGGCTAGCCCGCCTTCTGCAAGCTTGTACTTCTAATCCGCCTCTCACCTGGTTCCTTCCTGCGCTAACCGAGACCGGGGCCACAGGAGCCTGCCGGGTCACGACAGGAGGATTGCAGGATTATTGCAGTCTAAGTATCTTATGTTAATTCCTCCTATAATTATCTATAAAGCTTTTCATTGGTTCCCCAGGTCCTTAGGTATTCTTATCTAATTCTTTTTTTTTTTTTTTTTTTGAGACAGAGCCTCAAGCTGTCCCCCTAGGTAGAGTGCTGTGGCATCACAGCTCAGAGCAACCTCCAACTCCTGGGCTCAAGAGAGTCTCCTGCCTCCACCTCCCAAGTAGCTGGGACCACAGATGCCCACCACAATGCCTGGCTATTTTTTGGTTGTGACCATTGTTGTTTTGGCAGGCCTGGGCTGGATTCAAACCCACCACCTTAGGAGTATGTGGCTGGCACCTTAGCCACTTGAGCCATGGGCACGGAACCTTCTTGTCTAATTCTTATTGGTCACAGATCACCTTGGTTGCCACGTGTGCCCATTTTCCTTCTCTTTTTAGCCATAATTGCTTCCTGCTATTTTCTGGACAATTACGGTGTCCATTACCTTTGTGATGTTTGTGACATTTTCTATGCACTATTTTGTAACTGTTACTTTTAATATACTTTGTGTCACAATCAAGAAACTTCATTTTGTGGAGAACAGGACAGACTGGGTCAATTGAGTTACAAGGTTCCCCAAACCCATTGTTTGCTCCAGGGCTCTTTTTAGCTTTCTTATCTAGGAGGCCAGAATTTTCTCCTACTTCCCTAAATCCCTTCTCATCCCCAATCATATGTATAAATGGGAAAAGCCCACAAAATAGGCAAAATACTTTCTCTACCAGATATTAAATTTGTGTATATTAAAACTAAAGCCATAGTAATTATGATGATGATTGCTTCTCAGCCTTCTGGCTAAGATCAAGTGTAGTAATTACGATGACAAAGTAATTAACACTAGGGCATCTGAGAACATTGGAATGAGCTATTCTGTTTATGCACACTTTATGACCAAAGGAGTATTATAAGTTAGAGGGGAGATAATAGGCTATTCAATGGTGTGTTAAAATTATGTGTGCCTATGGATAACATATGTGAAACTGGATACATGCTACCGACATGCACATTAAAAAAAAGTTAGAATAAAGACTCAAATGTCAAAAACAAAACTTTAAAACTTTTTACTGGCAAAGTCGAAAAACATCTTTAGGATCATTAGGGTAGTAATGAATTCTTAAATAAAGTTGAGAACATAAATCATAAAAATGATTAATTCAACTATACTAAAAGTAAGGATGTCTATGTATCATGAAATAGCATAAAGAAAACATAAAAATGAGTCATATTTGCAAGGAGATACTTGCAGCACGTATAACCTATTAACAATTACTATTCACAATATGTAAACCATAACTGCATATTAGGTAACCAATCAAATGAAAAATGGACTAAAGGCAAAACTAGACATCTTAGAAAGAGGAAACAGGAACCATTAAATTGCTGGTAGGAGTATACCCTGGTGCAATGACACTGAACCACAGTTTGGTATAACCCAATAAAGTTTAGCATGCCCTTACATTAAGTTCCTGAGATTGCATTCCTAGATGTATACCCAGAAAATTCTTACCCATGTGTGTGTAGAAGATGTTTATGATAATGCACATAACTTCATCTTTTATATAAGCAGACAACTGTTAACAACTCAAATCTCTCTCAAGAATTAATTGGTAAATATTCTGCAGTCTTGCTACAAAATTCTACACAACCCATATATGTACTAAAATGATTAATATTCAATAAATAATATTAATACTATGTGAAACAACAAAATACTATGTGAAACAACAAAATAGCTGAACAGATACAAAATATTTGTCTTTATATGTATAATAAAAAATAGGAAAACTAAACTATATGTTTTTCAGTGATGTACATATACTATTTAAAAAAATATTTAACTGTTATGGAAGCCCAGGGAATTTTATCCCTATTTTAACATGGCACTTTGGTAGACTGATTATTTTAAACTGAAAGCAATTGAAAGTCAGCAGATGTTGGTATAGACTCTGCTCTGATATTCCCTTATCTATTTTAAAGCTGGATCCTCTTCCAAGAGAATATAATTGCCTTCTATCTCCCCCCATATCTCATTATGTAGCATAGAAAAGAAGACTAACCATACCTGGACAGACTTTTGTATGAGATAATATTTCTCTCTTGATCTCATTCCAATTCTAAAGAGAATCATTTACTAGTTAACTTCTGTCTTCAGGATCCATTACTTTCTTTCTAATAATCACTTACTATACCTCAAAAGAATTATCTGTATTCCCTATTTTCCTCTCCCCTGTGAAGAAGGGTATATAAGCACCAGTGCCCCACTGAAGGATTAGGTAATCACATGTCTGTGATTTTCCCCTGTGCACATTCAATACATTTGTATGCCTTTTTCGCCCTGTTGATCTGCCTCTTGTCATTCATCCTTCAGAGGTTAAAGGAAAAGTTTTCCCTATGTGACCTTACACTACTCAAGTTTATATTAACTTCTAGTGAAGCCAGCTCCCTGAACAAATTTCAATGAACCCTATATATTTTTTATAATCCTCTCCCTTAAGTAATTATTTGACCTTTTGTGTTATTTCTCAGAAATGGTGATTTTTCTGTAAGACAAAGTAGTTGAGACTCCAAAGCCCTCTGACACCAAGAGTTGCATGCCCCTCAAACTGCCCCAAGGTAAGTGGCTCATTCTTAAAGCCCATGACTTCAGTTAATTGGAGGGAGGGATTTGAGGCAGCTTCTTTCATTCTCAGACATGATGTCTTTCATGTTAAAATTTCCTTCTTCCTTAGCAATCTTCATTGTTTTAATCATTGGATCCTTGTGAAATGTGTAACTGGACCTACTCCAAAATCTACTTGGAGTTTCAATAACAATTATGGGGGCTCATCTGGGATAATGCTCTTGAGTCAGTTGCCTCAGAGCAGGAAGAGACCAAAAACTCCCTCCACAGCTGCCTGGACACATTCATCAAAGGACAGATTTGGACATCCTCAACAGCTCTGCCATCACAGTCTCCAATACATCTGTAATTGCCTCAGAAAAAGGACCTCTGGATTTTGAAGTGTGTCTGAGCAGATGAGTGCTATTTGACATTGCCACACTCTGGAGGATGCCTCTTCCATTTGGGGAGTTTCAAGAGAACTCCCATTTGTGTTGGGTTGGATAAGTGCTCAAATGTTTGTGAGAGCGGGAGTGAACCTAACTGTTTTGATTAATCACTCTCTCGGTTTATTAGTTGAACTGCAGTTTGATATTTGGAATCTCTTGAATTTCCCTTTATATTTAATATTTACCTGTATTGGAGCATCACATGTAAAAGGGAGTCTGTTAAACTTTCTGATTCTATTACCTTTTCTGTCTACTCAGAATTTTCTGTGCATGGTATTACAAGCATAATCAAAGTTTGGGGAGGTTGAAAGACACTTCTATGCATGCTTCTGCTTCCCCAAAATAAATAAAAAGAGTGAGTGAAATTTTAGACAGATAAGGAAAGTATATTAACTATACACAACTTTGAGAGGTATAAGCTCCTTCTTAGAAATCTAATATGTTGGGTTTCAAGGTGGCTTCCCACCTTCCAGAACATTAGGGTTTCAGGCAGCTGCCTAGGCCCTTGGTTCTTAAAGAGTGATAACAAATGGGTACCCATTGTAGTGACAAAAATTGGTTATAGTAATAATCCAGGGTTCTGTTAATAGTCTGGGGTACTGCCTGGGTAAGGACCTCCTTGTGGTTCAGAGTTTACCAAGGAACCACTTTGATGGACAAATAATGACATGCTAATTAGCTCTAAGTCACTTTCCAAATCCTATTACTGTGCCTGGCCCCAGGGTCTTCCTTCTTTCCCTAAGTATGGCAATTAGTTATTCGGTTCCTCTATTCAAGGCTGAGCAGGGATCCCCATTTTCTAGGCCTGGGTTACCTCAGAAATCATTCTCATCTCCAGGCACAAATAGACCCTTACCAGGCCGCATTTAAACAAGGTCAGGAAAAAAAGTAGCTTGATCAGTATCTCATCTGGGCCTTTCCTACACACACACACACACACACACACACACACACACTGCTGCCTTGCCAGGGGTTAGGACTACAAGGACCACATTTCTTTGCTAGTTTTAGAATTATTTTCTGCCTGCAGGGTTTCTGGCCAATTATGACAAGTTCTGGACATACATTGCCCAAACCCAACTGCAGTAATAAACCCCTAGAAGGCTGGGCTGCCCAGTTGCCCCTCCCCATTTTGTTGCCAGAGCTTCTAGTCCCCTTCTTTCTCTTATCTATCTCTTTTATCATAAGTAAACTTTGTCCTTTCTCTTATTTTTGTGGTTGCTTATTCTCATTGTCTATGGTTTCATTCTTCAAACCCTGAGGTCAAGGACCTAACACAGAGAGAAATTCTAGCTACCATAGGATGGAGGCAGGACAGTAGTAGACAGGGTGCCCTTGTCCTTTTTCCCAGGTGGGGCAATTACTCCAGGCAGCCCCACAGCAGAATACTCATTTTTTCCTTTGTCTTAGAAAAGTCACAATTCTAACTATCTATCTAAAAACTAGAGGAATTTGGGGAATGGAAATTATTTTCTAGGGGATACTGGAACAGTATTTTTTCCCAGAAAGGATCCCAGAGAAAATTAGGTACGTCTTTTAATACACTTTGCTATCATGGTGGGGAGATGGTGGCAATTTTCAGTGACAGATCCCAAAGTTTCCTTCCTTCTCCTACCCCAATTGCATTCTTTTTCAACAGGAAGCAACTAGGATAAACTAAAAAGAAGGAGAGAGTAGTAAATTATCACATGAAAAAATTTTGGGGAATCTTGTGTGTTTTTTGTAATCCTCTCCATTAAATCACATCTTGAATTTCTGAGTTCTTTCCCAGAAACTGTAGATTTTCTTCAAGACAAAGGATTCAAGATTCTGAATGCCCCAGAGTAGACTTCCTCATACCAAGACTCATCATCCCCCTCAACCTGTCTCAAGGCACTTGGCCTCTACTTAAAAAGTCCAAGATCTCTGTCAGTAGAAGAGACCAATTTGAGGCAGCTTCTCTCATTCTCCCCACAGGAGTTCTTTTGTATTAACAAAATTCCATTTTTTCCTTATCAATTCTTGTTGTCTCAATGATTAAATCTTTGTGTAAGGAGCTACTGGATCTAGGCTGAAACTCCCTTACAGTTTTAATAACACTAGAGGAAAGAGAAAGGGTCTTTGATCAATGAGGGAGTGGTCCACTGGACTTTCAAACTTATTAATAAATTTCAGTTTTAACTGGCAAGTCAATTAATATTTTTATAGTGTCATTGAATTGTAATTCATTCCCAACTTATATAAAATATTTTCACCAAAATAGTAATAAAACCCCCAAATGCATTTGATGTCTAAAGTATTCAGATTTGACCTAATTGCCCATCAAAAAAATAAAGTAGATTTCTCTGAATTTGTTTTACATTTGAAAACTAAATGATATGCCAGAGGTTGTGGGTTCAAACCCAGTCCCGACCAAAAAAAAAAAAAAACAGAGTCATGGCCTATTTCCCTACAATAAAAGATAAGCGTTGGGGGCACCTCACCAGCTACCCACAAACTCTTTTCACCTCCTCCTTCTCCTGTGACTTCTAAGACAAGACACAAAGGATCTGACTAGCTGCACCCCCTAGAAGTTCCTGCTTAAAGACCCTAACCTGTAGAATGTGCCCACTCCATATAAAAGTGGTCTGTAACTGCCCTCAGGTGCAGATACCATCTTTGCACTGCCCAGGCAATTCATACTCCCCTTTCAGTAAAGCTGGCCTGATTA
This sequence comes from Otolemur garnettii, assembly GCF_000181295.1. NCBI lineage: Eukaryota > Metazoa > Chordata > Mammalia > Primates > Galagidae > Otolemur > Otolemur garnettii. The sequence goes on along the minus strand of NW_003852488.1, from coordinate 3,871,555 downwards.
TCTGTCTTGTGGCCTCCTCTCTGAGTGCCACTGATAACACCTTTCAATAAGTTAATGAGAAAAAAAATTAAAAAGAAAAATTTATACATGTGTGCATGAGAATAATATAAAATACAAAAACTCAAAAAACTGCTTGGCAATTGATAGTTAAATACCCTCTTCTTTAGAGAGAGGAGATGGGAATATAGGAATAAATGATTTTTCAGGGAAATGAAAGCTCAAAGAACCATAGTCTGAGACCAAGTGTCTCTAAACTTCAAGGAAGATGAGAAAAGGTGAGGGGTGGAACTTCACTATGAACAAAAGCTGTTTATTAGGCAGATAAAGTTTCCCAGGTAATCTGTAGGAGCTGCTCTCAAAAGAATGGATAGCGACCTGTGGCAAAATGGTCTGTCAGACTTCTAAAAGGGTCTAGCTTCATTGTTTCCTGTGAGTTAAACTTTCTTAAATCCCAGTAAGTTGTGGCCCAGAGAATGTCTGTTTACATCTACTATTTACTTCACTTTACTAATGCAGGTTTCCTCTACAAATGCAAATCTCCCATTAACTAAAATATTAATGCGTTTTGTACTTTGGGAAAAAGGAGAGCTTTATTTCTTATAAAGGATAACAACCAATTGAGGGCCACTCCAACAGGCTGGAAACTAGAGCCCCAGGCAGAAGGACAGACAAAAGGAACAAGATTTTATACTGAGTGAGATGGCCACGTATACATACTCAACAAGCTATACTCAAAGTCATGAACATTTACAAAAAACGGAAAATCATGCAAATTTGTGATTGTGCTTTATCTGTTTCCAATTCCATCATGGCTGGGAAATTGGTTTTACAGCATTTGGGGGTGTCTCTTTAGCAGAAAAGGATACACTCAAGTAATAGAAGGCTTAGAATTTCATTTTTAGTTCACAGCCCTCCTGCTTCTGGTCAAGATGTGTGAGAGGTAGCAGTGATGTTTGAATTTGAGTGGAGTGGCTATTTGCCCTATGGTCATTGGAGCCCTCAGTGGGACCCCTATAGCCAAGGGGAGATTTAGAACCATAGAAACTTATAGCCAATTAAACTATTAGAAATCAAGTGGAGAGAAAAAGAAATGCTTCAAATTACTTATAAAATATGATTTATCAATTCATTTTGAGCTCAAAAGAAGAAAAAAGTTGTCTTAAACTCTGGAAAACAAAACATAAAAAATTTAGCAATGTTTTAAGCAAATGGTCAAAACATCTTAGTTCATTCCCATGTAATTAATTCCTGCTGTGCTTGAGATTGGATTTTTAAAGTAAAGCAGTTTCTTTAGAGTCTGGATGGAACCTACAGTGATGACTAGATGTTAAAATCAAAGTATCATTAGAAAAAGTAGAAGTAGCTTTTATATAGTAAAAAAAAAAAAAAAATAGTTAATATTTGGAAGAGCTTATCCTGGAGTTTGTATGTCACAAGGTGTGGTTGTAGGATGTTAGGAGAAAAGATGGGGCAATTTCATGGAGGCCAAATCAGAAAAATAGAAGAAGAGTTCAATATTATATTCAGGAATAAATTTAGGGTTTTGTCTAAATCATGTGATCTCTAAAGAAGAATTAAAGTAAAATAATAATTGTCTGTGGATGAGAAAAGCTATCAGAATAGCCATGGACAAAGAGATATTTGAGAAATAAATTTGGTTATTTTGTGGCATACAGTAACTTAACGCAATAACTATAATTATTAGTGATAAAACATATCAAAGCATATCAGAATTTTAGGAATCTCTTATAATTTTGGAGCACATATTAATAACATGCTTATGTAAATGTAACCCAGAGAAATTTAAATACCATTTCATAATTGACAATGTTTCCTGTATAGTTGTAATTTACCAAATAAGCCAAATGTGTTTCTCTTTGATTTTCAGTGGCCCTAATATTAGAATGCTAGTTTGACGTGAAAAACACAATTTAGAAATTTTGATTCTGAAAAGTTTCTTAAATGTTAAAGCTTTAAAATAGCTGTTGGCATAAAACAAGATTGTAGGTTACTATAAAATAGTCAGTTACTTAGTCAAAAAAATTGTTTCCTGTAATGGGCAAGTTCCCAGCCTGTCTCCCAGGGTTGCTGAGAAACTTACCCAAACTGTAACCATTACTACTAAAACTGTAACCATTGCTACCCAAGCTGTAACCATTGTTACCCAAATTGTAACCCCACCCTGAGCTAACTGCAACATTCCACTTCTATACTGGCTTGCTTGCTTAGCTACACAAAAAAGGTATAAAAGATAACCTGCCCTCCACTAAGGGGCCACCTGTCTCTTACAGCAGCGGTCCCCTGCACAGGTATAATAAATCACCAATTGATTGCATCTAAGTGGCATCCGAGTCTATCTTTTCAGGTGGTGAAGGTTACAACATTTCCAACCAAATCCACTTTTTTAACATATTTTGTTTATAGAATTGTTTCTTTCCTATCTAGTAGCTTTGATTGTATATATTAATTATAAAGATAACTTCAGTAACCTTCAGTTAAAGTAAGTTTGA
>NW_003852488.1:3856076-3867897 GCF_000181295.1 Otolemur garnettii | reverse complement strand
TTTTTTTTTCTAGTCCTTATCGTAAACATTGTCATCGTTGTTAAATTTTAAGCCTTTTTAGTTCTGTGAAGGCAAAAAGTGGAAACCTAATAATCACATGTATATGTAAAAAAAAAAAAAGCCTCACATGCCTCATGCCTCTCATAAGTGGAAGAGAGAAAATTTAAGGTTGTCTTTGGCTTGCAAAGCAAAAAAGACACATTTTGAGAGACAAAGTGGGAAAAGTTTTGACTAATTAGCCAAAAGTGGTCTTGTAATGTAAATAAAGTCTTGAGTAATAAGTTTTAAGCGAGAGTAGATGGTAAATGTTTCATTTTTTTTTTTTTTTAGGTCTTTAAAGGTGGAGACTCTTAACTAAAACATTTCTTTACATAAAGAAAGGATAGTCCTTGCCATATGTATATATGTATATTATATAAAAGATAGCTTTGAAGCAGTCATTAAAACTATGTGAAAGAAATATGCCCTTGGGCAAAAATTTTCGTCTATTTTTAAGCTAAAAAGTTTTAAAGGTGTTAGGTTACCAAAAGTTTCACTTGGCTTAATGAAGAATGAGGAAAAGTGATTTGAGGATAAGGAAAGAGAAGTTTATTAATTTGTTAGCAAATGAAGAGGATGGTAGACACTTGTTTTACAGGGCCTTCATCCTATTTATAAGTAGAAATACAGAGGTTTTAAAAGGATTTTTCAGCTTCAGGCTATTGCTCCTCAACTATAACATCTCTGGTGAAGACAATCTTATGACCTCTGCCCAGACCAGTCTGTTGAGTCAGCTCCTTTGGTGCAAAAAAAACCAAAGAACATTCCCCTCCTCTTCTGATTACTGGCTTTGGACAGGGATGCAAGTTTTAATTCCCAAACAGAGTTGGGAGGGCTTAAGAGAGATAATTTGTAAGACTTTTACCCTCTTTCAGGCTGTTCCCTGTGTTACATACTTCCCACTCTCAATTTTACCCTTCCATGTCTACGGGAGGAGGGGTGGCCTTGCCATCAAGCTACTTCGTATTGAATTGGGGTGTTCTAGATGGTAGGGTTGTGCTTATTTTTGCTATTGAAAAGCTTCAGTAGTAGATGATGCCACAGATTACCAGACAAAAGAAGGCATAAACAACCACCACAACCCTGAGGACTGATGAGGCAGAATGGAGGATACATCATAAGAGAACTTTTATACTGCTTAATATTGAAGACACTGGTAGGGCAATGGGTCCTTATAGTTACCTTAATTTCTGATACAGGGCTGGGCAAGAAAAAATCGTGGGACCCCTGACTATAGAGCTATTTGTTGCACCTTGTAGGTGATCTTAAAGAGAGGTTTCTGCAAATTCTTAAATCATCCTGAATGAGGTTTAGGATAATAAACCAAGCAGTGAGATAGCTCAGTAGCAGAAGAGATAGACTTAGAAAACCTTACTAAGGAGTTGTATCTCCATCCTGTAGATTAGAACAAATAACCAAGAAACGGTTAGCAAAAACATCACCATTTTCATGTTTCCTTATTCTTATGCAGACTTTAGATCATATAAAGGCTGACTTACCTAAGTGTTAAAGTATGAGCATCCTCATAAAACCTTGTGGACCAGCTGAATCCAACTAGGTCCTCCCCAGACTGGGAACCAAGAAAAATATTCTGTCTGGAGGCTAGAGTGGAGGGAACCAAGGAAACTAAAGTAACCTCCCCCAAAAACTTGGGGCCCAAAAGACATTTATTTCCTCCAGGGTCTGGAATGGAGGGAACCAGAACCAAGGAAAATTGAAGGGGTGTGGAGAGACCTAAAGTCTCTTAGATGTTCATCCTAAGTGAAGCCATCTTGGATGCAGAGGAGCTTAGTGACGTTCCTCTTAAGGAGGCTGGGGAAACAACTGAGCTACCGATTGGCTTGTGCAAACCTCAGTACACTGACCTCTGCTCACACTGGGGAAAATCAGAGGACTCCCTGGAACTCTTCATGGTTGTTACTTTGTTAACTAAAAAAATTAATAAGATTTATACTTTGGAAAAAAAGAGCTTTATTTCTCATAAAGGGAATCAGCCTTTGGGATAGCCATTCCAACAGGCTGGAAAACAGAGCCCTGGCCAGGCACACATGCTTCAAAGGATAGACAAAAGGAAGATTTTATACTGAGAAGGATGTTTGAATACATATATTCAACACCTGTAGGAGGAATCATGAGTGTTTATGAGACAGTGAATTCATGCACATTTGTGGTTTATCTCTCTCCCAGCCTATCATGGCTGAGAACCTGGCTTTAAGGTGTTTCTGGGGTTGCCTTTGCTAAGAGGGGTATTAGCAAATACATAATACCATTACCCATTAGCAAATATGTAACACCTCTTAGTGTAATACCATTCAGGTATTAGACGGTTAAGGATTTCATTTTTAGTTCACATCCTTGACAAAAGACAACTTCTCAGGGCTACTTCTGTGTTTTCAATCCTTCTGAATAGCCATCTCAAAACATGTTGGTGAAATACACATTTGGGAGTAAATATTCTGGCTTCTTTCTCCTTCATCTTCTAAGGTCATAACTGCACAGAGACTTATTAATGTAAGTAAGTGGCAGCACCATGTGTATTGTGGGCTATTTCTCTTCCTTTTGCATCCTCTTCTCCTCCCCCTTTTTCTCCTTTTTGTCTTCCAGACACTACTTTTAAAAACAAATTAACTCTGTTATAGGTAAAAACTCACCACAAACTCTGAAAAATATTTTGGTTTTCACTTTCATTTAAACTGGAAGTATTTCTTCTCCAAAATCTCTGGAAGAAGGGAGAATACTCAACTAGTGAATAATTCCTTAGAGAATTCACTAAAAAAGCATTGTAGTTATTATAAATTACCTGAAATACTGGCAGCAGAAAAGATACAATTCTGTGGATAAATGTAACAAGAACTACCATAGAATCTTCATGCCTAATATTGCTACATGATACATATTTTTAGACTCTTTAAATAATTCAACACTCTAAAAATTAAGACATGATCTGTTATAAGTAAATAAGACAAAACAAAAAACAAATGAGCAATTAAAAGTAAAAAAGCAAACTCAAAGTTTAAGCTGACCAGTTATATCCATGTGGTTCAAGAACAAACAGAAACTCGGTCAGCTACGAAGCTCTTTTCTCTCCATCCTGACCTTCCAGCAAAGCAGATAACTCCGTGGGAGGAAGCACTTCACCCCTCCTTTAGATTCTGTACGTTTTTTATCAAAGCATTTTTTTCCTTTCTCTGATCTATGCTTCTTTTTTTCTCTTTATGTTCATGGAAAAAAATAAATACAAAAAAAAAGAATCATTAGCTTTCATAATCTTTCATCCCTTTGAACTTTTCCTGGGCTTATATCCAACTGCTATACCTAAGTAAAACAAATTTTAATTGTTAATTTTCCTAGTCACTCACATTCTAGTCAGATATCAGCTGAAACAATGCAGAAACCCGTTTCCAGTATCTATGACTATGTTAGATAGTGTCTGTCCAGGACACAATCCCCCGCACACTGTGGGTGCTCAGTTGTCATTAATCTCTCATTTCCCACATTTGGGGTCACTCTTTTTGTGTTCAATCCCATAGTTTGCATACACTCACAATTTTTATCTAGGAATTTATCAGCCTCTAAGGGATCTCTGAAGATAGCTGAGTGGGGAGTCAAATCATTATTTATTTATTTTCAGATATCCGACTCCTCCAAGATTCTCTATCATTTGATGGGGGCAAGATACATAATTGTTTTGATAAATAAAAAAAATTTAAAACTGAAATAAGTCACTGCCATACACAAATCACTGAACTGGCCCAAGTGTGGACAAAAACCCAAGACTGAGCCTATGTCTTTTCACAACCATTCTAAAAGCATGACAAAAGTAAAATGGAAAGCAAGCTTGCCCTTTGTAACTCACTATGCATAGCATTACCTGGGTGCTGGACAGATAGCTCCCTGTTGGTGTCAGGAGGCTCTGTGAGTTTGTCTCAACTACTCAAGCTATTTTAACTTGATAGCATTTTCCTGCTAATACACAATAGCAGCAGCAGGAAATTGTCCCTACAGAAAAGTCTAGCAATGCTGGAAACCAGTATTCTAGTTATGGAAGCTGTGCTCCCATTCCACAAATACTGCAACTGGTAACATGGATCATAGAATGAAAAGCTTGCGACAAGCATTTGAGAAGCTCTGCTCTGGTCATTAGTGAGTGAGGGAAGTCTCCGTCAGTCTGCGTGAGTAATTTGTAAGTGAGACAGTACCAAATGATATGTCTACCCCCCCTTGCATTTTTTTTCCGAATGGTTAGAAATCCCTTGGTATAGGCATCAGTTTGGAAGTAAATGTGGAATTTTACTTAAACTACATATAGTGAAGGATTGACCCTTTAGGTGTGAGACTTGGCAGCTGAGCTACATGGAAAATGCGTCAGGAGGAGAAGAAATCAAAACACTAGGCAGAGGCGGATGCCAATGTATCATTCATATCTGTGACAGTCATGATTGTGTGGCTTCTCAGATTAGAAAACAACATATAAAGTCATCGGTGTTTGCAACTTTGTACCACTGTACGTAGCTGGGGTGCCCGTGCACAGAATGTTGCCATGTAATTGCCTGCTCTAATTTGAAGAGTTCTTTTTTATCAAAATCTTTTCAGGAATATAAGCAGATTCTCATTTTGTATATCAAGCTGCCACCACCTTAAGTTTTAAAACAAACGATAAAACTAGAAATCAGAGAACTTCAAAGGAAATTTCAGAACAGCCCAACCTTCTAAATGTTAATCATTCTCACTTTCAAATCCAGGTATTCAATAAATAGTTGTTGAATTAAGCGCAATTCCAAAACAAACAGTTCTCCTGTGTATTATTCAGTCTTAGAATTACTTAGGCCCACTCCCAAGGATAATAAAAGGGAATACTTTCAATTTTTTTTCTATACAGATGAGAATCATATGAACATTTTAACTTTTAACAAACTGGGAACCTGTTTGTTAGTTTGGAAGCAGTAACCATTCTAAGTATAGAATATGGAGCAGAGCCTAGATGTAAATTCTGTTCTAGTTGCTATTTTCTTTCTACTCTTAATGCTAACGATGTTGAAAATAACAGCAGAGTCGTGTGATTAAATCAAATGTAGGTGGCTAGAAATATGTCAGATAGTAGAATATGCTGGTGAGTACCTCTGTATATTTGCCATTGAGAAAAGGTTGGAAGAGAGTGTCTGTCTCGTGACTACAGACCCTTTCCCTTGCAGATGCAGGCTGTGAACTTGGCTATAAGGAAGAAACCCAAGTACTCCACTCGGTGTAACACATTGCCTCTTCAGAACATCAGGCAAATATACTTCAAAACATTGCAAACAGAGGAAATCTGGAAGCCAATACAAATTGCATAATATTATTTGGAAGGCAGTATAATAAATTGGACACCACAAAGAAAAAAAAGCAGATTTAAAGCCAACTTTTGGTACTTATAAACTGTACAATCTTTACAAATTAGTTTCCTAAGTCTTATTTTGTCTGGATATGAATTAGATTGTTATTAGAAACAAATTAACCAACCAATAAAGCAGCTAGCACAATTCCGAGCTCCCTGTTGATAGTCCATGGATGTTAGCTACCATTCTCTCTCCTTTCTGACCTCTCATCAGTATTTTTGTCTTCCTATCTAGGATCATCTCCAATTATTTTTCTATACATGCAAACCGGCCATACTTTGTAACTTGCTACAATAAGTAAAGAGTTTCTAAAGTGGATGGGTGGATGGGTCATATTATTTTTTAAAAAGTAAGATAAAAAAATCTGTAAAAAACAAAAAGAGGTTGCATCAGGTTTTGAAGATGCAGTTTAAAGAGTAAAAGATGAGTGGAAAGATAACTATAGAATTTTCAAAAGACTCATAAACGCTCCATAGTCTGGCGATCAGTATGGATATCCTATCATGAGCATTAAAAGTAAAACATGAGTATTGATAACAGTTGTTTTTCACTGATAGAATCAGAACTAGCCATTGCCAAAAACTTTTTTCTGCACCACCAAATGCTAGCCAGACTGCTTGGAGCCCTTTCTCAGCCTCATCCTTGACCTGTAAAGACTTGAACAAAATGCTAACAAAGTCTCCAATAGCTCAGGGTCACATTTCTATCTTGACTCTAGCCTTGCTTAAAGTGTCTGCCTGAGAAAACTCAAGACTGTCAAAAGCATTTACTGTGTGTTCCAGCCAGCACCTGAAGACAGGGCCTCTCTAGGCCTCCCGGTCCATGTGAGATGGTAGGAGCCCAACTTCTGGAAGTTAATAAACTCAGATGGGTTTCACATGACCCATCCCTCTTCCAGATTTTTGTACCTTTCACTTCCTTAACTGTATGGTGCCATTGCTTACCTTCTCCTCATTTCCTTATTCTCTCTTTAAAATGCTGAGTCGTCCCTGCACAAAGTTCCGTTCATGCTGGACAATTTTTCCTCACTACAATGGTACATTATGGCTTCAAATCTGTCTTACCACTTAAACTAGCATCCAGCTTTGTCTATCTTTGATATCTTATATAGCACTAACACAGCTAATCAAGATCTCTGATATTTTCCTAGAGTACCTAAATTGCAGAATTTATCAATCTTATCATCTACTAATTTTTTTTTATGATACATACTAACAGTAAGTTTGGAATTTATTTTTAGTGCAGAAGAAATTTGAGGATTTGAAAACACAGGTGGTATTTATGTCTCTTCTTACAATAGGTACTCATGATGGTAAGAGCAAATAAATTTAAATTGGAAATGAAGTGGGTCTAGAAAAACTTGCACTGCGTTTGATCTGCAGCGTAGTTCCCACTCATATTGGTTGCCAGACTGTTCAGTGTTTCTGAGTGCATTCCCTGCAAACTCCTCTGGGACCTTGCTCCGTGGACATCTTTACTTTCAATTTTTGGTCACTACACTGCAACTGGATTCTTTTCAGTAACTCATTTTGTGTCTCTTCTGTCCCTGCTGAGAAGATGCTCGGCTCTTCTTGCTAGTCATTATTTCATTACCAGGCATCACTGTAGTGCCATGCCAACAGTCAAAAGACGCTCCCTAAGATGTTAACCTAATCATCTGTTTTGGCTTTTCTGCAGCATTTAACACTACTAGTAATATACATTTTTCCTGAAATATACTATTTTTCTGACTTCTTAGAAACTATTCATCTGTGTTTTCTGTAATTTGGGTTCACATTTTCAGTGTTTTTTTTTAACTCGAGTCATTGGGTTAAAGGATTTCAGAGAGTCTATGACCACTCATTATGGTGACTTTGTATGTTTCATGGAAGATGGTTCGTGAGTTTGATCAATGTGTTAAGAAGCCTGTGGAACCCCACTATGAGACCTGCTATCATCAGTTGTTTTATGGGTAATCTCAAATTTTGGCAACAAATTCTGTTCTGATCTCAAAAGCATTATTTCCATATGGCAGTCTTGTCCCCAAATTGACACCATTATCATGCATAAAATATCTCCACCTCTTCAGCTTCTGTCACTTGTGAGTATTTACCCTGGTTTTTCTTATTTCAGTTTATGGTGTTGGTTATCCTAAATCAAAAAATTCTCACTGATGTTTAACTCCTGTCCTTTTTCCTCCTATTTAATAGTCACCACATCTTGCATTTCTACCTTAAAGACATCTTTAAAATAAATTAGAAGGAGAGGAAGAGAAAAGAAATGAGAGACAGTGGCTCTAGTCAACAGCCCTGGGCCCTACCAGACACCACCAATCCCTGTCTTGCTTTCCTCTCAGCTCTGATTAAGTGGAGCAATTCTGCTAGGCAGGGTAGGGATCCAAATTTCTTACACTGTGTGATCCACCATATGAAAGGCCTTTGCTCCTAGCTGTCAAAGAAAAGAAGAACCATGAAAGAAGATTCTGTACAACTTTTAAAGATCAGATGTGGGAGTTGCCTGAATGGTTTCAGCTCAAGTCACCACCAGATCTAGTCAACCGGACTCATCCACGTGCAAGGAGTCTGCAGAGTGTGGTCTTCCTCTGTGCCTACAGAGAGGAGGCAGCCAACAGAGATGGGTTAGGGGCCACGTGGCACTATTTCTGCCACATTTATTCAACCTCAAGACTATTCAAACATAAATCTATGTTGAAACTTCTCAGACTTCAGAAATGTTACATGTTTCCATTACCACATCTCTCCACTTGTACCCCTAAATGTCTTAGCACAATAACTAAGAAAATGCCATGAAGGCCATGTTAACCATTTGGATGAAAGTATTTCAAATTGTATACAGAAACAGTACACTGTACCCCATGACTACATTAATGGACACAGCTATGATTTAATAAAAATAAATAAATAAATAAATGTCTTAGCACAATAACTAAGAAAATGCCACAAAGGCTATGTTAACCAGTTTGATGAAAATATTTCAAATTGTATATAAAACCAGCACACTGTATCCCATGACTGCATTAATGTACACAGCCATGATTTAATAAAAAAAAATACACTTTGTTAACTTCTTCATTATATACCTCTCTGCACTTTTCCACAAGCCTTTCAATATCAGATATGGAATCTTATTAATCTTTGTAGTTTCTAATTTGTAGTACGTGATAATGCTCAAAATGCATGTTGGATGTACTCACTCCCTTAATTTTGTAGGATTGCTTAAGTAATAGCATTTCTTCTTTACCATTTTCCTGGAGAACATATATTTATATAGATACTGCACAATATATAAAATTACCCATAGTTAACTACAGACAAAGTTTAATGCAGTATTCATAAAAATGTAATTTATAAATGGTAAATCTGTATTATTTCTCATGTTGCCCATAACAAAGAACTACTAAGTGAGTCACAATATACACAGGCTAATGGCAGGACCAAAATGTTACTTTATTCCAGTCAATACCTAAGGAAAAGCATTTTTAAAAAAATGATGTTTATGACTCATAATTGTTCATCTATGCAGATGAGTCCTTAATTTTATTTAATTGAAATAGTTTTTATTTTCCAAAAATCAGAGATAATATAGAATCTAAAGTAATATTTTCAATTTTTATTTGTTTCAGTAAAGCAAAGTATTTATAAATATAATTTTGCAAAAAAAAAAAGTCAGTTTAATAGCTCTATTTTGATATCTCTAATTTCTTCAGACTCAGTAGGTGTGAAGCCTAAAGAATAACAGATGGAAAAGTTAAAGAAGAAAAAAGAAACTGTGAAATGTTGCACATAATTCTATTTACTATAATAAAACATAGTGTTAAAAGTGCGGCCTGTTATTGTCACTTATCTCACTGAAATACTTAACATGAAGCATAGCTGATGGTGTTTCCTGAGACCTAAGAATAAGGCTTTATTTTTCTATCTTGAATAAAATTCTGTATCACTGCTACATAGTTTTGAATAACAATAAATCATAACTCTTTTCATACATCCATGAACAAATATTTATGCCCACAACTTAATCATTTAAGAAATGACAATTTTCATGAGGGAGTGAAGATGGGGGATGAGGAAGGAGGTTGGGGGGTCATGGTGTATGACACACCTCTTATAGGTGGGACACAGTTTTAAGAGGGACTTTACCTTAAAAATGCAGTCATTGTACCCTAAGTCTTTGTACCCTCAACTAATCTCAAATATATTTTTTAAAAAGGAAATGACAATTTTAAATGTCACAGCATCATCACTACGTGTTTCTTTCTAAATAAAACATCTATAACAATGTTTGAATTCATTCATCAAACATTGAATACATCTTAATGCACTGAATTCATTTCTTTCTAAGAGCAATAATAGAGAAATTGATTACTTATAAAAATGTAAATCAATGTTTAATATAACCTTCCATTTTTTAACTTATTTTGTTAATGGCACCATTTCATTTCCATAAATCTATGAATAGCTTAGCTCAACACTTTACATAGCATATTGTCTATTAAAAAGTACAAATTAAATTAAATATCTTCCAAAATCTATCCAATATTTTTATTTTGAGGTTTGCCTCCAACTATTTCTTTAATAGAAATTATCTAGCCCCCCAAACGCTGTCTGTTCACATTTACTGAACATCTCTCACATCTCCTCCACACAATCCAGCATCCCAACATGAAAATGGTTTGCACTATCCCAACTCTAGAAATTTGCTCACAGCATCTTTTTCCCCTGGGATGTCCCTTACAATCCATTTTATTATCATATCTCTTCTGCAATGCCTTCTGATGATATGATTTTTATGAAGTCTTCCCTAACAGCCCAGATATAACTGCTTTCCCATGTTTTTTGATCTCTGCTTGCTTCATATTAATGGCATTTGTACAACCCATTATACCCAATTTGAGGGTGAATATCTGAGCATGTTTCCCCTAGGAAATGCTCAGGAACTGTGTTCTCTTACTTTATCAGTTACTACCCTTTACCTATAATAGGCAAAAATAATTAATTGATTTAATATTGTTACAGCATTTCATCCTACTCGTGTAGTCACACACATGTATGAAAACTGTAATAACAAATTACTATTTCACAAATAAAATTAGAAAAAAAAAACAAACAATAGTAATATCAGCCACTTTAACAGATTGTTGGTTGAACTATATGACAGAGAATATTTGGGAAAGCACTTTGGCAATGCTTACTTTAGATGTTAAAACCTAGTGCCTGGAAATTCAAGATTAATATGGTGTCTGGCCAGCAGCCTCGGACTCCCTTCACTAAGTTCCTACCAAAACTATCACCAAGACAGAATGGAAACAAAGACATATATACATGTTGAAAATGGGGCCCAACAATCAATAAATTTCCATAGTATGGAGGCATATATGACTAATGACAATGTTGCTAAAAGTGAACACAAATAATTTCAATTAATTAGTTACATTATGCTATGCGAGTTTCATATGCTTGTGCCTATATGAAATGTGTATAAAGAAGCATCTTTGCTAACTGGCTTCTCTCTTATTTAGAAATGGAAGAGCTGTAATAAACTAAAAATTACATCTATCCAATTAACTTATGGTCATTGTGAAAAGCTCTATCCAAAGTCTAAAAATACCTCTTTCTTTACATGTCGACAAACTAGCAGTTTCCAAATAGACTTGAAAGAAATAGGAGGACCGGGATAGGTTTGTTCATTGAGGAGCATCTACAGTATGACAGACTTCTCCAAATAAAGCAAGTATAGGTGCTCAAAGACACCAGGTATAGCATATATAAATAATTATATCTTTGTAGGAGCCTAATCTACTCTGTCTTTCAGGAACCTAGGGAATAAAGAAAGGAGATGACGACTTTTTCTAATAGCAATGAATTTTAGCATTGAAAACTTGATTAGACGCTCTTCCTGTCCAACTATATATATGAAGAAAAAGAAAGGACTACCAGGGGCATCCCACTGTAGCTTGTGGCTGGCTGTGAATGCTTATCTGTTCTGGAGAATATCACAAAAATCATGCACAGACTTTTTTTTCTTTTTTGCATATCAACTTTTGTTAGTGTTTGTTTATTTAATGTGCAGCCCAAGAAAACTCGTAGATAAACTTTCATAGTCAGCGATGGGTTACAGTTGGATGCCCCTGAAGGGAATAGGTGAGGATAAATACAACTAATGCCATATTTTTAAACAAATAAACACTAAGTCTAAATGCATCTCTTTGTTCATGGAGAAGTCACAGAAAAATAAAAATTAAATTAGTGAGGAAATATTGAAAGGTAATGAACCAAGAACTAGGAACTGTTATTTCTAACACTCAAAGGAAGAACCAGTCTCTGAAAATACTCTACTTCAGGCAACAGAAGAAAATTCTGAAGCCACCCCTAAGTATTTTGAGACATGCAGATTGCTTTTTTTTTTTT
>NW_003852488.1:3831480-3855836 GCF_000181295.1 Otolemur garnettii | reverse complement strand
GCCGGTTAAGCTATAGGCGCCGAGCCACAGATTGCTTTTTTAAAAAAAAGGTTGATGGGAGAAAGGGCAATCCAAAATGTTTATTACACAGAGTGACTGAAAAGGAAGAGATATGAAATAAAGAAGAGTTGTTAGTAAACTATGCAGTAAAAATTTACCTCAAGGCTGTGAACACAGAATAAACATTCAAACTGTGATACAGAACAATATAGATAAGGAGAATACAAAATGAAAAGAGAACTCACAAATGTTTAAATGTTTTTCAAGAGAAAAAAATAATTATATCTAAAGCACTAATAAACAATTTGGAAAAACTCAATCGTACTACAACAAAATCATCTCAAAGAAATAGAAGCAGCAAAACCAAATCGCAAAGTCAATGAAAATAGTAATGCAGAAGACATGTGAAAATTAGATATATTCATACGGGCTGAGTTCCATAATCGAAGTGAAAAGAATGTTTTTCAGAATATACAAACTCTCAAAGTTTCCTGAAAAGAAATTGTATATTGAATAAAACAATAACGAGGGAAGGAAATGCACCCAGCGCTTGGCAGGGATTTGGTCAATGGTAAGAGGGAAACAAACAAGGAGCGATGCAAGGGAACATGAAGAAAGGACTTATTTTATATGAAGCAGTCAGGGACATTCCCTCCCAGCCGAGCAGTTGATAATAGATTTATAAAATTGCAGGTAGATTTTTATTTCATATTCAATTGTGTTGCATGATTTCAAGGTTAGCCAATGGACTTTAGCAAAATGTGCATTGTTATTAATCCTGTTTGAAAAATTTAGGATTTGACAAAAAATGTTCAACATTTGTTTTGCATAATGGTACTTTTTACTTTTTGATAAATAATAATAATGATATCATACAGGTTACAATAGGAAAGCAGTTCTACACATTTTATAGAAAAAAATGAAACATGTTAAATTTACTATCATTGGGATAGGAATCTGGGTGACTCTTTTTATGTTTTTACTATTTTGTATTTACCTATATCCTACCATAAGTATAACTTATATGATCAGAGAAAATAGTAGTATAAACATTATTTAAAAAATAAAATTTCCTCATAAAAATAGAAGTACCTACAGAAGAAATGAAACATCTAAAAAACTATAATTTATAGTTATCCAAAATATTTTCATTTTCTTAAAATTACCTTTTATTAAATGATTTAAGGTATTATAAACCACAATTGTATTTTTCTTTTTTAAAGAAAAAAAGTTTGGCCAGGCATGGTGGCTCACATCTATAACCCTAGCTCTGTGGGAGGCCGAAGCAGGAGGATCCATGGAGCTACGGAGTTCAAGACCCATCTGAGCAAGAGTGAGACCTTGTCTCTCCTAAAAGTAGAAAAAAATTAGCCTAGCATGGTGGCTCATGCCTGTAGTTCCAGCTGCTCCGGAGGCTGAGGCAAGAGCATCACTTAAGCCCAGGAGTTTGAGGTTGCTGTGAGCTATCAATTTATGGTACTCTAGCCTAGACAATAGATCAAGAGCCTATCTCAGTAAATAAATAAGTAAATAAGTAATGCATACATAAATAAATAAAAGAAAAAAATTTTGAAGGGATTCATTTGCAAACATCAGACGATATCAACAATCCTGAACTTGGTTTAAGCCTTTTGTTTCTGGAAAGCAGCAATGGCAAAGAAAACCCCACCTTGTGTTCCTGCAAGTGCTAACTGCGGTGGGGAGGGGAGGTGGGAAACCAACTTACAACTACTCTGAGTGTCATCTCTACTCGGCCCCAGAGACTCAGACGAGACTCCTTTCCATCCCTCCTGAGCTTCATTAGGTCAGTTTAAATAAAGATTTGATAATGTTTGGTTCATATACATTTTACCAATTATACTGATTGCATAAGTTAATTTTTATTTTTAGCAGAAAATGTATAACTTAAAGTAAATAAATAAAAGGCTTTTCTGAAAAGGCAGTTATTTGTCACACCACTTGCTTCTAAACGTTCTCTTCCCTCAGTAATAATCACTTTTATGTATTTTGTACCTATTTCCACATATTAAATAATTAGATGTTTACCTACATGTTTCAGAGCTTTCAGAGAAGCTCTAAATAATCATATTTTAATGCTATAAATGACAATGCCTGGATTTAAAGAGGCTATATGACTTGACTAAAAATTTCATGAGTCTTGTTTGAGGTTCTTAAAGGAAAACTAATAGACAAAGGGCAGAGGAGATACTGTATCATGTTCACCATCTTTGTCCCTGAACATTTTTACTCAATTGGGAAAGGAGTTTTTTAAAAATATATTAAATGAAAAATTATTTTTTTATTTTGATGTCTTTCTCTGGAAGCTCTTAACAGGCCACCATTTACAAGCCAGTCACAGTCAATGTTCTAGAATGGAAATTAAGAGTCATCCTAAACTCAATCAGCTATGGGGCCACAGGGCAGAGTTGTGTTCTTGGAATATCTTGTAAAATGTTTTTTGGTCTTCTGGTTATATACCTAGTAGAGGAACTACAGGATCAAATGGCAAGTCTATTTTTAGATCCCTACGTAATCTCCAAATGTCATTCCAAAAGGAACATAGTAGTTTGCATTCCCACCAACAGTGCAGAAGTGTTCCCTTTTCTCCACATCCATGCCAGCATCTCTGATTTTGTGATTTTGTAATATGGGCTAATCTTACTGGAGTTAGATGACAACTCAAAGTGGTTTTGATTTGCATTTCTCTGATGATTAAGGACGATGAGCATTTTTTCATGTGTCTGTAAGCCCTGAGCCTGTCTTCTTCAGAGAAGTTTCTCTTCAAGCCCCTTGCTCACCCTGAGATGATATCACTTGTTCTTTTCTTGCTAATACATTTGAGTTCTCTGTGGATTCTGGTTATTAAACTTTTGTCAGAGACATAACCTGCAAATATGTTCTCCCTTTCTGAGGACTGTCTGCTTGCTTTATGTACTGTGTTCTTGGCTGTGCAGAAGCTTTTTAGTTTGATCAGATCCCAGTAATGTATTTTTGGTGTTGCTTCAATTGCTCAGGGGGTCCTCCTCATAAAATATTCTCCCAGGCCAATTTCTTCAAGTGTTGAAGGAAAATAATTTTAATTTTTATTAAACATAAAAAGATAGAAAGGTGTCAGGCCTAGGCTATAATGGAAAAATACCAGTTACTATATACTATAGTTAAAATGTTTAACTATTTTTTATATTTAATTTTTAAAACTCCTGCAGTCCAGGAGTTAACTGATATTTTTCCATTATAGCCTAGGCCTGACACCTTTCTATCTTAGCCTAGGTCTACTAGGACTAACAATAATGTCTTTAGGGCTTCTGTTTTGAGACAGAGTTGCACTCTGTCACCTTGGGTAGAAGGCCATGACATCGTAATAGCTCACAGTAATCTCAAATTCTTGGGCTCAAGTGATCTTCCTGCCTCAGCCCCCCAAGTAGCTTGTTTTTTCTATTTGTAGTAGAGATAGGGGTAGATGGGGGCAGGGGGTGGGGATCTCGATCTTGCTCAGGCTGGGCTCATAATCCTGAGCTCCAGCAATCCAGTGCCTCAGCCTGACAGAGTGTTAGGATTATAGGCTTGAGCCACCATGCCCAGCCTTGTTTTTAGGTTTAACCAAAGAACTAGGTCAAACCACTGCATATATGCACACAGTGACACACAAATACACCAACACATGTGATTTTTAGGTGAGATAGAGGACCTTCACTAGGAAAAGTTGGGTTAAAAAATAAAACCCTCAGAGTGTGAGCACTTCACTTAATGCCTCTAGTCAAACTCACAGTGGGTTTCTGTTACTTAGAAGAGGAATGTACTGACTTGGCGCCTATAGCTTAAGCGGCTAGAGCTTTAGCCACATACACCGGAGCTGAAAATCCAGCCTGGGTACTGCCAAACAATAACCATAACAACAATTAAAAAAAAATAGCTGGGCATTGTGGCAGATGCCTGTAGTTCCAGCTACTTGTGAGGCTGAAGCAAGAAGATCACTTAAGTCCAAGAGTTTGAGATTGCTGTGAGCAGTGATGCCACAGCACTCTAGCCAGGGTGACAGCTTGCGATTCTGTCTCAAAAAAAAAAAAAAAGAAAGTAAGAAAACCAGGAGTAATGTCCTATGCCAGCCTGTCCTCATCACCTTCCCCCAGGCTTCTTCAATGCTTACTTCTTTCTATGTCTTGCAAGAAGTTTGTCCTCTGTCAAATGAGACCACCCCCAGTCCTCACTGGCTTTACCTTCACTCCCCTGTCCCTCCAGCCACCTGATCCACTCAGGACAGACAATAAGATGCCTGTGGTAACTCACCCTCAAGTTGCTGTCCAAATGTATCAGCTCTCCTGATGCTTAAAATACTCTTCTGCTACACCCACTGTTTTCTTCTGGTGTTACCTCACAAAACTTAATTTTTCCTTCTGAATGGTAACAAACATTCTATGCTTTTATTGTAATTATTTTTGTTTTTTACTCCAAACGTTAAACTACAAACTCTATCCGACAATCATACCCAACTGAACTTTGAGAGTAGAAGCTATGTGACAAATATTCATTTACTTAAATACATGTATTATGAGCTTTAGTAAAAAATAATGTAACTTTAAGTTTAGTATAGTAAAATCTGTGCTTTATTTAAAAATAAGGTTTTATAAATTGCTTCATGTTTTTACAGACTCATCTAGTTCATTTCTCAGGCATGATTATAGCCATAAAAAATTATTTACTTCAGAATTGGCAACTCAACCTCATTGGTGGCTAGGAACAATGGTGGGCCCCTGTAGTACCAGGTACTGAGAGGGTGAGGCTGGAGGATCACTTCAGCCCAGCAGTCTGAGGCTGGAGTAAGCTATGCTCATGCCACTGCACTCCAGCCTGGGCAGCAGAGTGATTCCCCATCTCTATTGAAAACAAAGAAACAAACAAAAACAAACCCCCATCTCATTAGTGCATTGAACTGCCATTTTAAAAATAATTCATGCGGAAATATATTTGAATATATTTCTTTTTACTTCACAGATGCCTCTACCTTTCATCTAATCTTTTTAAAATATAAGTTGTAATTTACATTCATGCACTTTACAACCATTAGTGAGAAATGCTAAACTTTGCCCCACTTTCTTTTTTTAAAAACTGATTTACAACATTTTAGAAATTCTTCATTAAACAATTCTCTAACTCTAATTGTCTTCTGTATTCCTTCAAAGGATTAGGTCATCTTCAGTCTTACTCTTTGTAAAGGTTTTATACAATTCCTAACTGCTTTAATTTTCAAGTTAGATATTTATGGCTCTTGGAGAAACTTGATCAAGATGTAGTGTTTATCCGTAGATTCTCAAGACTCCCTCCTAGAAAAAGATTGTTTCCCATGAAAGCTTCCTCCACTGTTTTGAAGAAAACAGAATGGCCAGCAGAGTTACGATTTTTATTAGTTATTGCTTGACCAGTTACACATACTGGGATCACAGGCCTTCCCTGGCAGAACCGAGACCTGGAAGTCAGCTGGTCAGGAACTTTATTTCAGGCAAGCGTTTTCTTTCTACCAATCTTCACTCCCTTTTCTTTGAAAATTTCTTTTTCCCCCTCAATTATTTTTACGTCCGTGTTAAACAATATTGCATTTCATGCTTGCTTGCCGCTTCAGGTCTAGTAACCACATTTCATATGAACCGTGTAATAGTTAAAGTCAGATTGGTTGTTTGCTTTTTGATGTGAAATGGTTATTGCACATGACTGAGGTGCCACAAATTATTTTGCCTCAGATCATGTCACACGTAATAAAACAAGTAACACTCAGTCGAGAATACAGAGTGACTCTCAAAGTTTACAGAGTGTTTTCTTTTTATGTGAAACTTATTGCTAACATAGAGAAATAAGAACGGGGGGATTGTTGCCCCCTCAAAAATACAATTAAAAAAATTAGAACCAATTTAACTACACATGCACACACACACATACTTACACACAGGTACCTAGGTTTATATTAATAATATATTAATGGTTTTTGAAAATAATTTTTGAAAGAGCTCAATATTTATGATACATATAAATTGTGAATTATATGTGACTCCCTCTCTAATACAATAATGAAAATAATGTATTAGTGGTCTGGAATAGGACTATAGTGGGGTAAAATAAGGAACTATCCATCAACTATATCTATTGAATCAATAAAATAAAAAAATCAAAATGATAAGAAAATAGATAAGTTCAGATGCATACATAAAATCATTATAGTCTTATTTGTATTTCCTAAGAGTGATGGTCATTCAAATGTGGCTTTTTTTTTTACTATGAAGAATACATATTTTCTTTCCCTTTTCTGTTTTTGAGGAGACCTATATACTACTTGCATAGTAAGTGAAAAAGTAGTTTTTCCATAATCTAAGATAACAGGGATACTTCAAATGGTTTTATAAAATCCCATTAAAAAATAAATAGCCAATTATAAATAGGCTGAAATGTCTGAGATAGGATAAAACAGAGCAATGTATTTTTATAAATGCTATGGGATCTTCTTTCTGTTTAGTCATCCCCCTACTCACTCTAGTGGTGAGCAAGGGATTCCCACCCGAGGGTTATGGGAATGGTTGAGACAGAACATCTGTCACTGGGCGGCTGAGATAGTGATTTATTAGTCACATACACTCACAGTCCAGGGGAGGAAGAAATAGCATGCCACACAGGGCCACTTGGGGCTGCACTTGAGAAAGACAGGAGAGCTGTGGAGGCAGGCTTCCCAGCATCAAACAGACCAGGGGCCCTGGATTCCTGCAGGAGGATGTCGGCCTTGTCTGAGTAGTTCCATGGGCTGGTGGGGAACTGAAACCTGCTAGTCACGAATGACAAGGACCTAGTCTGTCCCCCTGGATAAGGAGGGTTGGTTGGCTGGGGAACCTTATCTAAGGAAGCAGAGTGAGGAAAGGGCCTTGTGATTAGGCCAGGTCCTTCCAATTTTATCAGATATTAAGGCAGTACATCATATGGGACTTTAATTTCAGGCTTTATACCACATTCTTTCAGTAACATAATTCTTTAGTATTTGCTAAAATCGAAGTCAGGGATAGCAGGTGATAAATCACTGTAATTAAATTGGTGTTTGTAAAAACCTCCATGGACTGTGAATAGCAACTTAGTCTAAGAAAACCACAGCTAAAAACCAAAAATAGTGTTATGTGAGTTCTTGTTAGGTACAATCAAATTCTACCCCCCCCCATACTTTGGATTATAATGTATATATTATTTGGATTCTTAGAGGGAGAGAGAGAGAGAAACAATAGGAGACAGAGGGTTACTTGGAGAGAGAGAGAGATTCCTTATGAGGAATTAGGGACCTGGCTCATGTGGTTATTGAAGCTGAAAGCCAGAGATCCAGAAAAGCCAGCACTGTATCTAGTCGGAGTTTGAAGGCCTGAGAAGGAGGGTAAGTGAGGGTGTAAATCCTTGTCTAAGGGCGGGCAAGATGTGATCCCATGGCCCAGCTCAAATAGTAAGGAATGGGGAAAAGGGCCAAATTCTTCTTTCCTCCTCCTCCTCTTTTTTTCAGACCCACAATGGATGGGATAATGTCTACCCATGACGTGGAGGACAATCTGCTTTTAATGAGTCCACCAACTCAAGTGCTGATCTCATCTGGAAACACCCTCACAGACACACCCAGAAATAATTTTTAATAGCGTTGGCCAGGCAAGCTGATGCATTAACTGTCATGCAAGGCAACTGCAGTGTTATTCTTCTAGATGTGCGTGGCTGTAGACAGGGCTCACTGGAGTCCTTCTGAGAAATACACGTAAGCATTTTATAAATCAAGAGCATGAGAGGAAAACAGTTAGCAAGATTCACCTGACAGGAGGTGTACTTATTTTACATTAGACACACAATTACATTTTTCTTTTACTTGAGAAAGAATAGGAAGGGCATGCTTTGCGTTAGGAGCTGAAACAGAAAGCTAGGTCATTTGGTCCGAACTTTTTGTGTTGGAATCTCTTTACAATCCCTCACTGAAGGGGTCACAGCTTCTTCCCGAATTTATCCAGAGAAATGAAATATTCTTTTCACAGGTTAAATATATGTGTTTCATACTTGTTATTGGCTGAAAATTTGTTTTTTTCAATTGGTTCAAATTTATCTCCGAAAATATTAGAAATCAGCATTTTTTTCTTTTCAGTAATATCCTTCCTAATGTTTTTAACACCCAGAGTGGATCCTCTTTAACATCCTAAAATTATTCTTAATTATGAAATTTTTAATAATTATTTTAGTAGTAATTAGGAAGTGCTAAAAAATGATACACAGAAAAAAGTACGGCCTTTAAAAAGTTTATTTTATTGAACTTCATCTATCAAATTATACAACCATTAAAATATTTTAGCACTAAGAAGGAAAAGGAGCATTTGATAGTATTTTTTAATTTCATGAATATATGCTTGATGAAAGGAGAAAACGTGCTATGCAGTTAGTCTCTGTCATTTGTGAATGAAAACCACGTGGCGTTAGTTTTGGAGCCTTAACATTTGCAAATCTGTTATTATCTTTGTCAAAATTGATCCTTGCAAATTCAGGTTAAGCAGACAGACAGTTACGCCAACCTACCATCACTTACAGGATAAAAGAAAAATTTTCGATAATTTCAATTTGTGAAAAGTTCCTTTTTGGGGCGGCGCCTGTGGCTCAAAGGAGTAGGGCACCGGCTCCATATACCAGAGGTGGCAGGTTCCAACCTGGCCCCAGCCAAAAACTGCAAAAAAAAGAAAAGAAAAGAAAAGTCCCTTTTGTGTGCACCCTCAAATGCAGACATACTTAAGGAAAGTCTTAAACACAAGGACAAGTCTGGCAGAGATTTATGAAAATCCAATTTCATTTTAAATTCGGGAAATCAAAATACTGTCCTGGTTTTTGGTCCTTTAGGTTTCATTCTAGCGGGTTTCAAATATCAAAAGCTTTTACACACTCCAACTTGTCATATGGTATGACAAATTCAAGGTAACTGAACTTTTTAGTTTTACAATTGCTGTGTTATTATTACTTATATAACATTACTGTCACAGTGGTTGGAAGCACAAGCTGCATTGATGAAATACTTAGTGATTCTGCACCTTTAAAAAATCATTTTCACAAAGATCATGGGTAGTTTGGTCAAGTTTTTCAGGACGATGATGTAACTGGAAATTTTAAAAATAACTTTGTGTGCGGTACACGATTTTTTTTAATGACACATGACAATACTATGCTTTTAAAACACCCATATAATATAAGTGTGTGCATATGTAAATATGTATTATGCATTATATATGTGTATTTATATATGAATATATATGTGTGTATATATGTGTGTATATATAATAAAATGAAACTCAGCAGGAACAAGAACTGTTTAGAATTTAGTCTAACAAAGATCTCTTTAGTATAGAATATTTTATTATTGATGTTGTTTAGAATAGCTGGCACGTGATAATAATAAAAGTTAGTACCAACTTTTAGTCAATTTTATTATCATTTTTAAATCCTCTACCCATTATGCACCACCCTATTATTGCTTCCACCCAAGGTCAACTGCCCCCACCTCTTTCTTTTAATACCAAGGTCATCCAGTGGCTTGAGTAGGTTAAGGTCCTCCCTGGCTTAGGGGTCTCCTCTTTTAACCATTTGTGGTGTCGTATTATATTGATGATTACTAGTGTAGTGCTATATGCCTTCTGTCTTTTCAGTAAGCACTCAGCATTAAGAATTTGGGCTCATGGTGAATTGTTTTTTTGTCTGTAATAAACTAAAACACACAAAATATTAACTGTGTTCTGAAAGCACAAAATGGTAAATCTACAAAATTCTACATTATCTCTTAATGTTATGACTGTTATAACCAATATAGACAACAGTAGCTATGGATGTTTTATGAACTAAACACATCTCATATGGCTAAATAATAAATAATCACAGAGCAGGGAAAGGAATTCATATACTTTGTAATTAATATTTGGCAAATCTGTTTTCTAGTTCATATCCCTCATTTCTCCATGCTGTTTCTCATATGAACTGAGTTATAGGTATTTGCACATTTTTTACTTTTGGGCAAAATTTTGTCTCATCTAATGTGGGTTTCCTACTGGCATCAGTAAGATGACAGGTAATACCTGTAAGAAAATACTGAAAATCAATGTCTGAGAAAATATATCATCCTGGCTTTATCTGCAAAATCATTTATAGGTGAAATTCTTTTTGCAAACTAATTCTAAAATTGTAGTTTCAATTTTCACAAAGAACATTTTCAAATCTAGATATGTAAGTCTCTGTAGCTGGAAAAGTCAAAAGTAATCAAATTTCTTAAATTTAGAGAAAAATTAAGATACATGAATGTTAAATGGTTTGAGAGTTATGAGTTTCACCATTTACTGACTGTGTGACTGGTCAAAGAGCTCAACTTCCTGAGCTTTACTTTACATTTACAAATACTTAGAAAATAGCAAAACCTACCTCTTGGAGTTGTTGTGATGATTAAATGTGATCATACATATGAAGCATTTTCCCACAATGCTTGGCATAGATATAAGGTGTCCCAAAAGTCGCCCCTCAAGTTACTACACATGGGAAAAATGGAAAATGTAGCTAAATGCACCTTTACTTACAAAATATTCATTACAAAATTTTACAAAATATTTAAAACATATTCTTTTAATATTTGAAATTAATATGAGGGCACAAATTTTTAGGTTACGTTATTCTTACTTCCAGGATAAAGTTCCAGTTGTAAAAGAGCCCCTCACCTAGAGGGCATGTTATACACCCTCACAATGGGCACATCAGTATCAGTAGCCCTTGTACATGCCAACAATTGTCAAGCTGAGAATAAAATCAAAGACCCTATTCTCTTTCTATAATAGTGCCAGAGAAGATGAAATGCATGGGAATTTAGCTAACAAAAGATGTGAAAGATCTCTATGAGGAGAATTATAAAATTTTGAGAAAGGAATTAGCAGAAGATGTCAACAAATAGAAGAATATACCATGCTTGTGACTGGGAAGAATCACCATTGTTGAAATGTTTGTACTGGGGCAGCACCTGTGGTTCAGTAAGTAGGGCACCGGCCCCATATGCCGAGGGTGGCGGGTTAGAACCCGTCCCCAGCCAAAAGGCAACAAAAAAAAGTAGCCAGGTGTTGTGGTGGGTGATTGTAGTCCCAGCAACTTGGAAGGCTGAGGCAAGAGAATCTCCTAAGCCCAAGAGCTGGAAGTTGTTGTGAGCTGTGACATCACAGCACTGTACCGAGAGCCACCAAGTGAGACTCTGTCTCTAAAAAATAAATAAATAAATAACAAAGTATTCATACTACCCAAAACAATCTATAGATTTAATGTATTCCCCATCAAAGCAACAGTATCATAATTTCAAGAACTTAAAAAAATAATTCTTCAATTCATATGGAACCAGGAAAGAACCCTCATAGCAAACACAGTTCTTAAAAATAAAAACAAATCTGGGGTATCACATCGTCAGATTATAGTTTATACTACAAATCTATAGAGATCAAAACAGCATGGTACTGACACAAAAATAGAGATGTAGATCTATGGAATAAGATAGACAACCTAGAGATAAACCCAGGCACAGGATTTTCAGGGCAGGAGGAGTATCCCTATAGCTGTTTTGTCTTTTGGATTCCTCTGAGATAAGTAACTATGGCCACCGAAACATTATAGTAAATTCTTTACTTCTCTTCTTTTGTAACCATATGGAAATGCAGGAGCTATCTAAATAAAGGTTTAACAAGTGGTGCTGGGAGAATTGCATTATCCACATGCAGAAGACTGAATCTGGACCTTTGCCTCTCACCATTGACAGAAATTGATTCTCGCTGGATAAAACATTCTCTAGGTGTTGGCTACTTCTTTGTAAAATTTTGTAATAAATATTTCTTTCTTTCTTTCTTTTTTTTTTTTTTTGAGACGGAGCCTTAAGCTATCCCCCTGAGTAGAGTGCCATGGCATCACGCTCACAACAACCTCCAACTCCTGGGCTCAAGCGAGTCTCCTGCCTCAGCCTCCCAAGTAGCTGGGACTACAGGCGCCCACCACAGCGCCTGGCCATTTTTTTGGTTGCAGCCATCATTGTTGTTTGGCGGGCCGGGGCTGGGGATTCGAACCCACCACCTTAGGTGTATGTGGCTGGCGCCTTAGCCGCTTGAGCCACAGGCGCCGAGCCTGAATATTTCATAAATAAAGGTACGTTTAGTTATAGTTTCCCATTTTCCCTATATACTGTGACTTTAGGGGTGATTTTTAGGGCCCCTTATATTTTCTATTGCAATGAAGCAAAACACAGTGAAAAGTGGACCAGAGGATTATTTAACACTGGTTCTAGAGCCAGAGTGTCCAAGTTTGAATCCTAATGACATAGGTTAGTCTCTTATGTTTCAGTTTTCTTATTAGTAATATAATAGTAATATTATTAGTAATTTATAGATCTATTAATATTGGTAACTCATAGTTACTACTACTCATAGTAGTTACTAATACTACCAGTAGTAATTACTAATACATAGTAACTACTACTCGTAGTATTGCTACTACTCGTAATATTAATAGTAATTTATAGGTCTATGATGAGAACTAAATTAGTTAATATTTAAAAAGCATAATAACAATAAGCAATGTTGTACTGCTTGCTATGTATATGTGTGTGTATGTATATGTGCATATGTGTGCTTTATTGTTATTATCACTACTACTATCGTTCTCTTAAATATGATCTGCTTTTAAAATATTTGAATGAAGGAAACACCACTCTTTTTCTATTTGAATCCTAAGGTTCCTTTACGCATTGTATATGGGTGTCATTAATGAAGTCTGCAGAGGTCTAAGTACAGGATTTTCAGGGCGGGAGGAGTGTCCCTATAGCTGTTTTGTCTTTTGGATTCCTCTGAGATAAGTAACTATGGCCACTGAAACATTATAGTAAATTCTTTACTTCTCTTCTTTTGTAACCATATGGAAATTCAGGAGCTATCTAAAGGACCTCCTAGATAATATGAAGACTTTACTTGTATACTTGAAATATCTAAGGCCCTGTAATGTCAAGTAGAACTTCAGCACATTTCAGTAAAGACAATGAAAGGATCTTTTCCAGGCTCTGGAGCAGGGATCTCAACAAATCTCCATGAGGTGACTTCGGGATACCTGGTAAGGTATGAAGACATTTTTACTTCTTGACAAGAACTGCTGGCATCCAGTTGGTAGAGACCTGTGATGCTGGTAAACAATGTACAGGACAGTCCCAGACCCCACAAAGAACTACCTAAGTCAATTGTCCACCCTGCTGGGGTTGAGAACCCCTGCTGTGGAGGGATGTGCTGAATTTTTACTGTATTTAATACGAGAAGTTCTAGTTCTGCATAGCCTTGCCACACACTTGAGTATGTTTAAGTTGTTATGCCAACATTTCTAACACCACTCACTGCTGTTGAGGAGACATTTCCGCAGATACTAAAAATAGCCTGTTGGCAAAAATAAACTGACTTTAGAATTGTTATTCTTATCAGATGCTAATTGCCAGGATATATCCTTTCCAGGGGTTATTATCAGTTACACATATTCTGCATGGGAAAATTAAGGACTTACTTTAAACATATTGTAAATCTTTGCTCTAAATATGTACCAGCATTTTTCTGTGTTATAGCTGTAGCATACTTGTACAATAATGCTAACTTATAAAATGTGGAATCCATGTACTGGGTTAGTAAGGTAAGAAACGTTGCTTTTGAGGAGGTAATTTTGCAAAAATCAAAGTTTTATATTATAAAAGATGTAAGAAGAGGAAGAGAAGATTTTTTATTTTGTTTTAATAGCATAATTATGCTTCATATTCTTTCGGTATGAGTTATGATTATGAAAGTAAAACATACTAGTGCTCAATGAGAAGTCACGTGATCACTTACCCTTTTCTCCCCACACACAAGTCCCACTTCTTAGCAGTCATCACTTACATTGTGTTTCCTCTGCTACACTTTTGTAAATACACTGCTTATCCCCTTCTCAGAATAGGAGCACTGATTTTAAACTCCAGTATGTGCATAGGATGGCGTTGGTAGTTGGTATAAGATTAGGTAGCCAGATTAACTCATATTCTATCACATCATGACTTATAAGTCAAAGTGAGAAATATTTTGCAAAGGTCACAGGACATGTGTCTTGGTTTTTCTTGGAAAACATTTTTCCTTTTGTTTTTCTTTCTTTCTTTCCTTTTTTTTTTTTTAAGAGTAGGGTTTAGCTTGGGAGCAACATCTTGTTGCTAATGACTTTGCAATCACACTCATGAGGAAGGGGATTTGGGTAGAGACTAACTAATCTATTGATCTTTTACAGTACTTGAGGAAACTCATGGTTTCTACACTTTCCTAAGTATAGCCCAGATGTACAGATTCCGAGTTTAAAGAGCCTGTACCTGAGAAAGAATGAATCACATCTCAGTTTTCTTCTATATGGAGACTCAGTTTTTTTCTGATTTATGTGAAGTTCAATTCTAGTTCATTTCTAGGTTTTATAAGAATAGAGATAAAAATGTGTATTGAATTTCTCCTTTCGAAACAATTTTAGTTGATATCTAAAGACTTTTTTTTTCTGATTTACATCTGTCTGCTCTTTTTTTGTCCCTAAAATTATTTATTCTTAAAAGTTTATAATTACTTGAAATTTCTTTTTATCCTATGTTTAGCCATCTTATTTTGGAAAGAGAAAGAAATGAAAGAGAACCATTTTTTACAGAGTTCTAAAATACTACCTTCTTAAGACATTAGAATTATAAAGAATGAAAGAGTAACTTAAATAGCTATTGTATTAAATAGCTATTATTTTCTTTAAGACAAAATCAATAGAAAAGATGCCACTGTTCCAAACACCATGACTTATTGATCAAAATGAATCAATTAATTAATAAGATAATGTGCAATTTAGTTTTATAATTTATATTCAGAAAAATGATATACATTACATCCAGCAAAAGCATGTTTTCTCACCTAAGAATTGCTAAGTAAAAATAACAATTAAAATTAAAAAATCATTCTTTAAATATTTTAGTGTGAGAGGAGAAAATTAATATATAAGTATACTTTACTTCTTATCTTCAAAAACAAGGATTACTCTATAGAAAAGGATAAATACAGAAAATAAAATTACATTAAATATGCAGGACATTTGGGGTTCCATCTCTGAATAGGAGTGTTAAGCTCTAGGACCAAAAAAGTTGTCATGTTATGTGATAGATTTACAGGGAATTCAAAAGGAAGATGCAATTATTTCTAAGTATTATCATCTATTGGTTAAAATGGTATAACATGAGATTATCAGCAATAATTTTTCTTAAAACAGGTTAAGTTTACTCATTTCTATACTTCATGAAAGAGTTTCTCCTTTATAAAATATATAGAAATCAGACAATGACCTGGTTTTTCTGACATATTTGGTTAAATCAGATAAGACATGTCAGCAGAACTGTCTAAAGTCTTTTCCCATCTTAAAAGTATACAATCTTCATACATAGAATTATGTCCTGACAGTTGAAAGGAATGTCATGATCAGCAGAAAACACTGTCAGGAGAATTATCTTCTATTGTTGGGTTCATATATGTTGTTTTATAAATTTACAATGATAACTGTCTTGCTAGAAAATCAACTTAAGTAAGAAAAATCAAGACATCATAATTAATTTTAGGAACATAATCCAGCATTTGATTTTGTATTTGATATGTGTTCCATCACTTTTATTCAATAGAAATTCAGCAAATCTTGTAAAAATTGAGTCTTTTATGTAATTATCAGCTGATGGAATCACATATAATAAAATAAACTATATGTACCACGTCCAAATGACAGCCACATACACCTAATGACTTTTATGATACTTGGAAATGTTGGAGGAACAGGTGTAAAAATAGGATTACATATTGGTAACTGTCTACCATGCAGAATTTCTTCTATTCCATTACTACTATACATAACCATTTCTACTGTGTGCCCGGGTGTGTATAAAATCCTGTACATATGTATGTATTTTGTATCTGTGCCTGTATCTAATTTTGTCTCTGACCTACCTTATACTTGTTTCCTAAAGAGCCTGAGTCTGAGGGAATGAAACTGGGCTGAGATTTGGGAGTTAAAATTTCTAGCCTTTCTCTATCCCTCAAAGTCTCAATTTTTGTTTTTGTTTTGTTTTGTTTTTTGCTTGTTTGTTTGTTTTTGAGACAGTCTCACTTTGTTGCTCCAGGCTAGACTGTTGTAGTTTCAACCTTGCTCACAGAAACCTCAATCTTCTAGTTGAGAGGGCGTCTCACTCCTGCTTAGGTTGGTCTCAAATACCTAAACTCAAGGGATCCTCCCTCCTCAGCTTCTCAGAGTGCTGGGATTAGAGGCATGAGCCACCATGCCTGGCTAATCCCTTACAATCTTAGCAGTGATCTAGATGAACTCTAAATTCTCTTTCATTTCTCACATTGTATAGCTTTATGTACAACTTCAACAAGATACAAATGCCCCCTATGAATTCTTCTAAATTCTTAATGAGCTATTATAGAAAACTATAAATATTTTATTGTTTTAATCAATATTCAATTCAATTTATAGATTCTTTCTAAGTTTTTCTTCTTTTCCAAGAAGTATATGCAGTAATTGTTATTTTTTAACAGAAAACTTAAAGTGATATATCAGTAGCATAAATACCATGCTGTTACTTTAAAATTATACTATAAAATTATATATGTTATGTTGTTGTACTTCTATACTTTTTAATTTTTAGTATAGTTATTTTCCTATGTAGACTAGGCACTTCATCCGTTATTTATTTCCAGGTTTTTTATGGTGTAGACCTACAAGTGTCTCCACCTATTGAATTTCCGTAAGGACTGCTGTTTCTGGGGAAATTTACTTCAAGTACTAAGAAATGGAGGGAATAATACCAAAGTCATTTGGAGTCCATTGGGCCTAACCACCAGTTATATTATGGCCAAGATTCATTTTCTCACATTGTTTTTCACATTGTTATTTCTCACATTGTTACCAGGGCATTTCAAACCCAGGGCACATTGAAACCCAGGGCATTTCAAACCCAGAAAAAAGCACAGAACCATTTTCCAATACCTCCAGATTTAACTTTCTCAAATAGACTCTTACCCCAGCGCATTTTGTTTAGTTAGCTGTTTACTGTAATGCACTTCAATGATGTGCATGAGTAAAGTTAAAATTATTGATAAAGCATCTGAATAGAACTTTTCTTAAAGGTGAAGCATTATTTTGTGTTTGAAATATTTAGAGCTACACATCATTAAGAGCCTTCTAGAATAGAACACATATCAATCAACTTTATTCTTCTATACAACAGCTCCTCTCTGGTTGCAATGGGGAGCCAAGGGAGGCTTCTAAAATTTATTAAGCCACTAGATTAACATTTCAACTATATTAAACAGTATTAATAACAATAAAATACAGGATTGCGGGGAAAGACTGTGCAAATGTAATAAGGCAAGATACCCAAGGGGTCCAACAGTGCCTTAGGACTTCCATAAGAAGATTGCAAACACACAGTTGAGGAAAATTAGTATTTTATCTGTGATGATAAAACTTCAACATAAGCGACTTTAAAATTCAAATCAGTATAGTTCAGGATAATTCTGATTGTCCTTGACATACTACAATGGTAACATTCTGAATCAGTGGTTCTCAGCCTTCCTAATGCCGTGGCCCTTTAATACAGTTCCTGTGGGTCATGACCCACAGGTTGAGAACCACTGCTCTAAGTGGCATCATTATACCTTAGAAGACTTGGTGGTGGTGTTCAGCCTTCAGTCAGATAAGAAGTAACAGACTATTTCTGCACATATTAGAGCATGAGGTTTTGCTTCACTGTAAAATGCTATCATTTGGGCAATTATCTGAATATTTCAGATTGATATAACTCTTTTGACCAAAATATCAAATAATTGAGACAAAACAATTAACTGTTGGGAATCTCAATTTTTGCCTTGCTTTTCCTTTTCTCCTTGCTAACCGGCACAAGACAGAATGTTCTCTTGTGATTAGTACAGAGTTCTTCACTCAGAACAACATGCTGAATGAAAGCATCACACAAAATGTACAGCACATACATAAAGGAGGTCCAATAAATGATAATCAAATAAAACTTATCAAATGTGGAAATGAAAGCTTTGTTCCTGAGCACATGGGATATTTTATTAATAGTAAATGAAAGGAAATGAGAATAATGTTTTCTACCCAAAACTTGAATTGAACCATGAAAAATATGAAGGAAGCAGGGTACATATGTCTTAAACCCTTTTTGGAATTTATACATTGATTATTGAACGAAGAGACATGTGGAAAAACTGATATTTCATAAAATTTTGGATTATTTGTAAATATATAAAAGATACAGGAGAGAGGCCAGCAAGAAATGAGTTTAGTGAAAACTGGAATAGTTTGGTAGTGTGTGTCAGCAGAGTTAAAATACGCTGTCTGCTTGCAAACTTTAAAACAATGAAGGTCTCCACATTCTCTAATGTCAAATTCAAGTCAAATATTCTAAGTCTTTGACATATATTAACAATCAAGAATAATCTTTCTTTTCCTTGTTCTTCCTTTGCAATTTATTTATAATTCTATTTTCATTCTTATCATAATCTGTCTCAGATTATGTTTTTGTTTTCCAAAATATACTGCAAGCTGCTGGAAGGTGGGATTCTTTGTACTCTTTCACATTAACAGTTGCACAGGATTAACTGACTTGATGGGGATGTAAGTGTGATCTGGTCACACACACAACTGTCACTACGTTTCCTTCCAAATTGATTAAATTGATGTGGCAGCCTAGGCTGGGACCCCATTGTTTCCACATAACTCTGTGGTTCATGCTTTGATGAATAGGCAAACTTTTAAGAGAGAAAAGAAGCATACATTTTAACAAACTTTATTGTATTGGGGTGATAATAATGCTGTAACTTGTAGTTAATTTGAATGTGAGATCTATAGGATGTATATCCTGCCATGTACCAAGGGCATGACACGAAGACAGGGTCGAGCCCAAAACCACGTAGAAAGAGACTTCACTTCTTGTGCATTTGTTTCTGCAAATATATACAATTTATAGTAAAGATTTAAATATGGGAAAGCTATGTCTCATTGCTCATACACATACACTTTGTAATTAATGAATTTTACACATATGATGCAAAATGATATGTTATTATGTACTATCTGGATTAGTGATTAAGAGAGTCTAAGGGATTCAGAATATGGAAATAAGATCTTGTGCTAAGCCATCAAAGCAATTTAACTTGGACTGTAATTATTGTGAAACAAATTATAAGGGGTTTTGGATTCTGAATACAAGAGCTTTGGACTGTTTTAGATAAATTATATTTTTAAATGTCTGCTACTTCCCATATCTAGTCCATTGGTAATCTGCATTAAGTGTCTTTCATAGCCATTTTTTAAATTTATTTTGAGACACTCTCATTCTGTTACCCAGTTTAGAGTGCTGTGGCATCGGCCTAGCCCACAGCAACTTCAAACTTCTGGGTTTAAGAGACCCTCCTGCCTCAGCTTCTGGAGTAGCTGAACTACAGGTACAGGCCACCACACCCAGCTAATTTGTCTATTTTTATAGAGACAGAGTTTCACTCCTGTTCAGGTTGATCCTTCACTCCTGAGAATGTTAGAATTACAGATGTGAGCCGAACAACCATCTTCAAATCCCACATTTAATGTCAAGAAATAATTGAACAAGCATAACTCTTCAACTTTCTCTACTTCAATTTGTAGGAATTTTCATTTTTCCAACTAAGGTTACACTGGCGATAGTTCAAATTCCTAAGACCATTTGATAGGCCAAACGAAGCACCGAAATCTTTGTTTGTGTAGATCTTTAAATATCAGACAGCTTTATAGATCTCTGATGATCTTATATGTTACCTGTCATTGGGTCAGGTGCCCACTATGAACCTACTATGTGTGGGCCTTGGTTGGACTATGAGCTATGGAACAGGCCATCCCTGAGGCTTTGCTCAGCTGGTGGCAGGACTGGAGGAGGTTCCCATAGAGTGGTAAGACTATGGAAGAAACCAAGATTGATCTGTCTAATAAATACATTTTCTTATGTCCATATTTAAATGTGGCCAAGTATAAACATGCCAAACTGGAAAATCATCTTTAAATCTATAAAACATATGAAAATCTGAAAGCTAAGTACCTAGTGGAATTTAAGGAGAAAATAATATGTCCCCACCAAAAAAAGCTATTCTTCTTAATTGGCAATATTTCCTGGGGAGTTTCTTTTTATCCTTTCCAACAAAGCATAAGTAAAGCAATTGACACCTGGAATGTTTGGCAAATGCATTAGCCGTGGCACACAGAGAGATGAATAGTTGGCAGACGAGTGCTTAAGTCTGGCCTATCACCAAACCAAGAGACGACTTGATGCCTGGGATATAACTGTTTTCTTTTTACCTAAATTGGGCTTTGTATTTAATTGTGTTTAAATAACAGCAGCAAAGTTACAATTTTAGGAAGCCGTGGTGTAGAATTCAACTTTAACTGAAGTCTTCTCCAAGAAACAAATGTATTACATTATTGAGAAAGACTGTGTTCAATTGAAAAAGGGATGTTCTAATTTTTGTGTGAAAGTTGATGAGACATGACTACTTGAAATGAAGAGAAATTAAACAAGCAGCATGAGGTCACCCTCTCCCTCCATCCGCCAAGACACAGCATAGGAATCAGATATCCAACTGAAGATCTATCTATGGATGTATCCAGTATACAAATATAAGTACATTATAAGTACATTAGAAGGTTCTGGAAGAGCAGAAGCTGGAGTGACCATTGGACTATTGAGTTAAAGAACACATCAGCCAAAGGTATGCTTGGAAAAAAAAGAAAAAAACCCCACTACAGCACACTATCTTCAATTCAGTGGACGGGTCAATGTGGTTGGTATCCCCGAAACCATGAACACAACCACCCTTCGTCCCCTGACACTGGTGGCAACATGCATCACAGAGGCCAGCCTGCCACAGGGCCCTTGCATCTCTATGATGTGGCTGCCACAGATTGCCTTTGTCTCACTTTCACCTACCAATCCTTGCTCGAAGATGTGTAATTCACATCCAGGACTTTCTCCCTAAGGACATTAGGAAATGTTCTTGCTAGAAGACGTAAAGCACAGAGATGAGAAAAATCTTACCCATCATACATAGAACTATTTTTCTCTTCTAATACTTTAGTTTCCTATTTTTTACTTTGACATCTTTCTTCCACTTTTTATTTTTCTTTTTCTTAACTATCCTTTCTTATCAATTATCTATAAACAGTTCCAAAAATAACTCCTTTCTGTTTGGGGGGAGACCCAGCTAAAAATAAAATGACTTGGCATGCTCTTTAAGTGAAGCAATGTGTCAGGAAGGTATCAACACCCACCACTGTCCCACCTAAAATCAGAAGTGGTATTGAGAATAAGTCATCAGTTATAGTCCAACCATTGCTCTAAATTAGTATTTGTAGTGATAACCTGTACTCTTGACAAAATACATAATACATAAAGGTTAGCATAACAAGCTTTAGTTCCTACAGTTGCAATTATTACATGACCATAACCATACTAATATTCCTAATTACTCTTGCCCAATATTCATTGTGGATACCACTTTCCTCAAAACTTATGGTTATCTAGGTTGCATTCCTATGGCATGAGGCAAACTCCCAATGAAGTCTGTGTCCTCGATTAATTTATCTTGGTCAAGCCACAATTGCTTAAATTGCCTGTCCAATGTTTTCACAGACATTTGAAGTTATATATATATTATAATGCAGTGCTCCCATATCTAGCATAAGCTATTTTTCCTTATGAAAATTAAGTTTGATTATCTCAGCCAATATAGTCACTGCATTCCTTGCCTGCTAGTCTACCAATATGAGAAGTCCAAAGCAACCAGACCATAACCATAGCTTCAGTTTCAATAGAGTCATTACTGTGTCCTATTTGAAGCATTTACCATCTTGGAAACTAACACCTTAAATACAGCAGTGTCTAAGGTTGCTGGCGTTGGAAGCATGTACTTCACAGGTAAGTTGCCTGGATGAAGGTAAGTATCAATCACATTTTCACCACTTGATTCCTGTGTGACATACTTTAGATACACAGCTGTTGGTTTAGTTCATATACCATATCCTAGAGGGCAACATCCCAATGACAGAGTACCATTCCCAAAATGACGCTGAAGCTCAAACAGCAACAAACTACAGAAAAGGGCCAGATCTGGCCAATCCCCTGTTTTTATAAATAAAGTTTTATTGGTGCACATATATGGTGATTCATTTATTTATTGTCTCTGGATGCTTTCCCAGTATAACTTCAGAAATAGTAGGTGTGACATAGACCCTGTGGCATGTGGAGCTTAAGGTTTTTCATTATGGGACCCTTAGAAAAAATGTGTCCACATTCTATTGTAGTTGGACCTTCAATAGGCTATCACAGCACTTTCACTGGTCTTTGGTCATCTATTTGTTAATTCACCTATGTTACTATCAAACATATCCTTCTTCTGAGGGGATATTACGATTTATCTACCATCTATTAACAAATTGTGTTTTTTCCAAATTGTTGAATGGTGATGCTGGCAGGAGCACTGCATTCATATCTGAAGTAGATACCAACTCTAGTGAATTTGCAGGGCTGCCCCTTTAGGGTCAAATGCAGTCCCATTTGTTCAGTTCGTTAATGGTTCCTCATCAGGAGCTCAGCATCAGTTTTTGCTACTGATGGGTTAATTGTTCCCTAGTGTCAACAGTTAAGTTGGCCCTATTGAAAAAGAACCCATGTGGCTCACCCCATGAATAGCCTTCAATTATGTGTGATCATTCTGTTCATAGATCTATTATGCAATTGTCAAGAAGAGAGACTCATTGACAACTGGAATTATCCAGAGGGAGACTTATTGACACTACCAGTTAAATTTTATTTTTCCCTCATTGTTAAATGCCTCCTCTGCAGTGGTGCTTTACATTGGCACTCATATAACATGCTTTATGTCTGCTCACATAGCTCTATCCACACACTTTCCCCAAAGATCTTGTTGTCAATTCTGCTCCTTCCAGCATCAGCCCTGTATTTTGTTCACCCTCAGGAATCCATGATTACTGATAAAAACTAACAATGGTGTGGGCTCCTTAAGACTCTTCTGTACAGAGAGGATTTCCCCATATCCACTGTCCTTCAGGAACACTCTTTGCTTGTCAAGATGTGATCCCCTGATTAGCAGCATTGGCATCAGGTGAGAGCTTATTAGAATGACAGAACCTTGGAGCCCCACATCAGCTCTAGTCAGAACCTGCATTTGAACACGATCACTAGTTGACTTTCATATGAACATGTTAAAGTGTGAGGAACCCTGAGATTGTCTATATTCTGTATTACAAATTAATTATATTGTAACTTAATAGCCTTACTAACACTCAATAACTCCACTTAATAATATTTTGATCCGGGGCTTCTGTTTCTCCTATTTGTTTTATAGTGACTTTATTTTTTTCTCAATACTTTTTCTGAAAATACATTTTGTTTGATATTACTATAACTTTTCCCAGCTATCTTTTTGTATTTTTGTAGTATTTTTGAAACCACTTATTTTTAATATTTCTGTGTCCTAAATTTATTCTCAGATTCCCATATTCTTATATTTTAGTTGGGTCTCTCGTAAATATAATAGAATGTAGCTGAATTATTTTTTACTGAATTTTATATCAATTTTTAAGTAGTGTGTGTAATTAACTTACATTCTTGTGATTAATAATTTATTTTGATATGTTTCTGACATGTTCTTTTTGTTTTCCACCTTTTAATTTCCTGCTACTTATCCTTACCTTGACTTGGTATAATTTATTTTAAAATTTTACATTATTATATTAATTCACAAAAAAATTACTATTTATCCATCAGTCAAACATAAATTTTAGTAGTCATACCTTACAAAGTTTACAATTAAATGTAATACTCATTTACTCACAAATAATACAAGATTTTAAAGTACTTCAACTACTAATCTCAGCCACAAATGTTATTTTTCCAGATTCTAATTCATTTTTTTATCTTTTTTAACCACATAATTTTAATGTTTTATTATTATCTTTTTATCCATACAAAATTTCTTTACATTAATTATTTATCTACCCATCTGCCCATGTCTGTTTCACCATTTGTTTCTGACTATAGACATTTCTCTTGACTCATGTTTTATTTTGTTTTATCTTTCTGTGTTGAATTCTGGGGAATCACAGCTTTAACTTCCGTGTTATTAATTCACTTTTCAGGTGTATATCATTTGTCCTTTCATTCTTTGCAAGATTTTTTTCTT
>NW_003852488.1:3825824-3830520 GCF_000181295.1 Otolemur garnettii | reverse complement strand
AAATAGAGTCATTCTTACTGCATGCCTTGGAATATTATATTATTCTTTTAAAAGAGTCATTTTATCATGCCATATTTTATGAACAAATGTTACCAGCACAAGCCTTTTGAGATGTTGCAGGCAAATTTTAAAGGTAAAATTTTTATAAATTCTACTTGTGTTCAACAAGAACATTTTCCTCCTACTAACATATGTTTCTGTTTTGCTTTTTTCTTCCATGAATACACACATCAATACCTTTAAACAATTAGTGAAAGAGACCTTCTTTCGAAGGTAATTTTATTGAGAAGCCTAATGTATGTAAAAGTAATCAGCCTGAGAAAAAATAAATTTAGTCTCATGAGCTTAAAATTAGTCTTAAAATCTAAAAGGTAGTTTTTAAGCTTTCATTATGTGGTTGTATACAACCATGTAAACAACAGTAATATAGTTCCAAGATCAATTTCCAATGCTATTCTTGATAGTCAATCCACTCTATTTTTTCTGTGAAAGAAAATCATTAACTGTATAATGTAATCACTTAGATACTGGAGAATGTATTATAGTATGTAAAGATTAACTTGTTTCCATACAAGGTTTATTTTTGTTTTACATTTGTAAAAGAAAATCTCTTTAAATGTTAATTTCTATGAACCTCTTTAGAAAAACTTAATAGGTTATTAGCTATGATTTCCTTAAGATCGATCTATTCAAACTTGGGTTAAACTATGCAGTGGATTTTCTCCTCCATCTCTTTCTCTGCCTTGGTATCCTTTAATTTTCTCTTGATTTTTGAGTGCCTCCAAAAAAATGAAAACAAAAATGTAGTTTCTTCTGCAGTATTTTGTGTTGACACTGAAAATTTGGCCAGAAACAATTCTGCTTTAAACGTTCAAGAGTGTGTGTCTGTTTTCAATATGAATTGAAACTTTAGGGAAAACATTTTAGACTTACGTGGTCTTAAACAGTGGTGCCTGCCAGGAACTCCAAGCAGCTGCAAAACTCACTAATGAAAACTGGGATAATTCTTAACAGAAACAACTATCAAATATCTTTACAAATAGAAAATAGAGGCAAGCATAATTAACAAACTTTACAGTGAAAAAGCGTGTACTTCTGTAGCTGGCTCATTCTTTCCATCTACACTGACAAAGAGAAAGTGAGTCAGTTTTGCAACCTTCAAAATGATGGGTGGCAGAGATTAGTCACTTTCACTCGTGTCACTCACACTCCAACCCATTCCACTTTAGATCTGGCAAGAGACGGAAGGGATTTTAAAGTCAGGATATCCAAAGCTGAGAAAACAATTTTTTCTTGGTATTACACAGAACTGATCAAAGAATGGGAAATTGCACCACACTGCAGTGCTGGACTTTGAGGCTAGGACAGGGTCTGATGTGAACATTGATTTGGTTTCCTGCCAGTATATAACAGTGCTGCTGTGACTACAAAAATGAGCTAACAAAAAACAATAACAATGTTTCATCATTTTGGAGAATCGTACATATGCTTTGGGTGGAAGCTGGTGGGCAGTGGTCATCGTGAACATAATAAAAATAAAACAGAGATGATAACCCATATTTTCTGAGTGAGTGCCTTTTCCTAATGTCTTACATAATTACTGAAGGCTAAAAAATAATAAGTTCAAGACCACTTTTATCTAAGACTTTTGATGTCTTTCATAATTTGAAAGATAATTTGTGGTTTTCTAACCCCAATTATGAAAATATAAAGGTCAAATAATATAGAAAACATTTTACTAGCTAGAGAGTATGGCATACTTGAGAAAGCGGTTAAGTAACAAGACTTGCGCCAGAATAAACTGACTTATATTCAGAAGTGACTTATTTCCAGCAATCTTGTTTAAAATTCTCTTACCTAATCAGTATTTTTATATCCCAACCAGACTGTTTCTTGCTGTCACCATTGTGATCGACACCAAGGTTTTCACACTTCACCATTCATTAGAATCACCAGGTAATGTTGTTAAAATGCAGATTCTAATTCATTCTCTCTGAGATAAGACCTGAGATATTCTGCATTTTTAACAAGCCCCCGGATGACATTGCCATTACCAACATTTCTAAACTTTGTATACAAAGATTTAAAAATCTGTGAATGATTTCACACAAGATTGACAAGGAAAATATTAAGTAACTGAGTAGAGGGGGTGGCACGTGTGGCTCAAGGAGTAGGGCACTGGCCCCACCTGCTGAGGTTGGCAGGTTTGAGCCCAGCCCCAACCAAAACTGCACTAAAATAAAATAAAATAAAGAAAAACAAAGTAACTGGGCAGTAAAGTCTGTGTATATTTGCAAAATCATTACCAAGTTTATTTTCAATTCAAGGAATTATGTTTTTAAAAAACTTCACACTTTTGTATCTTCATAATTAGAACTAAAATGCCTCCTCAAATCAGATAACAATATGCAGTTATGTTTGTCATCCTATTGTGTACACTGGAATGAAGCTATAAGTATTCGAGTCTCCATTTTGGAAGGATACTCTGTTAGAACATTTCCATGACTCTGGATCTGAGGATGTTTCTGAAGAAGGATGGATTATCTTTTTAAAATCAAGAACCCACAAAAACATTTTTGCTATTTGGCGACAATTTTAAAAGTATAATACTCAGTAGTAACTGTCTGGGACTTCCCTGCCATGAAATACTATGAAAATAGAAACATAGCATTTTGTTCGTTTTTGGCTGCTTACTTAAGAGTCTCCTTCCATGGAGGAATTATTTATGTAAATTTTGTCTTACCATGGAAACATTGCCTTCAGCAACTTTTTATAGATTCTGTTGCTATTTTTTAAAATAAAAGAAAAGCTGAAGTTGTAGTAGCTTCTAAAAACTATGGTGTTTTTTCTTTTCCCCCAGGGGACCATCCAAACCTATCGCAGCCTCCTTGGGAGGACATAGGCTTTTATTTCCTTTCTACCTCATGCCAGGCCATAGTCATGTGTCTTTTTGCACATGAAGTCCTATAATTGGTCAATGGACACATAGCTATTTCTAAGGTCACCTCGCCAAGAAAACAAGACTTTATATTATTATATGGAATTATTATTGGTTTTTATTTTAGAAATTTAAGTGGTAGTAAGACATTCATATTGACCACAGAGACATAATCAGTTGAATTTTAGACATTATATTTGTGGATATTTTGACAATGAAGCTATCCACTAATTAGTTTATAGCATGTCAAGGATGGGGTTGAAGCTGGAGATGTTGAACTGCTGTGTCAGGGCTGTGGGAATGGGGACAGTTATTGAGGTTGATGTTAAAGAGTCTGGGCCGGAGACTAGGCCCATAGGGAGCAGACTGGAGGACGGAGATGAGGAAAATAAGAAGCCCCCGGTACCTTCACTTCTCTATTTACCAAGTCTCTGTTTCATTTTCCATTAGATGGAATGGTCAGCTTCAGATCACATGATACCCTTCAAACGCAAGTACCACAAGTTAGAATGAGCTAGTTCCTGCCACTATTTCCCTTTTTGTTTTATCTAAGGATTACATTGACTTCATAAAACTAATGATTTTCTCTTAAAATTTTTACATTTACTTAATCAAAACTAATGATTTTCTTAGTACAAGTTTAATATCAGAAATATTAACAATTAAATTAATTCATAAGAAAGAAACTGATCAAAACTATATTTGATAGCTCAGGCAACTCTTAGTAAATGAGCACAGCAAGAGTATCCTGTTAAATAGTAAAATGTTACTCAAGAAATAAGTTTCTAGTATAAGTACAAAAAGTGGAAATGGATACTAGATCACAGAATCCTGTATTGTTTTTTAAAGTAACTGTTTTATTTTTGTTGTTCTTTCCTTTTGCATCCTTTCACACAATTACTAGTAGAATTTCTACCTCTGTCCAGGCGCAAATACATCACTTTAGAAAAGAGAAAATGATGACACACCCAGTTCAGATTGAGTATGAAAATGCTGTGGCATCACAGAAGCTCTGTAGCCCAAAGGCAAGGAAAATGCTTTCCCATCATCATTCTCCGCACCTGAAACGTGCCTGTTAGTGCAAAGTGAAGCGTTAGTACATATAAGGTATCCAATATGATTTTCATTAAATTCTACGTGGACTCCTCCTTCATACACCATAAT
This sequence comes from Otolemur garnettii, assembly GCF_000181295.1. Taxonomy (NCBI): domain Eukaryota; kingdom Metazoa; phylum Chordata; class Mammalia; order Primates; family Galagidae; genus Otolemur; species Otolemur garnettii. The sequence goes on along the minus strand of NW_003852488.1, from coordinate 3,826,418 downwards.
CTTATGTTCAATTCTAATATCTAATTCAACCCCTAGATTGACAATGTTTCAAATGTCTTAACTCACCTTTTCTTTCTCTACTGCAGTGATTTCCAATCAGTGTCCTGCCAGAGAATCTCAGGTGTGCTGCAAAAATTTTAAAATCCATTAATTAAATCATTTTTGAAAAAAGTTCAAATCACAATAGGTTTATTCTTTTTTAAACTCCTTTTTTGATCAACATAACTTAAGTGTACCATGGAAGTTTAACTATAAGTTCAAGTGTGCTGTGAGATTTTAAAAAAAAAAGTTGAAAAACACTGCTTTACTTTCGTTCTAGACTTTACCATTAATTTTAGCCTATTTGAATAAGTTATCTTAGGAAAAGAAGGAGTATAATCAATATATAAATATATACAAATAAAATAAACAATATTTTGCATACATACTTTTGAAGTGCAGTCATAAACTTAGAATTGTGCCCCTGTAAATTACATCTTTATTTTTCTTGTCTAGTTTGAAGAATAACTCTGATTTTAGGAATTTCAAACTAAGTCAAAGAGAAAGTCAGATAATATGAGAACAAGAAAAGAATTTGTGAGAATGGAAGGTTTT
>NW_003852488.1:3821513-3822588 GCF_000181295.1 Otolemur garnettii | reverse complement strand
GTGGGAAGCCACAGAAAATAAGGATTCAACCTTCTAATGAGATTCCAAAATAACTATGCCTTTTTAATAAAATGGGTTATGGGAGGGAGAAAGAGAAATTCTGTTAAGGGGCAATAAAAGATTGTAAGAGAGAATGAATGAATGGGGAATGAAGGTTAACCAGAAAATAGTTTCCTTTGGAATTTAAATGAGTCATAGAGATGCGGCATTATCTTCTTACAGAATCTGTTCAGGTGTGGTCACAGCACTGGTCTGATAGGGAGGGGAAGAAAAGAATAATTATTTTCTTATGGATCTGGATCTCAGGCATATGAAGAAACTTCAAGGATTTGTGGAGAATTATTGGTGGGGGAAGTCCAGAAAGAATTTGAGGCTTCTTCAGTCAGTCCAGCATCTAAAATTTTATATTTGGGGGTAAAATATTTCTTATTTCCTTCAGAGCCAAAAAGCTGAGTGTGTGTGTCCAGGGAAGTGTGGCCAAGTAAGTATGGGAAATTCTGGATTAAAATATAATTGACAATCTTTTTGATGGTTTGTTTTTGTTTTAAATCAGGACTTGTCAAAGACTTTAATATGCTTGGGTAAATAAGGAGATAAATTTATTGTCTGGCCTATCACTGTTGATTTTTTTAAAAAGTAAATCTTAAATTTTATTGTCAGGCAAAACAAAGCCATGGAGAGGTTTCCTTCGTAATACAGGACAAACTTATTTTAAGAAACATTTCCCCCCAGAGCTTCACATAGCTCACAAGGCTAGTTAACCTCAACTCCTCTTTTTCTCCCAGACTCTACAGTTCTCTGCTTTGAATCCATGGCTGGCTCTGGTTATTCTTTACCTTCTTTCTCCTCACTTTCCCCAGTCTTCTCTGTAAGCTCTTTTGTAAGTAAATTGATCAAATAACTTATGGATGCTTTTTAATGGTTTCTCTCAATCTCAAGAAGAACAATGTTTTACAAGCTGTATTTTTAAAATCCTGTCACCACTTTTTAGCAATTACAACCTGATTTCCTGCCAGAGCTTAGTAATCAGAGGGGCAGGGGAGTGTTCTTTGTGATTTTTTTTTTTTTTTTTTTT
>NW_003852488.1:3812563-3821042 GCF_000181295.1 Otolemur garnettii | reverse complement strand
CAACTTATTTCAAAATACAGGTCAGAAGCTAGTATTCTCATAGAAATCTGAACTAAATAATCTTTTAAAAACCAAAATTTTATAGTTGAAATACATATGTATATACCCATGAATAGAATAAAATAATCCAATGTAGTCATCATTTAAATTCAACATTTATTAAACATGACCAAACTTGTTTCAGTTATATAAACATCCACTGGTTTCGTTTAAGTGAATTTTAGACTTGTATCATTTCATTAATAAATATTTTAGTACGCATCTTTAAAATATATGGCTGCCTTATAAAACATCACAAGTATTTTTATCACATATAGATAACTATTTCTTAGGCTTTAATAATGTTAAATATTCAGTGTATATTTATAAGGATAAACAACTCATAAATGTTTTTGGCAGATTTTTGCTTTTATTTTTATAACTACTGTTTTTAATTGACCTCAAGTAAGGTCTATAAATTCTAAGTATACAAATTGATAAATTTTACATGAGTATTTATCTGTTTTAATATCATCCAAATCAAAATATAAACATTTGTGTCATTCAAGCAAACGTGTTCTTTTTCATTTATTAACCCCCTAATTTATTTTTTTTTTTCCCTTTTTTCCCAGGGACTAGTTTTGCCTGTTTTTGAACTTTATATAAAAAGTTTTATTCTACATTTACTGTATAGCTAGACATTCCATATTTAGGTATTTATCAAAGAGAAATGAAAGCTTATGCCCAGTAAATAAAAATGTACCTGAATACTTGTGGAAGCTTTATATGTATGTAATAGCCAAAAACTAAAAACAACCTAAATGGCTATTATGGGAGTGTTGGGAAACTTCCCATTCTCTCCAGAAGATTCACTGAAAGATCAAATCATAGTTAAGGGCGATAAATAAGAAAAAACTATTTACCATGTGCACAGGGAGAATCACAGAGTGATGACCTGATACACTAATGGGGTCCAGAATTTTATATACCCTATTTTTAGAGGAAAAGGAAAGATGAGGAGTATAGGTTATTTTGTTTAGAGGCAATAAATGGTTGCTAGGGAGGATGGTGAGATATCTGGAAGAAAGGATTGATGGGGGGGGGACAGATTGACTTGTAAATAACCCCCAGAGACATGCATGATGCTTAAAATGATTTGGGCCAAGTCTGGCTGCATTCTTTATCTTCTTTCTTACAACATATAAGGGGGAGTAGAAAGGAAGTCAAAGGGTCTTTTTGATGGGTCTGTCTGATTTATGCAGGTAGAGGAAAGGTCCTTTCAAAATCTGTTGACATTTAAGGGTCTTTCATTCAAAATACTCTTAATACCAAGGAGTCATATTATGGGGTGAAATTTCCTGAGCACCTTCACTACGAAATGAATGGATAAATCTTGATGTGTAACATGATGAAATATTACTCAGCAATGACGTTACAAACTAATGACTCACACAGATAGATTTATCTCAAAATGATTATGCAGAATGAAGAAGCCAGGCCCTAAAAAAGTAAATAGTATATATTGTTGTTTATGTGAAACTCTAGAAATGCAAATTCATCTATCTTGACAGAACGATTTAATGGCTGTCTGTGTAACAGAAGGAGAGGCGAGGAGGAGAAAAGATTACAAAAAGGCAGGAGGGACTGCAGAGGACGATGGATGTGCTCATTATCCTAATTGTGGTAACAGTTTCCTAGGTGTGTATGCATAACTAAAAACTTATCAAAATGCACACGTCTCTTTAGATAATGTTTATTGTACATTAAGTATATCTCTAAAGCTCCCCCCAAAGATGAAAAGAACCAATGGCTGGCATGACCTTTTCTTCTCACCCCAGATCCAGCTGCAATGCTAAGGGCCCTACTAGTAATTTTTTGACAACGAAGAAAGAGAAACAATACCCAGGGGTGTACATTGCCGTTTCTATAGAAGTGACAAAAGAAATGTATGGGGGTATGCAGCTAAAAATCTAGTATGGAAGAGAGCAAGGAGAAGCTGGGGGAGGCGTGGCGTCACTGAGGCAGCGGCGGCAACAGGAGCAGCCACATCCAGCTCCTCCTTGGACGGAGGCCAGAAGGCAGCAGGGAGAGCAGGTGAGAGAGTCCAGAAGCTGGGCACACCGCCGACTGTCCCTTCTGCTGCACCTGGGAGGCCTTCTCGTTTAGCCAGAGTGTCGCCAAGTTTTTGAACAGGGCTATGTGAACTGAGGACCAGAGAAAGAGAAAGGTTTGGAAGGTGAGGGTGGGGGTGGTGGAGTTGCAAAAGTGGTGGAGAAAGAAAAGCAGGCTGCTTCGAAATATTTTCATGTGCTGAAAGCAACTCTCCGAGAGCCCCACGCAGCATCCGCGCCTAATCTGCTGCCAGCGCTGTTGCTCCCGTGAGTGGACTGCAAGCTGGAGAAGCCCGGAGCAAAGATGCCTCCCGGGCCTGACGTCCGTCCGGCCGGAGCTGGAGCAGAATGGGGGCTGGGCCTGGAGTGGTGATGCAGCGACCTCTCCAGATTTTTTTTTTTTTTTTCTTTTGCCGGGGCCGGGTTTGAACCTGCCACCTCTGGTATCTGGGGCCAGTGTCCTACTCCTTTGAGCCACAGGCACAGTTCCTCCCCCTCCTCCATATTGTACTGAGCTGTGTGAACCGGAGGGTGATCCTGAAAGCAGACTTCCCGGGTGACCTCTCCGTCTTTACGCAGAAATGGGACCCAACCCGGGTGACTTGCACCTGGTGAACCTCCTACCAGACCAGCAGAGCAATCGGCCTGTCAGGACCCTGAGAGGAGGGGCGTGGGCTGAGGTGGTGGCCTTGGGGCCCTGTCTCCTGCCAGCCTCAGGAAACGACGCCCCTGCACCCTGGCCGCAGGGCGGTGGAGACTGAACGAGCTCTGGGCTGATGCATGCAAAGCCAGGGCTAAGCATTCCTCCTGCCTCCGTGACCTTGAGCAAATCCTTACTGCTCTAATGTCCACAGTTTCCTTGTCGATACAATGAGACAGTCATTTAGAATTAACTTGGAAGTTTCTATGTTTGTTGCTGTGTGTCCAGGATTATGTCTGGTGAGCTCCCTATGGTGAACAAAAACCAAAAGAAGAAAAGTTCCTTTAATAATTTTCTACCAAAATAATTATGTAAAAACTACACCAACAATTCTCAAGGTCACATGCTTCACCCCTTTCTTTGCTGAGTAATGTGCTTCCTCTTTCTGCTGAATGAATCCAAATTGACTTACACACATTGCCCTTGACTCTGGTTTCCCCTCAGACTATTTCTCTAGGGAAGAAAAGATGGTTCAGTTTCATAATCTAATGCTCTTTTTTGCTTACCTTTTTCCTGTGTGGCTCTATATGTAAAAAATATGCCCATCTTTGCCAAAAATAAAGCCAAATAGTTCTAGTAAATGATTTATCTTCTATAAATAAATAAATAATAAATACATGAATACATAAAAAAACTTTGCCCTGAAATAAAGCTAAGACTATCTAGGTTTAAAAATCCATCCATTTATTAAAAAAAAAAATATTTACGTTGTATTTAATTTTGTTTTGTATACTAAAAATATGGTCGTGATTAAGACTACAGACCAAATACTGCTCTAATTTATGGTTATGACATTCTAATGGAAGTTAGTCTAGAAAGAGTTGAATTAAGCTGTTTCTGAGAGGTTGAGGCAGGGTGATCTCTTGAGTTCAGGAGTTTGAGGACAACCTGAGCAAGAGATAGACTCCATTTCTACTAAAACTAGAAAAATTAGCTGGGCATAGTGGAGGGTATTTGAAATCCCAGTTATCCATGAATCTGAGCCAGGAAACTCAGTTGAAACCAGGGTTAGAGGTGGCTGTGAGCTTGGCTGATGCCCTCTCACTCTAGCCTGGGCAACAGAGTGAGATACTGCTCAAAAAAAGAAGAGGAGAGGAGGGGAAGGGAGACAAAGGGAGGAGAAGAATTAAGCTGTTTTTTCATACTGATACAGTCAAGTTTGTGGTAGAAACAAGTATGCCCCCAATTTAATATTGAGCTTTCTTGGGAGGTCTTCAGTAAAAGAAATTCCCATTACAGAGATTGTAGATATGCAGTTTGCAAAAATGATAAAACCATTAGTTCATTTAAAAAGCTAAATTGTATATAAGAAGTCTCTCATGTTCATATAGAAGCAACATATTTGTCACTGGACGTTTTTCATATATGGAAACAAATTTACATTAATATAGTTAATCAGTTTATATTGCTGGATCCAGTTGATCTTGAAGACTATCCATGATATCATTACAAAACCTCCAGATAAAGAATTTCCACCAAGGAAGTCCCCTAATGGGAGCTTTGCCATAGTCACTGCAGGATACATGCTTTTCTCCTTTGTTCCAGTTTCAGAACTACTGCCCATAAAACACCTAAGGAAATTTCTACATTGATATTATTAACACTGCCTCTTAAGAGAATCTCAGCATCCATTTCATATCATTGTCTCCAGACACCCTAAAATATTTCTTGACAATTCATCAGGATTCCAGAACAGATGTGAGTTCCATCTGGAGGTGGGGAAGGCGCTAGACTTTTATGTCATTTCAGCGGTCCTTGGGCTATGAAGCAGCACTGCTGTGTACAGAGCCCCAGACGTTCCCCAGATGAGCTTCTGTAACTAGCCATTGACTCCAGCTGAACCCAGTGGGACACAGGTCATAGTGAGTAGGAGCCTGAAGCCAGCAGTCACACAGAATGTGAGGTACCCTTCACATTCCCTAAAATTGCAGACACCAGTAAGGCACCTATTTACAGTGAGTACAAAACACAGTTATTTATGAGTGATGAAATTCTGAACTAGATTATTCAGGGAAAGTCATATTTTAAAGCATACACTAAACATCTAGTATGAATATGTAGAAGTCATTCCCTGAAATAGTTCTTAATACATTAGGATATTGCTAGAAACAATTTTTATACAAGATGAAATGTGTAAAAGAAAAATATTTAGTTTCTTTATCTTTACTTTCAATCATGAATTTCAGTCATAGAAATGGGAATCATTAATTGTAATCCATCTGTAATGAAATGCTGGGAATAGCAGCAGAGGCAAAGACAACACTGGATACTGCATCTGTGGAGCCCAGTTTGTACTTATCTGGACAAGATCTTCACCTCAAAATTCAAAACATACTGGTTAACCAGCATCTTTTGGGAGTCATTCTTTCCTGGACATTTTTGGGTTTAAGAACAGAAAAATAAAATGTGACATAGATCAAGTAGCGTATATCCTTGCTTTTTTATTGGTTCCCCATATTTAACTGTGATTGTTCTATAGTTATAAGATCATAACACCAATATATGTGACATTTAGCAATAGGATGCAGGTGAACAACCCTACAAATTATATAAGAGAATCAAATTTTGAGTACTCTCAGAGATCATTTTGATAGTAATCTATCCCTGTAAACCGATCTGCCCTGATTAAAGTGGAATTTAGCGTTTGTTTCTGGGTATGTGAAGGAGTTTTGGTTCACATAAAGACTGCCATTTTTTCAATTACTTGATTTGGTTGAGTGATATTTTAGAGCCGATAAGGAAAAGGAAAGGAACATTTTCAACTTGACACTTTTCTGTTCAAAAAAACAAAACACCTCAGTTGAACAAAACAATATGGTCAGCACAATTAGTTCTTAGAATTTCCTAGGAGAACAGAAACAGTGAGCAAAAATGAGTAATATGATCATTCAGTGGTGGTCTCTTGGAATTTCAACAGATTTCCTCTTAAAATGAAAAGTAAAAATTCTAAACCTATTGAGAAGTGTTCAACACACGGGCCACTGGTCACTTAACTAATGACTTACCATATGCTTTTCTTGGTATGATCACGTGGCATTGGAGTGAAACAGCAACAATTTGATATTGAAATCTATTGAAGTCAAATAAAAAATGGCCTTTAAGGGTCACACTCTGTGGGACACTTCTAACAAACTGCTCTTGGAAGAGCTGAACTCTATAATCATATTTTTCCGAAAGAAAACACTTTAAAGTCATTTTTGCTACTTGGTTTTGTTACCATTTCCTTGCTTTTGTTTAGTGTTTTAACTTTTATACCAAAGTTACAACTTAACTTTCGCCTTCCCACCTGGTATTGAGAATTTACTATTTATTCTTCACTTCTATTGTTAAAATGAAATAAATAAAATAAAATAATAAACATTGTTACCTGAGCGAGAACAAATGTGATCCTCATATAGCCCTTTGGGAGGATTATAATTGCATTTTCCAAATAAGAAAGAATGAGTACATTTTCCTCTTTCTCCTTTAAAGACAGCCAGAAGAACTTATCTCCAAGAGGTCTTAGGATATTCTTCCTATGGTGGGGTGGGGGGAAGTTGAAGTTTATGTTTTCTTGTTTTTGGGGTTTTTTTTTTCTTTGACACAGAGTCTCAAGCTGTTAAGTAAAGTGTCATGGCAACATCATAGCTCACAGCAACCTCCAATTCTTGGACTCAAGCAGTCCTCTTGCCTCAGTTTTTTGTATTTTTAGTGGAGACAGAATCTTGCTCTGGCTCAGGCTGGTCTCAAACCCACGAGCTCAAGCAATCCACCCCCCTCAGCCTCCCAGGATTACGGGTGTGAGCCACTGTGCCCAGCCTGAAGTTTATGTTTTCCAAGACAGAGACTCCTGACAAAGAATTGGGTTATTGGAAGAGAAGTGCAATAGCTTAATGAGAAGCACTGCTAGGCCAGTTTCTGAAGGAAACCTCTAAAACTGGATAGGAACCAGATACTTGTTGGGTATTGCATGAAAGGGCCCTGATACACCACGCAGTGCCCTGGATGGGAAGGAGTGGGGTGGGTAGTTACAGTATAGCTATAGTACCTTAGGCATGTTAGCAAAGAAACAAAGATTTCAGCTGAGAAGATGATAGCAGCAGTGCCCCGTGCACAGTAGTGATCAGGACCTGTCAGTAGGAAAGTGTACCCCAGAATCATGAGACCCTCATAAATCCAGACCAACTCCCCTGCTGCCCCACAAACCCCCCCAGGAGTCTTCTCTGATGAGGAAATGGAGGAAACCAGCTTTGGAGACTTGCCTAAAACGTACTTTTCCCCTAACCCTGGGTTGTCAGACTTAATTTGATTAAATTATTTGAATCTAGTGGAGTAACTGCAGGTAATTTACATAAACTATTCTGTAGCAAGGACTGCCATTTTTCAAGAATTGCTGAAATTTTCAGATCTCTTAAGCTGTACTTTCCATCTGAAAAGAAATGTAAAAATTTCAGCCTAATATATACTACACGTTTTGTTCCCTAGCTAGGAGATTTAAGAACAATTTCAGGTTTTATTTACAACAAAAAATAAGAAATTCTTTTGGTTACTTCATTCCTCTGTGGTCTGCCTCCAATTTCTTATGTTACTAGGTTCTATTTTAGAAATAGCTGTCATTATCCAAGCATTTCCAAAGCTATCTTTTTTCTTCATGTGTATTTTGGGTAATGTTCTAACTTGTTCCTCTAAATTTATTCCATTTTTTCTTGTGACATTTCTTCCAAAGTACATTAACATTAGTGATTGTAATTCTTGTTTAAGATTTGTGGTTAGAAAAAGTTAAACTTACATTTTTGAGTAAGTATTCAGTGCATCCATATTAAAACACACATGAACAAAATTAGCTGATAACATGTTCCTCTATCACTAGATTATGACTTTCCCAAGGTTAGGAACCTTCTCTTGGAGATCTTTGTGTTTTTAAATACCAGCCATTGGCCTGCCAGATAATATTGTGTGTGATAAACATGTAATCATTGAGTTATAGTGAAGGAATGAATGAGAGTCTTGAGGCAAGTTTTTATTTTAAAAATTGTGTATTGTTTAAGAATCATTTAAATTAGTTAGCCTTTGCTGAACCTAATTTAGTAAGTCAGACAACTAGCTTCACAAGTCTAATCATACTAATTAACAAAGATATTTAATTTGGGGAGAAAAAGAAAGCAGTTTCTAAAAACTGGGGAAAGCTGCTTTTAAAAATACAATTATTTTAAAACAGTCCTAAGTTTTCTTCCTTTTAACACACATCCCTCTATCTTCAAAGTCTGTCAAAACATACCAAATGTACCAATGGTACCCTCAGTACAGTAGGCCATACATAGCCCTTTGTAATACTTATGCCAGAGATTCTATGCCTTGTGTCTATATAAGTTACAATCCATGCAATATTATAAGTTCATGAGTCATTTATGGAAAGGTTTTCAATATATGTGAATCATCTAGACACATGGAAACTATTCTATTTTACCCTTGATCTTAGCCAAAAGGCCAAGAAGTGATTAGCTATTCTATTTTAAAGTTTGCCTAGAAACAGTCATTGACTATTTCTTTAGCTATTTACCTAGTCAATAGTTAGCACTGAACATGAGATGATGTATATTTAAATGTAAAAGCATAATGCATTGATAATACTAAAAAAAAATAACTGAAGTTTCAGTTATGGTGGTATAAATAACTATTTCTAAAGACTAAAGGAAACTCTGCAGATTAG
>NW_003852488.1:3809074-3811433 GCF_000181295.1 Otolemur garnettii | reverse complement strand
ATTACAAACAGCTGGCCTCCTTCATAGCGTGACTTCCATCCCTTTGTTTTCTCTATCATTTTCTTTCTCCTTTTCTCCCTTCCTCTTCTCACTTCTCTCTCCTGCATCTCTCCCCCTCCATGTGCCACCTCCCTCTCTCTTTTTCTTTCTCTCTCTTTTCTCTCTCTCCCCTCCCCACCCCCATAGGTTTAAAAAGCATTAAGGAAGGTTTGCTCAAGTGCAACTCTAGAGTGTGATTCCAGAGCTCACATTCTTAACCTCCAAATGCATAACTGCCTCTTGTGATTTATTATACATTTATATGTTTCTTTCCATCTATGACTTCAAAGACACTGAAGATATGGTTTGTTTGTTTTTTTTATTTTCAGCATGTTGGATAGTGCTTTTAATGTAAACAATATGTGTGTGGGTAAATTTAGAACTTTTTAAAAGTTATGTTTCATATCTGTTTGATATTTATTAATTTCTAATCCTTTAATAACAGACTCTTCTAAAAATTAAATTTAAAATCTTTATCACTGCAATTATCACAGTGACCATCCTGTGCAGTTTGCTGATGTCTGAATGGGATTGTGTCAACAGCAGCTACCACACCATCACTGCCAAAAGCTTAAAGAACATCTTTTTACTGTGTATTAGGTCCTCTTCTCTAGGAGGAGAGGATAAAACAAGTTCCTGACATTGAAGTGGAGGAGACAGAATGTGTACAAACAAACATAGAGTCAAAAGCCACATCAGTAGGTAATAACTGTTAGGAAGGGAAAAAGTTCAGGGCAAAGGGGAGAAAAAGTGTTGCCTAAGAGGAATACAATGTGTGGTCTTCTAACAAGTCTCAAATTTATGTTAAATCCTGGGCTTAGAATTCTCCTGCATAGAGATAATATAAATTCTGACTTCATATAACATGCAGCATAAGAGCCCTGGGGCTTCAGAATTTCTATGCAAGAGATAGATGATAGATAAATAGCAAAAATGTATATAGAAATAATTCATAGGTAGATTATATAAACATAATATCTATCTGCATGCATGATATATATGAATGTATTTAATTCTCTGGGGATGGTGACAACTTCTAGCTTAATGCAGTTATCTCAGTTCTGGCTTTCTTACTTTCTCTCTGGAAACCACATGTCTAGTTCCAGAATGGGCATTACCCTGCCAGACCCTAATCCTTAGGACCTATCTCTGTTTAAATGCCCCATCAGGCACTCGAGCAGTTCAAGACCATATTGCAAACTTATTTCAAGTTGATAGTTCTAATTCTAAGTTTTCTCTTTGTTTTTGGCTTCTGAGATCCTGTGTCTTTAGAAATGCAGGCTTTCTACATGATCGTTCCGGGCTCCAGCTGTCCATATCAGGTAAATCCATTAGGTTGTTGGTGGCTTGTTGGTTCCCAGGCATTTCCTCAGTAATTTGAATCTTCTTCCCCTGGGTTCTTTCAAAGTTTAATTCACAATTTCAGTGTTTCTCAGAATCTAACGTTGAAGAAGAAAACTTCATTGAGGGTAGGTCACTAGCTCTTCTATACTTGTAATAGGAATACTTAGTAAGAATAATACAATTATTGTTCCACTATATCCAGCATGGTATGATATTTTTGTTGTATCATGGAGGTTTTTTTCCCCCCACCCTATCATCTTTCCTTTCTCTGCTCTTCCCTTTTCCAATTTAAATGATCATTTAGTGCTCTGCTGGTTAAAGAGGAAAGCAATGGTATCAGGGAGAAAGGGGGGACTCTCTCCTGACTGTAGAGTTTGAGAAGGTTAAGTCCGTATGGGTAGAGAAAGTGCCCAGGACTTTGGGAGAAGGATTTGAAAGAAAGCATCCTGAATTAAACTGAGGCTTTCTTGTGCCACTACCCAACCTTAGAAAAGTGGACAGGTGCCCTGCTCCTGGGGATTTTAATGAAGACTTTGGGAAAGGGAGACATACACAAACAAGTGTGTGGGTCCTGAGAGTAGGGGGAGATAAAGAATTTCTCTCAGAAAAGAGTGTAAATATATCTTGATTGGTTTAGTTTTAGTTGACATTCCAACAGAAGGATGTGGGAGAAATAGATCCACCTTCACGTTCCCACAATGCCAGTGAAATAGTGGGTAAAACTGGGCAGACCTAGAAGCCATACAGATGGGAATAGGATCCATGACTGAGATCAAGAATGTTCTACAACTATCTCAGTAGGTGCCAAAGAGGACAAATAGCACTGATGATAATCTCTCTCTACTAATAGCTTACATAGACCTTCCTTATACTATATGCTACTGGAGAAAAGTTGATCACAAATTGAGTTTAGTATCCAGCACCACACAAGAAGAATGGAGGACCAAAGACACATTTCAGTGAGTTGTAGAAACCC
>NW_003852488.1:3794114-3808397 GCF_000181295.1 Otolemur garnettii | reverse complement strand
GGCAGATCTTCCCAGCCGCAGATCAATGACCCAGAGGGTAGATTTTCTATCTGCCCTTTCATGGAAAATAGAGAAGGGAGAAATCACACCCTGTCTGACGTTGTGCGGGTAGATACACTATTAGAATGTTGTTTTTATCCTTTTCGAAGGACTGACCAATGTCAAACTTTAATAACAAATTAGTGCTGAGGAAATTAAAGGAAGGAAATGAAATGTACTGTAAGGGTATGTATAGTTTAACTAGCCTCGGAGAGTTCAGAGATAAAGGATGAAAGACTTGTTCCAGAAGCAAAGGGTGGGAGTTCCTTTTCTCAAGTGAAATGAGTATAAGTGAATTAAATGGCTGCTCAAAAATGACTTTATTTATTATCCAGATCCCCCGTGTTTTATCTTTTACAGAAAATAACAGTTTGTGAATGCTCTGTGCAATGCCTGGGCGACCAGGAAGAGGCAGCGGGGCAGGCAGTGGGGCTAAGGACAGGAAAACATAAAGTTAAAAGATATAATAGCATGAGAGTTGCCTGGAGGGGAGGAAAGGGAGGAGGGCTAAGGCTTACAGAAAAGTGGGCAATTTCCAGACCCCACACAGACTTCCTGTAACAATAGGGAAAAGCCTCAGAATTTCATAGTCCCAAAGATTTAGACAACATGATACAGAATGTTGACGGCTGGCTCAGACGCCAAGCCAGTTGTCTGGACTCTCCATAGGTTATAACACTTATTACATTAGCCTCTGATGCCAAAAACTAATAAAAACTGGATATTTCCTTAAATCACAGCCCATTTTCATTTGGAAAGCCTATCTTAGAATACTTTCTTCCCAGGCTGATGTTTTTATATAATACTTAAAGCTATTCTATCCTCCAACATTTTTTTTTTTTGGTCAATCCTGTCATATAAAAACTATACTAAAGCATACATAAATGTTAAAAATAAAGTAAAATGTTATTATTTTCATGTATTTTATACCTTATTAACTAAATAATAGAAATGATTCTAGAAACTGCCTTGGCTATACTGAAACCACTGTATATTAATTGTTATGTATTGGCTGGAAATATTCTAGTTAAAAGTATACTAACTTTTTTTTTTTTTTAAAGAAAAACCCAGAATGCAATATTGTTGTAGAAACACTCACACAAGTAAACCTTAGTCATCCATGGGAAGTTGAAATATGAGCCACTTTCCTTCAAGAATATATACAATATTTACCTCCTTCATGTTTACATGGATGGCACTGGAAAATGTTCTTCTTAGCAAAGTATCACAAGAATGGAAGAAAAAGTATCCAATGTACACATCCCTATTATGAAACTAATTTATAGTTCTCAAATGAAAGCTACAACCTAATTCTAGCCCAAGAATATGAGGAGGGGGTGGAGGAGGGGAGAGGAGAAGGGCAGATGGGTGGAGGGAGGGTGATTGGAAAGATCACCTCTATGGTCTGTCTTACAAGGATACAAGTGAATTTTTCTAAAACTAGAGTATAAATGTCTTAACACAATAACTAAGTAAATGACATAAAGTCTATGCTAACCAGTTTGATGAAAATATTTCAAATTGTATATGAAACTACTACCCTGTACCCCATGTTTGCATTAATGTACACAGCTATCATTTAATTAAAAAAAAGAATATATACAACAATGCAAATGGAACTTTGTTAAGTAGATTCATATTAATAGTAATTTAGGTTTAGAACAAATGCTACTGCAAATATAAGAGACTTTAGGGCAACAACATAGTGAGGAGGGAAGAAATGTCACAAAGTGGTCAAGTTTTTTCTTTATGCTGGTTAAAGGCAATAAGTATTTCAAGTTAAAGAGTTTATTCATTTATTCTATGAGTTTTCATTGGTGCCTGATATATGAGGTCTGACAAGAAACTGGTGAACTAGTTCTACAAAAAGTACTACATACCTCATTGTTAGATATAACTATAGTCACCTTTGAATTACTCCCCTTGGGAAGGTATACACTGACCCCAGTGCCCAGTCCGTCCTTCCAAGCAATTTTGTTACGTGGGCTACTTTTAGTGGAGTTAGATGATATCTCAAAGTGGTTTTGATTTGCATTTCTCTGATGATTAAAGATGACCGCATAACAAAATCCCAAAACTACAGATGTTGGCATGGACGTAGAGAAAAAGACTGTAAAGAGAAAGAACACTTCTGCACTGCTGGTGGGAATGCAAGCTAATATGTTCCTTTTGGAAAGAAGTTTGGAGAACACTTAGGGAACAAAAGCGGACCTGCTGCTCGATCCTGCAAATCCTCTACTAGGTCTATATCCAGAAGACCAAAAATCATTTTACAACAAAGATATTTGCATCAAAATGTTTACTGCAGCCCAATTCATAATTGCCATGAAAGAAGGGCTTCATGGAAGAAACTCAAGTGCCTATCAACCCATGAATGGATTAACAAACTGTGATGTATGTATACCATGGAATATTATTCAACTTTTAAAAAAGATGGAGATTTTACTTCTTTTATGTTTACATGAATGGAGCTGGAACATATTCTTCTTAGTAAAGTATCTCAAGAATGGAAGAAAAAGTATTCAGTGTACTCAGTACTATTATGAAACCAATATATAATCACCCACACTTTCATACAAAAGATAAAATACAACTATAGATTGAAGATTGTAGATGAAGGAAGGAAGAGGAGGGGGAGAGGAGGGGAGGGGGGAGGCTGGGTGGAGGGATGGTAATCTGTGGGACCTACCTATGGAGCATATTTGAAGGGTACATGTCAAATTTATTAAGAGTAGATTATAAATGTCTTAACACAATAATTATGTAAAGTGAAGGCTATGTTAATCAGTTTGATGTAATCATTCCAAATAATATATAAATCAGCACATTGTACCCCATAAATGCATTAATGCATTTGGAACTCTTTTTTTGGAATGGACGTCAAATCTGTTGTCGTATTACCCTGGATGTCGTCAATGCCATTAAAATGTATTTCTTTCAATAATTATTTTAACTTTGGGTGGAGACAAAAGTCACTGGGGTCTAGAACAGACGAGTAGGAATGATGTCCCCATATGGTTATTTGTTTATTGGCTAAAAACTCCCTCACAGAGGGCCCTGTGTGAGCTGGTACATTGTTGCAATGCAAGAGCCACACCTTTCACATGCCAAAATTTTCAGCTAAGATTCTCCTAGCTGATGTTTCCTTGGTCTGCTATGTTTCTCAGAGTTAACCAGTGGTTGTGACACACAATTTGATGAATTTTTGCAATGTTTTCATCAGTTCTGCTCTGTATTGGCCATCCTGATCTCTTTTCATCAGTGACGCTTTCTCTCCCCTCAGAAAGACATTTAATCCATTTGTACACTGCCATTTTCTTTGTGGCATTATCTCCATACACTTAGACTAACATGGCCCTGATTTCACTTTCAGTCTTGCCAAATTTAACAAGAATTCAATGTTTGTCCATCACTCTAATTCAAGCTCTGACATTCTCGTGATGGCACACAAAACCATGCAACAGTAATGAATGCCACTCAGGGAGACACGGCTACACATCAACAGAAGGCCATGACACCTCACCAAGCTGTCTGTATC
This sequence comes from Otolemur garnettii, assembly GCF_000181295.1. NCBI lineage: Eukaryota > Metazoa > Chordata > Mammalia > Primates > Galagidae > Otolemur > Otolemur garnettii. Next base: position 3,804,820 of record NW_003852488.1, on the reverse strand, counting down.
CTGCTGCCAACATAAGTACACAGTCATGAGAGGTATGTCGGGTACTCATCTAGGCACTAGGGTGGCAACAGAGGAAAACTTTTAAAATGTGTGATATTGGATTACTTTCCTCGGTGTCTGGCCAACTTGAACAGTGGACTCCAGCCCTTCTGGCACCAAGGACCAGCTTCATGGAGGACAGTTTTTCCATGAACCGTGGGTGAGGGTGAGGGTGATGGTTTGGGGATGATTCATTCCTTGTGCAGAATCATGAGAGCCCACCTCAGCTCCACCTGGATCATCAGGCATGTGATTTTCATAACGAGTGTGCCACTAGATCCCTCTCATGCGCAGTTTACAGTTGAGTTTGAGCTCCTGTGAGAACCTAAGGCCGCCACTGGTCTGCCAGGAGGCAGAGCTGAGTTGGTGATGCCCCAGTGGGGAGCTGCTGTGAATACAGACGAAGTTTGCGGGCTTGCAGCTCACAACCTGCTGTGTGGCAAGTTCCCAACAGTCCAAAGACCAGTACCGGTGTTCAGCCTAGGGGCAGGGGACCCTAGAACCGGAAAATAGAGGGTAAGGCCCAAGAGAAAATAAAGGTCCCAGACTGCATTTGGCAGGGTAGTACATTAACATGTGGGGAAGGAGGAAAACTACCATTGCCCTCTTCTCTGTTCTCGCTGATTTCCTGGTGGGGCATACACTATAACAGGTTAGTAAGGATCCATCTCAATTTTCGTCCTCACTCTGCAGAGTGGAACCTTTTAAAAGCCTTCCAGTGTGGAATGGAGTGTAGCTGTCTTTCCTGCTTTCCTAAACCCATGAGATTAGCCAGCAGCTTGATATTTACCTAAAAAGAAAAAAGGCTTAAGACCTCTATTATGAGGAAGTTGGGAAATTGTTTCCACTCTCTTTAATAAAGGACCCTTTGAAGAATTCTACTTCTATTATTTTTCTTGAAAAATGGCATCAATGTCATGTGCTACCTAGATACAAGTTAAGGGCGTCAATCCTTGCACGCTTTAGCCATCTGTAATTTAGACCTGAATTTTCATCGGTTATTCAATTGAATTATCCTTTGATTCCCTTAGATTTTATCTACTATTTTATTTTAAAGTTTTTTTAAATTTTATTCATTTAAAATTGAAAAAGACTGAAGACGTAAATTTTATGTCATCTTCAAACAGGGGAGACGGGTTTCATCTCCACTCTTATCATAAAATGTCAACAGAAATTTACGCCTTGACTCTTTCAATAATAAAATCTGCATTTGAGACTTTATAGTAAAATCTACTTTTGGGGCTTCAGCCATCTTTTTAGTTTCCCTCAATTATGCTATGGTTAATCCTGCTACAAGTCTATTTCTTGTGCAAAGATAATTTCTCCTCCTGAAATCCTGCGTACTTTTCACTTAGTTAACTCCAGTTCATCCTTCATATTCAGCTTTCCTTAAGCACCACCATCCCTTATGCTTAGATTGGAGTCATTCTGCTATCCATTCTTAAAGAACCATGGAACATTCCTATTTAGCATTTAACAACATATGATTTTTAACTTTTTAATACAGACACTTGCAGAGAGAATAATATGATGAATTCCCATCTACCCACTACCATTCAGTACAGACAGTAACAATGGAGGACAATGTTGTTTTTTTCATAGCAGCTTAATAATTTTAATTACACATTTATTAATACTTAATCATTTAAAATTTGGTTAATTTTACCTGACATGTACAGTTGTGGTAAAACCATCATCACAATCATGATATAAAACATTTCAACCACCCTCAGACGTCTCTTTAGCCCTCTGATATCAATTTTACACCACCTTTCTATCAAGTTGGTTCATGTGTTCAGTTGTTTAAATCATTTACCTATTCTGGATACACCTTTTTAGTCAGATCTATTTTGCAGATACATTTTTCATCCTCTGTGGCTTGCCTTTTCATTTTCTCAATAGGGTCTCTCAAAGATCAAAAGCGTTTATTATTTATAAAGTCCAACTTACCAATGTATTTTAGGATTTATGCTTTGGGTACTATTCAAAAACCTATCCAGAACGCAAGATTACAGAATTTTTTTTTCGGGAAGTTTCCTAATTATGTTGCATTTATGATCAATTTTGAGTTAATTTTTTCACAAGGCATGAAGAAAGGTTCAAGCTTAATTTTGTATGAACATATTTCATTGCTCCAGCATTGTTTGTTTAGAAGACTCTTTTCCTTGGTGAGATACTTGGCATTCTTGTGAAAAATTATTTGACCATATATGTGTAGATCTGTTATTAGATGTTTTATCTTTTTCTTTTGACCTCTAGTTTAATTTTAAATCAGGCTCCAATTTTACCACACAGTCTCAATTATTACATAGCTTCCTACAAGTTTTATAATTGTATATCCTCCAACTTCAACCTTTTTAAAGCAGTTTTGCATTTTTCATATGAATATTAAAATCAGTCTGTTGATTTCTATAAAAAAAAAATCTTTCTGAGATTGGGTTGGGATTGCCTTAAATCTTCAGATCAAGTTTTATAAAATTGACATCTTAACAATATTGAATATTCCAAATACATCCTTCTCTACTTACTTGGAATTTCTTTATTTGGTCTCAGGAAAGTTTCAAAATTTCTGATGTGGGCGCATAGTTTATTTGATTTATTATTCAATTAGCATTCACCCTAAGTAAGAACATGTGGTAAAAACAAATTCAGCTCATCTCCTTTGTTCCCTTGTCACCTCTGTGAGGCATTTACTGTTAGCAACTGTGGGGACAGGCTTCAAAAATTATAAAGAAAAAAGATGGTAAAGCACTGTGAAGAGTTCAAAGGGCAAGAGCTCGGCTCCCTATCTTGATAGCTGAATGCAGCACAAGGATAAAATACTTAACAGGTTTTGAACAAGTTGAAAGATTAGATTAGAAAGCAGCCATTTGGGCTGGACGGAATAGATCAGCAGTATAGATTAACAGGCAACATCTCCTCCCTTCTGCAAGATATGTTTCCTTTACAAGTTAATTCTAACCCAGAGCCCTTTGTCCACTCCCCTACATGTTACTCCCCTTAGGGCTTACACAAGACCACCCATATGTCACGTGTGGGGACATAGTTTCCTTGAATGCTATATTGTAAATCATTGTTGAAAACAATAAAAGGCCTGGTGAGATTCAGACGGCGGCATTCTCCTGTGGGTCTCAGAATGGGTACATATGTCTAATAATCCAGAGGACAATAATGCAGTTCGTGGTTGTTTTATCATTTATGATTGTGTGACAATCCATCATAAAGCAGTGGCTTGCAATAAGAACAATCCATTATTTTACTGGATTGTGAATCTGGATTTTGCCTGGTCTCAGCTAGCAGTTTTCACTCAGGTTTTCCATCAGAAAACAATCAGAGGAGCGTCTAAAACCTTCTTCATTCAGATCCTGATGCTCGGGAGAGGCAGACTGAACCAGCTGGGGACACTTTACTCCCGGATATGTACCCAAGGGAAATAAAAACATGTTCACACAGAAACTCACACACTGGTACAAGAATGTTCATAGATCATCATTCATAATAGTCAAAAAGTGAAAGCAATCAAGTGTCCACCAACTGATGAATAAACTGTGGTATAGTCACACAATGGAACATTAGGAATGCGAAGGAATGAAGCACTGTTACATGACACAGACTGGGTGAACACGGAACATATATGTGAAAGAAGCCGGTCACGAAAGGCTGTGTATTTTGTGATTCCATTTATATAAAATGCCCAGAACAGGCAAGTCCATAGAGACAAAAAGTGGATGGAGGAATATACAGAGACAGAAGGTAGCTAGGTTGCATAGGGATGGGAGGGGTGGGTGCTGCAGATAGCGGGTGGGGAATAATGGATAAGGGGTGAAGGGCTCATTCTTGGGGTAATAAAAATTTTCTAAAATCGATCAAGTGGGTTGCACTAACAAGTATACTACAGCCATAGGACTGTGTATTTTAAATGGTTAAATTCTATGGTATGTGAATTATATTTCAATAGAAGTGTCACAGAACAAGGAACAGCTGATGCTCTTGGAGCAACTTTCTCTCACACTCGTCCATGCTCTTTCAGGGCAGCTGGAGTTTTCTATTAATAATATGAGTAACCCAAGGAAATATCAGAATCTTCATGACTTTTTTAACCTGACCTTATGAGCCACATGATGTCACCTACATAACATACTAATTTGAGTCACGGGGTTGGGGAAACTGGACTTTGAATTTACCCCTTGAGATGAGGAATGCAGTGAACTTACACACATCATTTAAAATAACCAGAGTTGTGGACCAATGCTTGGGAATTGCCTTGCGCACTTTGGTTACTGGTTATCTGCTAATATGCATGGCAGTGTTATTTTGTAATTAGGGACAAATTTTAAAACATGAAGAAGTGAGTTGGTGGAAAAGAGACATATGAGGGTAATGAAATATCATCTGTTCCACACCAGGTCCTCAGAATTCTTTTTGAGGTCTCTGTGAGAAGAGGAATTTAAAACAACAGAAGCTGGTAGTTTCATTTAAGGACAATTTAGTGAAGGTCTGGATATAAGGAGGATTATCTGGGAACTTAGGTGACAATAAGTTGTAAAAACTCCACACATATCAAATGGTTAGATGGAAAATGTGGGAGCATTTAGCAGAGAGTACTCCTCACACAATTTTTCTTTATTGTAATAGGTCAATTACCGTAGCTTTTTTTTTTTTCCTTCAAATTTTCAACATTCTTCTGGTGTCAAAGACTTTTGACATAAAATTTTAAGGGACTTGATATGTGTCATTTATCTTGGGATTTGGGATGGGGCCCAGGGAAGCTGTGAGCTATGGGTTAGCATCTTTGTAAGAATCCAGGTAGCTGCTAGCGAGCAAAAACCTCATTCAAGCTGCAACCAAGACCAGAAAGACAGTGTGTTACACTTATGTGAATGATCACAGATAGTTTGATGGCATCACCTCTGTTTGGTTCAGAGTGTATTTTCTATGATGGGAATATACATGAATTGATGGCACCTATGTTCCTTCCCTTGACCCTGGGAAGAGGCCTGCAATTGCCTTGATTATTGGGATATTATGAAAGGGGTGTTATGTTCCTTCCAATATTACATCATGAAAGCAGCTTCTGCTTGGCTCTCTTTCCTTCTCAAATTGCTTGCCATTGGAACCCAGCCATCATGTTGTAAGGAATTCCAAGTGACACGCAGAGACCTTGTGTATGTATTTCTGCTAACAACCCCAACTAAAATCTCAGCTGATAGCCAACCTCTACTATGCTGGTGACGTGTGAGTAAAACACTTTTTGGAAACTTACAACCGCAGCCTTCAAATCTTCCAGCTGAGACCCCACATATTGTGGAGCAGAGATGCCATGCATTTCTCTGCATGGAAACAGTGAGAGGTTATACCTGGTTGTTCTTAACCCATTAACTGGAGGATGATTTGTCACAAAGCAACCGACAGCTGCAATGCTTATCTTTTGTGAATTCTCTGGTGAGGCCCATGGAAAATGCTTGGAAGTCTCTTGCTCTTGATTTTCCTCCTCTAACCAGGGTCCTCCATGTCTGTTCCACTTTACGGCCCAGACTTATCCAGCTTTCTCCTATTACTCCCTTCTAGCCCAAGGACGTGACACCATTATCTGGCTATCTAACTGTCTTGCTTATTTTACTAAATATTAATAGAAAATACTAAATAAGCATAATTTATTACTAAATAATATTAAATAAAAATAAAACACTAAATACTAGCATTTGCAAGGTGTCTATTTTAATTCTCAGGATTTTATTTTGATATTCAAAATAGTAAACCTTGATTCTTTCTTACTTTTTCCTTTTTTGCTATGCAAATCTTAATTCTCCTGGACTCAAATGTAAAAGACTGATAAGCTGTAAAAATAAAGAAGAGCTAAAAAAAGAATATTTCAAGATATGTATATAATCTGACTAAATGTGTGAGTATATGTGATATATAAATATATTCTGTATTTCTAAAACAGAGATTAGGGATCACCTATAGTAAACAACCATCTACAATGTCTGTTAATCTGACTCAGATTTGCTGTCCTGAAGAGTTTCAGCATTATTTCTTTTCGAAATTTTCAAGATCAAAACCCAGCAGTTCCTCAATTATATATCCATGTTACACAATTATGCCAAATCAATTACTATCATTAAAAAAAGCCCAGTAACAAGGAAGATTCAAGCAAAAATCTTGAACACATTTTTTTATGGGTCTCTTCTTGCCATATTTCTTTTTCTTTTTTTAAAAATTTCAATAGATTTAGAGGATACAGTGTTTTTTTTGGGGGGGGGTTGTTGTGGTTACATGGATGACTTGTATAGTGGTGACGTCAGGGATTTAAGTGTGCCTGTCACCCAAATAGTATACATTGTACCAGACAGATAATTTTCTGTCCGTTGCCTTCTTTCCACCCCTTCTTCCTGAATAAGATTTCATTGTACTACATATATTTTCACACTTTTTCCAGTTTTCCCATTGAACGAAAGTAAACCTTCATGAAAACAACAAAGACAACAGCAGTAACAAAGGCAAGTCGTCTTCAAGTTACACACCTGCTATCCCCACCCCCACCCCCACTAGGGCTCCTTCCAGCACAGAGATTTTCTGTATCTTATTATCATTATATTTTTATTGCAAGACACAAGGATAGAAGTATCACAGGGGCAAGGTAAGTGGAAGGGGAAGCTAATTACTTTTACCAAAGTTTAAGACACACACTGTAAAATAGAAATGAGAGTTATCACATTTTATTAAATATTTAATAGTACTCCACAAAATGATTGATGATTATAAATGCATCTAAATTTTTCCCAAAAGTTAAATTTACAATATAAAGTTTAGAATATAAATCACTGTAGCCAAATATTTTCTTCATTTCCTTTGCCAATATAGATATTCAATTATTCAAGATTCTATAAATTATTATTTGCTAATGAGGGATTATATAGCATTAAAAAAGCTATCAAGGTAATTCTTCCAATCCACACCACTAAACAACCTTTAAAACAATGGCTCAATTACTAGGAATCACATCTTATTCAAACCTGATTTTGAGATATTAACACACATGTGTAAGTTTGGTATCTCTCATATTTTTCTTTTTTTTTAAATTGTAGCTTGAATATTTTTTATCTATTTAAGTTATATGCCATGTGCCTGAATAAGAAAAAAAAATGGACCTGGATCCTTGAACAATGAGATAATTTGCTTTCTATTAACTATGATTTTTGTAAACAAAACCCAAGAGAAAGGTTAACAAGTAAAGGTATTTTAAATCTCTTCCTGCCATATGCCAGGGGAGGATTTTTTTAGGCACCAAGAGTATGTTTTACAATTTACTTATGGGTCAAAGAAAATGCAATTATAAGACTTTTGGAACTTGAAGTCATATGATTTCATTGTTGCCTAGATTAATCAGAAATGTTAATGCCATTAGGATTGTATTGTTCACCTGGGTTGAGGAAGAGTTTATTATTTTAATTTTATTTCAGATTAATGTGAGGCTACAAACAATTAGATTACAGTGTTCACTGTTATTAGTAGAGTCCTGTTGTGGTTGTGTCCCACGCCCAGGAGGTGGGCCCCATACCCATACACTGCGCCCAGGAAGTGGGAGCACACCAATACCCCTCTGTCCTTCCCTCCCGCTTCTTCCTCCTTCCCCGTCTCCTCATCTTGAATTGAATTGAGTTTTTCCTCTTGCGTGAGGCCTGTCTTAGATCATCTACTGGCTTCAGTTTAGTTTAAAAGTTCCTAGCTGTAGTTTTGGACTGGGCAGCTTAAAGAAGGTAAAGCGAGGCAACAAAACTTAACAAACACAACAAAACGTAAACAAACAGGTAAAAGCATGAAGATGATCTGGCTGGTGCTGCTGGACATGAGTAGAGGGAGAAAAGGACAGCTGTGCCTGTCAGGGGCAGGAGCAAACTAAATCCTCCTGATGGGCTGAAGTACTCAACCAACAATTCCTGAGAATAAGAAATTATTTAAGAATTCAATCTAATGAAATCAGTATTGACATTAGTATATTCTGTCTGGAACTTGCTTAGTCTGATCAGTTTCTTTTACAGAAATTCAAATCTTTTTGAAGACATTTTATTCCTTATTAACAGAGCAGACAGAAGCTCCTTTACTGATCGTTCATAGCTTTGCATTTTAGGGAACCTGGAATAATATGCTGACCAGGCTCTGGCTGTTCAGAGTATGGGTCAACTTCAGTGATGTAAAGAAAGTATTGCTACCTCTGTCCCTAATACTGTTAAGCATAATTCTGATCACTGACAACTTCTGGTACTTCTTAGAGAGGAGGGAATTGAAAATAAGTGAACATTAAGGGAAAATATTGAATTCTACCTCTACAAAAAAAAAAAAAAAGAGTCATTTTGATCACATTTACATGTATAGTTTTCAAACCCAGTTTCTGAAACACCAGTATTCAACTGGTACATAAACGGTCTTATAAATGTTTGAAGTGTACTTCACTGTATAAAAATTTGGCTTTAACTTTAAAAAAACCATAAAAACTAAGACATGTTGAATACCAAAATTAAAACTCTAGTTTTTCATTTTAAACTTATAACCCTCCCAACTACTGTGCTGGTGACAGACTTACTCACCTATCACTGTGCTGTTTCTGTCAACCTGGGAGAAGCTTCTCACTTCTCTATATAATTCAAGAACCACCGTGTCCCATCAGTTATTGCTATCAACTAAGTAAACTTATTTTCTATTCTTAGCTTTGTTAGTGACTTTCAAACTTTGTCTCCGGGCATTCTAGGTGCTCCACAGGTCCTGTTGGGAGGAAAGGAGCAGGGCAGTAGGACGCTGGCTCTCCAAAGCTACTGCCATCAGCGCGACTTGGTCATAGTTTTGTTTTTGTTTGAGTCATATTTACACAATGGATTTCTTCATGAAATTTTATTCCAAATCAAATAATACCCATTTTCTCTCTTAATATGTTAATTTGTACTCATATTGATTGCTTTCATTGTTAAGTCAATGCTATGAGTTATAATTTACAAAGTAGATTCAATAGATTAGATCAATTTACTTCCATATGACATTTCATTTCCAAAAGCATTCTACTTACAAAAATTAAATACCACTACTCTTGAGGTATTTCCCCTTTGTTACTTTTCTTTAGTCCACATCTAATATATGTCAAACACTATTCCAAATGGTTAGACTTCAGTGAACAGAATACAGATAAATACAGATGGCTAGGAGCATGACATATATCAGAAAACAAAAATCCCTGTCCTAAGTGAGTTCATATTCTAGATACATTTTAATACTAAATGGTGAGACTACACACACATAAACACATACATCTTCTTTGTCCCTTCTTCCAAGGAATCTTACCGGGAAAGTCAAGACTAATTCAGTACTAATTATTAACTGATATTAAAAGCCAGAGAGTGGAGAGTGAGACATCCCATCTTTCATCTCCTTGGTCAAATTTTGCTTCCATCCCTTAATAGAAATGTGACTGGCCAAGTTACTCCAATTCTCTACACCCAATCTTCTCATTGAAAAAATCAAGACAATGTTAATTCATGTAAAGTGCTTACCATTGCATGCATATATTTTATTAAGTGTAAAGTATTAATAGTGTTAATCACATTGCCTAAAGACTCATGCAAAAAGAGAGTAAAGATGCTCGTCTTTTCTGGTTAAGATTTAAGTTCCTTTAAAAACGTAGGAGATTAGTGATGCAAAGAGTATTTCCAGCTTCTTTTAGGAAATTGAAAGTTGAATAGTTGAAACCTCATGATAACTTTTTCTCAGTCTAACACCTTCCGTTTTATAGCTAATGCAGAACTCACCCAGATTCTAGAGGGACATTATTTAACAGACTCAATTTCTGATGTTAATGTTGTTTTGTACTTTTCAATTTTATGCATAGGAAGGGAAAGTTATTAGAAACTGTCTCGTAATTTATTATGGTTTCTTTATTAGGATATGGAATTTTGCTACACTTATCCAGGGCTGCTCAGAGGCTTGTGATTTTTCTGGGTGGAAACTCTAGCCTTTATTTTTGCCAGGTTACCAGAAACATTGCTTTTACTCATGAGGCTTTTGAGGTCTCCCTGGCACACTGGAAAGAGACTAGCTAGGAGCAAAAGAAGCCTCTGAAAGTTACATAATTTAGTTCTGTCAGATCTTCCATGTGTGCGCACGTGTGCTCACACACACACAGTGAAACAAAATTTTCCTGAAACAATTTAATTTTACCATATGATACATACTTTATGTTGTTTTTTTTAACCATCCTATTCTTTTGCATTAAAAAAATACCATTTACAACCCACCAATTGAGTTCATTACCTCTAATGATTTGTGGTATTCAATTAAAAAAGCAAAAACATTAGATTATAGCTGCAGTTAGTCGTAGGACTTTGCCCCCATGTGATATGATGTTTTTAAAGTTAAGATATAGGTAAACAGTATAAAAAGAGATTAAATCAGATGTCAGAACAAATAAACAGAAACTAGATCAACTGCAAAACATGCTTTCCTCTAGAATCATTTCTCTTTTCCCAAATAAACTTTCTGAAAAATAATTTGTCAATTGAGAATAAAACAATTGGCTCAGTGCCTGTGGCTCAAGCGGCCAAGGCGCCAGCCACGTACACCTAAGGTGGCGGGTTCAAATCCCCAGCCCGGGCTGCCAAACAACAATGATGGCTGCAACC
>NW_003852488.1:3747854-3793901 GCF_000181295.1 Otolemur garnettii | reverse complement strand
AAAAAAAAAAAAAAAAAAAAAAAGAGAATAAAACAATTGCTTGTCATGTTCCTTACCAAAGTAAATAAATAAGATGATAAAATATAAAAGGTAAAGCTATCTTAATCAACATAGTGGAAATTTTACTAGTACTTATTTTACAAAGATGTATTTGCCATAGTTTGACATTGAAGCTAGAAATCTGAAAGGAAGAAAGATTGACTAAAACAAATAGAAGTGCTTTATTCACAGTGTAGATTTATTGTTATCTAAAAATAATTTCTAAAGGCCTCTGAATTTGTAGACTAAGAACAATGGAGTACTTTATTCCAAGCATTTTTTTCTTTCCATTTTAACTTAAAAATATGTAATCATCTAGCAGTAAGTTATTGGTAACAGATAAAAGTAAAAGAAATGAATGGACACCAAACACATCTTTTATTTCTGTTTTAGTATTTCTTTTATATGTAAAAAATATATAACTAAAAATTGACATTTTACTCCATGCTATGACATGTCAGACTGATTTGAGAAAATTCGACTTTTGATGCATCAGTATCTATATAACCTTGTATTTTTTTCTTAATTTTATGGACCCCAAATAGACATCCATATTATTATATCTGCTGTTAATACACTAGTACACTAGGATTTACTGTACCAATCTAATTAGATAGCCAGAAGTACCAGAGGAATCTCAGAGTGTCTCTAAGTAGTTTATTCAATAGACCTCTTCCAATTATTTAGCTTTGGGAAGGGTAGAGGATCATTTTTCAGATTTGCCATTGGCCCAGGGTCAAAAAAAAAAAAGTTTAAAAAAGAGAGAGAGAGATTCTTTCTTTGTCAAATTAAGTCATTTTTCCAGGATCCCAGGGGGGAATACACTTACTCGCTTCATATAACGGGATTTGGTAGGGAAGTTAGGTCAAAAAGACTGTTCTGAAACTGACGTGAGAACCAACAGCTGAGAAATGTATATTTAAAATGGAGGTTCACATAAAGTATCAAAAGTTCAAAGTCTGTCTATGTCTCCTTTCCTATGTGTTTCATATCTGTTTAACTGAAAGACAGAAGTAGTTTAATATTTTGAGTAATTTGTACACCCAGTGTCAGGACAGGAGGTGGTGATTAAGAAGGAACTTCTCACCAGACACTGCCATAATGTTGGCAGTTATTTGCAATCTGATAGCTCTCTTTTTTCTCTTTTCTCTTCCTCTGGTCTATCTGCTTCTAGCCTGAAGCACAGTCAATCAAATGAGTTTTGCAGTTTAGTCCCCAGGATGCATGCTACAGGCAAGCCTTATTTTTTTTTTTTTTTTTATTTTAAAGTTTACGTGCATGTGTGTTCATTTCAGCCAAAGCACTTTTCTTTTATACTCTGAAATTCGACGATACCATTTCAGGAATTTTCTGGAGACTTTTTTTTTTTTTTATAATACCTTAAGGCACTGAATTCAACTGAATACTAAGATAAGGAAAATATGTACTTTGTGATATTTTGATCCTATCAAAATATTTTGAGAAAGAAATGGAACATGTATGAACATTTTTAAGCAAATCAAATTGAATTATTTTGAATTTTTCCTTGTCCCTTTATAGCAGAAACTTTAGCTTTTTAGAAGAAAAAAAATCATTTTCACTCCCATCTATTTTCTTCCATCTTTGTGGTCAGATAAACAGTATGCTCTTTATGAAATGGAACTTTTCAGGATTAAATTTAGAAAAGAACAAAAGGAAATTTTGCAAACCATTACCACCCGTATCAGCTACTCTATTTTCATTTTTCAATTACGACAACAAGGTTTCCTATTCATTTTTTTCTTTTATATATAATTGTCTACCTTCATGTGTAAACTCCTAGTGATTTTTCAATATCTGTGCTCCCCTTCTTTCATAGTAAGAGTTTTAAGTGGGTAAATAGTGGCCAAACTACCGGCTGCATTTCCCGGCATTCCTGGCCAATGGTGAAGGTGACTCTGGTGCCATGCTTTCTGTTCCCATCTGCAAAATATAATAAACCATTAAAATAATACCTGGGACACAATAAGAAGTATTCATATTTAGAAAGAGAATGTGATTTTTTTCTTTTCTTTTCTTTTATGCTTTTTTTTGAGACAGAGTTTCACCTTGTCACCCTTGATAGAGTACTGTGGTGTCATAGCTCACAGCAACCTGAAACTCCTGGGATCAAGAGATTATCTTGCCTTAGCCTCCCAAGCAGCTGGGACTACAGGCACTCACCACAACATCTTGCTATTTTAGAAATGGTGTCTCACTCTTATTCAAGCTAGTCCCGAATTCCTGAGCTGAAGCAATCCACCCACCTTGGCCTCTCTCTGCTGCCCTGGGTAGAGTGCCATGGGGTCATACCTCACAGCAACTTCAAATTCCTGCGCTCAAACTAATCTCTTGCTTCAGTCTCCTGAGCAGTTGGGACTATAGGCACCCATCACAACACTCGGCTAGTTTTTCTATTTTTAGTAGAGTTGAGGGTTTTGTCCTTGCTCAGGCTGCTCTTGAACTCATCAACTCAAGCAACCAACCTGTCTCAGCCTCCATCCTCCCAGAGTTCTAGGATTACAGGTGTCAGCCCTGCGCTAGGCCAGGATTTTTTTTTTTTTTTTAAATATACCACTTCCAGGTTTTGCTCTGAAACAACCAGACATCACTCCCCAAGTTTCTTACCTCTTTTCACTAGTGTGGAAATGCCAGAACTGAAGCAACCACGTCAGATCCCACATTTTCTGCGTAAAAAAGAGTGGCAAAGCCTCCTATCAGCCCAGGGTGCCTGCCTACGACTGAGTTGTTAAGTAGGAGAGAAATAAACTTTTATCTTGTATCACCACTGAAACTTAGAGTGTCTTTGATGCTAGGGCTTGTCTTGTAAGCAACTAGCATAGGTTACTAATAATTCTCCCTTAAGACAATTTTTCTCAGAAAATAAAACTACTTATTGGTTTTAAAATAGAACAGAGAGATTTGCTTGGCCAAATTATTGAGTACAATTTTGCAACATATAGAGTATTTCTATATGTATTTACTTTCATCATGCTTTAAAAGTACTTAAGACACATATTAGTCAAACTTCAGTAGCACGCTTACACTAACCCACAAGCAGAAATTCTCCATTTCAAATTTGTTACTCCACAGAGAAGTTTCAACAGGGTGATATTTATTTAAAGGCAGTCAAATAACACAATGAGCAGTTGGAAGACTCCACTATGCTTAAGTTGGGAGGGAACACAGAGGGACGGCTAGGTCTCCCAATGTGTGCACAGACATGTTTGTAGCAGAGTTGAAGCGCAGAAGGAGTTAGGTTAGAGATTGGGATATTTTATAGCAGATGTGATAGGGAAAAGGTTTATAATATTCAAAAGGGTATCATTTGCATAGACCTAAAATTGTGGCTAGGGGATATAAAATAGATAGCTTTGGCTTCAGTAAAATAATTTTATCTGTGCTAAATTGAAATGAGTTAAATTTTGACAGATTCTTGATAACAATCTTTGAGATCGTTGTACATATGATCCCTGCTTTGTATTAAAAAACCCCACATGGCCCGTTTAGGGGACTCTAGGGTAAAAGCTAAAGCAATACATTCCAACTGAAATAGAAGCCACATCCTGATTGAAATTCTTCAAAAACTGAGCTTATCCCCGTAGTATATTACTTAGCGAACACATTCCCTAAACCTTGTTCAGCAAAATCCTGTCACCCACGATGAAATGTATAGAGTAAGAAGTTCTGCAAAAATTTTAAATTCTAGTTACTTTCCAATACTCAGATTTTATCTTGTTTCTGATTGTCTTGTTCATCATCCTTATCATTGTCATCACTAATATTTTGGTATCGCCTTCAAGTCAGAAAATCAGAGCTCAGATTGCACAGGCAGCATCGGTTTTTAGCTTTTCATGTCTGTGACATTATCTTGTGGTGTGGGAGTTTAGGGCAGTCTTAGAGGAATGGAAGCTGCCAAGTCAGACTTCAGTCCACTGGGGATTTTAAAGAAATTCTATGGATCCTAGAAAGATTAAGTAAGAAATGTGAAAGGGATAGAGCTATTTGGAAACACTAAAAAAAGGCCCATTACTATGCCTGGTAGCTTCTGCTTGGTGTTGGACCCAGTTCCTCCGTGGCTTGTGTTTTCAATATGACTGTCCAGCCCCCTTATGTACCTGTGTCTTCCACCTCATTTTCCTTACTATTCCTTTGTTGTTCTTGTTGCAGTTTTGTTGGGGCCGGGTTCAAACCTGCCACCCTTGGTATGTGGGACCAGTGCCCTACTCCCTGAGCTACAAGTGCCACCCACCTTACTATTTCTTGGTGCTTATACCTGTCCCCTGATTTCTAGAATGCCATCCTCCACCTGCACATCTTGAGTAAAAGGCACACCTGGTGCCAGCATCCATAGAATGTTTTGTCTCCACTCCACTTCCACTCCCAGTCTTTTACCTCCAATTTATAATGGATTCCCAGAATTCCAGCGATATAGAGCCTGCATTGTTTTACAAAAGTCATTGATAATGTGACTCTTCTAGAATGTATATATGTGCGAAGGAAAAGCAGAAGAAACCCCTGTTACAACAATCTTGTCATCCTCCCAGTCCTCCAGCACCCTGAGACTGAACCCCCATCTCGGTCTTTATGGATAACCCATTACTAGTCCTTGATTTCTTAAATCAACACACAATCAGGTCTGATCAGAAACAACTAATATTCTTTTCACATTAATTTCTGCTAAGTTTCTTTTATATTAAATTATTATAACTAAATGTAAGTAAAGAGGAAGATAAAAAGTATTAATGACTTGTGACCTTTAGGCTTAAAAAAAAAACTATACACTATACAATTAAAACTATATAATTATGTGAGTGAATCAATTATTTTCTATGAAATACTTATAACAATAATACATTGAGAGTATTTGACTATTAATCTGTTATTTAAATAAAATAATAAAAATAATGTAGGTTTTTTAAAGGGGTGGTAATGTTTAGAAAAATGGAAATGTGATTTAATATATATTCAGATTCTTAAATTTTATTTTAAAATATCTTTTTTTAATTACCACACTTTTTATTGAAATTTTGTTATGTTATGGATGCACTGACCAACTATATTTTTATTTGATTTACAGTGTTAGGAAAGTAAACAATTAAAAATGCTGGAATAAAAATATATAAACACACACAAATTTATATATCATTTATAGAAGGGCCAGAGAGAGAGAGATCGAGAAGAAAAATATGAAAATGTATTAAAGCTCAAGTGAAAGAGTTACAAGTTACTACCAAAAATAATTTTTCAGAACAGAGCCATTTGGGTGGCACCTGTGGCTTAAAGGAGTAGGGTGCTAGTCCCATATGCTGGAGGTGGCGGGTTCAAACCCAGCTCCAGCCAAAAGAAAAAAAAAAAAAAAAGAACAGAGCAATTTTAGGAAAAGTGACTTTTACATTCATAAGCACTAGGAATTATCTTCTTTCTTTAACATAAATCATAAATGTGAAGATATTCTTTGTTTAATACACTTTATTTTTTAGAGCAGTTTTTGGGTTCCCAGAAAATTTGAGCAAAAATTACAGAGATGTCTCATATACCCCCAATCTTGCTACCTTTCTGAGTATCAACATCGTGATGAGGGTGGTGTATTTATTATAACCATGAAACATACATTGACACATAATTATCAAACCAAGTCCATAGTTTACATCAGGGTTTACTCTTGGTATTGTACATTCTATGGGTTTTAACAAATGTATAATGACCACATATCCACATTATCATGTCTATAGGATTGTTTCACAGCCCTAAATATCCTCTGTGTTCCACTCGTTCATCCTTGCCTTCCCCCAAATGCTGGGATCCATTGATCTTTTCACTGTATCCACAGTTTTGCTTTTTCTATCATGTCACATGGTTGAAATCTAAAAATATGCAGCCATTTTATTCACTCAGTAATAAGCAATCAAGCATCTATTATGCCTTTTTATGGCTTAATATCTCATTTGTCTTTAGCACTGATTAATATTTCATGGTCTTAGATGGACTACAGTTTATCCATTCCCCTACCAGGGAACATACTGGTTGCTTCCAAATTTGGGGGATTATGAATAAAGCTGCTATAAACATCGTGTGCAAATGTTTATACAGACATAGATTTTAACTCGTGTGGGTAAATACCAAGGAATGTGATTGCTGGATCATATGTTAACAAGTTTAATTTTGAATAGAAATTGGCCTTTCAAAGTGGCTGTGCCATTTGCATTCTCATTGGTGATGAATGAGAGTGTCTGCTGCTCCACATCCTCACCAGCATTTGGTATTGTTAGAGTTTTGAATTTTGGCCATTCTAATACTTGTATGAAGGTATCGTACTGTTATCTTAATTTGCAATTACCTAATGATGAATTGTATTATATTAATCTGCTAAGGCTACCATAACATGATGCCACAGACTGGTGGCTTAAACAATAGACATTTATTTTCTTCGAGTTTAGCATCTAAAAGTCCAATATCAAAGTGCTAGCAGATTGGTTTCTGGTAAGACCCTCTTCCCTGGTTTGTATACAGCTGCCTTCTTGCGGTATCTTCACATGGCCTTTCCTCTATGGACTCAGGGAAAGGTCTCTGCTGTTTTATCTTACTGTTATTAGGACAACATCCTTATTTAACCTTAATTAATTCCTTAAAGGTACTAGTCCTAATGACTTTACCTCCAAACAAGTACAGTCATATTGGGAGTTAGCATTCCAACATACGAATTTTGGGTTGACAAAATCCAGGTCATAGCATAGATGATGTTGATCACTGTTTCATATGTTTATTTGTGATCTGTGTATCTTCTTTGGTGAGGTATCTACTCAGGCCTTTTGCCTATTTTTTTTTTTTTTTTGTAAATTGTTCATTTTCTCTTTGATGAACTTTGAGAGTTCTTTGCAGAGTTTGGATGATAGTTGTTTATTATGTCATTTCCAAATATTTCTTCCCAGGCTTTGCTTTGTCTTATTTATTTTTTTCCAAGTAGTTTGAGCTATAATTTGGCATCATCTTGATTTTTCAGGCAGATATAATAAAATATTCTATACTGTGTAACTAGGAAGGCAGTTTTTATCAGGTTGCTCACAGGGAAAGAAAAAAACAATCTTACCAAGTCTGTTTCCTCAGTGGAGTTTTAAGAGCCAACTCACAGCAACAGCCATCAGTACTCTGCTCTAAATCACCAACTAGGTAATTGCATGATTTCCTGAATGAACCTCTGGCCCCTATTGGTCTGACCTTTTCAAGTGAGATTTTATTCATCCATTAATTCACTCAATGCTTTTAGTTAATGATGGGGCTACCACTGTTTAGTACGTGGAGTAAAGGAACCTCACATTATCCATTATTCATCCACATCAGAGTTAGATCAGTCTTGCTGCTGGTGCTATCTTGCTTTTAGGACACCAATTATCTACTGACCGTTTTTGGTGTTTTGAAGCTCAGACCAAGAGGTGATATTTAATGATAAAATTATTTCCCTTGACTCCTACTTTCTTCTGGAAATAACTATTGATTTCTGCTGCAACTCTTTATTAGTTGTGGTAGTTAATTTTATGTGTCAATTTGACTGAGCCACCAAGTGCCCAGATATTTGGCTACATATTTTTTCTGGATGTGTCTGTGAGGGTTCTGTTACATGAGATAAACATTTGAATCAGTAGAATGAGTAATGCAGATCTCCCTCCCTGATGGGGGTAGCCTTATTCAGTCTTTGCAGGCTTGAATAAAACAAAAGGGTTTATTTTCCTCCTCCAAGTAAACATAGCTCCTCTCACCTGATTGCCCTAATCTGGGACATTGTTTTGTTTTGTTTTCCTTCCTTTAAGCTCAAATGAAACATGAATGACTTCATGGATTTTGAGACACTGGCTTTCAGGTTGGAACTATATAGCATTAGCTCTCCTGGGTCTCCACCTGTGAAGAGTAGATCTGGAGACTTTTCAGTCCCCATAATCTCATGAGCCAATTTATTATTACATATATTTTGCTTCTACACACACACACACACATATATATATATATATATATATAAATATAGGAACTATGAAGTGGGGTGTCACTGGGACAAATACTGGTGGCTGAAGTGGTTTTGGAATTGGGTAATGGGTAGATGCTGGGACAATTTTAAGGTGGATGCTAGAGTTATAAACATTGGGGTGATTCCAGTAACATCTTTATGGAAATTAGGAATAGGTTTTATTGGGGGTTAGGGCTTCAATATATGAGTTTAGGGGATGACATATCAATCCATAGAGTTTTACCCACATCCCTTCTTGAATGCAAAATACGTTCATTCCAAACCAATAACCTCCCCACCCCAATTTTAACTCATTCCAGCATCAACCCTAAAACCTGAAGCCCAAAGTCTAATCTAAATATTGAGAAAGGACATTAAGAAAGAGGCTTCAAGGCAGGTGGGAGGAAAACTCACATCATATGCTAATCTTCAAGTTCTGAACCAGGAGTCCTGAGGGCCCTTAAGAATGTGGGTGTGAGGTAACCTAGGTAACCACTAACCAACGGAAAGAGACCATCAATGATCAATAGAAAAGAGCAATATTGCCTGAGGTTCAGAGAGGACAAAGAAAGACTTGCAGCCAATTTCAAATGGAAAGGATATTCATACCCCTGCAGGCCTGTTCCTCTCCAGGTCTCTCACTTCTTTTGTAAAAGGGACTTACTTCCAACTCTCCTTAGAAGTGCTCTAAACAGTCCCTTTGTTCTTCCTAAATGAAATTTCTCTGTTACAGTGAAACTTGTGCAAGTTACTTTCGCCTTCTATACATAATTGCTGTGTGGCTGGAGTTTTATTTTCTGTTTCCATTCTTTTTTTCTTTCAATTACTACTGTGCTTTGGTTGAACTTTCTAGCTCTGCTGAGTAATCAAAACAGGTCACCTAGGTTCAGGGAATTAGGGCCCCTGACACCCAACAAACATCATGTAAATCAGATAGAGGTCAGGCTTGAGGTACTAGATGCAACATTCCTCTCCAGCTGCAAACTTGTGAAACCAGACAAGTTATGCATTTTGAAAATATAATGGTAAGGCAGGCACAGGGTGCACATACTCATTCTAAATTGGAGAAATCAGAAGGAAGAAAGAGATTATAAGTCTCAACCAAGTCCAAAACCAAACAAGACAAATTCTACTTATATTACAGTTTAAATCTTGAGAGTAATATTCTTCAGTTTGATCCTCTGCTGTCCAGGCTCATTGGGCAGCTGTCTCACCCCCACAGCTCTAGATGGAGGCCCATCCTCCATGGCTCTGATAAGCAGTCCTGCCTCTAGGGATCTGGGCAGCCCCGGGTCTATGGCTATGCAGGGCAACCCTGCACCCAGAAATCTTGTCCTATTGAAATAGATGTTCTGATGACCTAATGGATTCTTTTCAGAGTCATTTTTTTCACCTTATTGAAGAATAACACATGTTTGCAGCCAAATAGTTGTATCGTCTTATCATGTAAAATCTAAGAAGTCTAATAGCCTTTATGGACTTTTTTCATCTCTATTCAAATTGGCACTGTTACTGCTTGTATATTACTATAACCTCTTTATCAATAGCCACATTCTTTATGTTTTCTTTAGAACAAGATTTCTTACTGTTGCAACATGAATAGGCTGAGAATTTTCAGAATCTTCAAGTTCTGCTTCCTTCTCACTCAGTACTTCCTTCTTCATTTCATCTCTCCACCCTCACATCTTACTACAAGCAGTCAGGGGAACCAAGCCACTTCTTCAACACTTCCCTCAGAAATCCTCTCATTTTTACTGCAAGTTGCACCTTCCACACATCACTAGAACGGGTTGGTAATGTTCTTTACCACATTTTAACAAAGCTCCTTCTCCTCCAGTTTATAATGACATATTCCTCATGTCCATATGAGTCCTCAGAAAATTTCCCTTAAAGTGTATAATTCTAGTGTGCACCCAAAATGCTTCCAATTCTATAGCCATTACCCAATTCCTAAGTCATTTCCCATTTTTAAGTATTTGTGACAATAGCATCCTACTTTTAGTACCAAAATTTGTTTTAGTGTGCTCAAGCTGCCATAACAAATACCACAGACTGAAGAGCTTAAACTGTAGAAATTTATTTTCCCATGGTTCTGAAGGCTGGAAGTCTGAGATGGTGATGCCAGCATGTGTGGATTCTGGTGAGAGCTTTCTTCCTGCCTTGGAGATGGAAGCCTTTTCATGGTGTCTTCACATGGCAGATAGAGGGAGGGAGGGAAAGAGACAGTGATACTTTGTAAGTTCAGCAATTATATAGGGTTAGAACCATAGCCTTATGACCTCACTTAACCTTAATCACCTCCTAAAATCTCTATCTCCCAATATAGTCATGTTGAGAGCTAGAGTTTTATACACTGGAATTTTAAGAGAATATAATTCACTTCAGGGTTCTAGTTTCACAAGGTTATAGCTGAAAAGCCTCAAGACAAATCATATCTCAAGTCTCATTTATATGTAGTTTTTTTTTTTAATCAAATCATAGCTGTGTACATTAATGCAATCATGGGGTACAATGTGCTGATTTTACGTACAATTTGAAATGCTTTTATTAAACTGGTCAACATAGCCTCATGGCATATTCTTAGTTATTGAGTTCAGACATTTGTTTAGATGAGACTTTGAATGTCTAACCTTAGAGTTGATGTTGGACTGAGTTAAAAATTTCAAGGCTATTGGGATGGAATAAACATATTATGCAGGCAAAAAGTATATGAATTTTGAGGGGTCAGGGATACTACATAGAATGCTATGTACTGAATTGTGTCTCCTCAGAATTCAAGTTGAAGTTTTAATAGCCAGTGTGACTGTACTTGGACATAGGCAATTTATGACTGGTGCCCTAATGAAAAGAAAAGCAAGATATCTCTCCTCACCATGAGAGGAAATAGCAAGAAGGTAGCCAGAAACCAAATTGTTATAGAATCTTGACCTTGGACTTCCCAGCCTACATAACCATGAGAAAATAAATTTCTGTTATTTTATTCACCAAGTTCATGGTAGTCTGCTGTAGCAGACCAAGCAGAATAATACAGTATTCATTACCTATTTTGATAATAACACCTTAAACTCTAGCTGAAAAAACAGAGAAGGCTACTCCTCTATTCGTTGTCCCTATGTTTGTTTGCCTAGATTCGTATAATCTGTGCTCCCATTTTTAAAGGTTTTTAAATTAAATCATCTGATGAAATCTGTAACTCTAGAGCACAGGTCCTCTCTATCTGGACCTTCCCAAAACCATCGGGGTTATGACATTATGAAGAGGAGAGCAATAACTTTTCTACCTGTTCCCGTGTCCCAAATTTTATATCAAGTCATATTCAGGCAGCTGTCTGATAAGCCTAATGAAATAAATATATGATTGCCCCAAATCACGGTGGAATATACCATAGTGTATCATTCCAAAGTTTACATGAATGGAGTAAAATGCTGCACCTGAGCTCAAAGAATATGGGAGAACTGGAGATGATGAAAAGTAAGGGCAGTGATAAATAGGGGAGACTGAGAGGTGGATTCTAAGAGAACAAGGGAGAGAAATCATATTGACATTCCAACTCATGTCTTATGATATTTATATACTTGCGGTGTCTACACATATATCTTGTGTATATTTACTAAATATTCTTTGCTTATAATTTTTTTTGATAATTTCAACAAAAGCATGGCTATTTACCACTTGAATATATATTTTGGAGAGCAAAGCAGCCCACCCAAGCTGAGTAGGGTTTCCCTCACCAAACACAGGGGCTCTTCTCCTGTTGCAAGCAGTGGCTTTGTCAAATTCCTACGTGTGCCTCACAGATAATACTTTTATTTTTGAGGGATGCCATGAGGAGAAAAAAATTGGGAAACCCTAAGGAGTCGTTGATGTCAATATCATATTTGCCTTACAGAAGTCCTTTTTAGGTTACTCCATTATAAACGTTATAACAACATGGTTTTGTCAAGTATGTATTTTCCTTTTAATAACTGAATTTTCTAAAATATTATTTAGGAATTAGGTAAAGTAATACATTCTAGTGAGTTATATGAAGTATGTTTGTGCCTTCCAGATCCTCAAGGGATATATCATATTATCATCAATAAATCTCATATTTAATATTATAACATGAAAGAGCACAGAAACCTAATTTGTGAGGTTGGAAATTTTATTTCCCAGTTCCATCACTCAGTATTGAGATCTCTCCTGATTAAATCTCAAAGTATTAATGTTTCTAAGAATCAGGCCATTTTTCAAGACTTTCATAGTTACTACTGAAACATTAATTATGATTTAATTAATCTAGAATAGCTTGTCTCCAAAGCAATCAAAGTGGTTATGTCATACCCAATTAGGCTCTCTCATTTTTCTAAAGGACATAAAATTAGTTTCACAAGTATATGTAGTAAGTTAAGTCAATGTAAAAGCATATTAAAAAAAATTTTATTCTCTTAGATAAAATTGAGAACTTGTTAAAGATGAGAGGTCTTTGATGAATCATGTGAAATTACTTGCACCATCAATCTGAAAACAGAATATGCACAGTATTTGTCTCTTTAGGGAAAAAATAAACAAATGCTGTGAACTGATCTACCAATGCTATAAATATGTTTGGCACCCACGCTGACTGCAATGCAGTAGAATATAGTAAAACCAGAAGTTGAAATGGTAATGAAGAAAGAAAAAATGCTATTTTGATTTAAAGGGAGAAGTCTGTTCTTTTGTAATAAAATAAAGGCACCTGTTACCAGAAGAGAATATAAATGCCAAAGGCAATAGTTCTGTTCATAAAGTTTTCGACTTAGAACTACAAAATTAAGCCCAGTAAATCAAAATTGTATGTAATAAAAGAAAAGCCAAGAATGAGTTTTATTGTGAAAAAGTGTTTTAAAGGCTCACCAGACCATCAATTCTGTCACAATGTTGAAAAAATAAACTGTAGTAGCTTACTGTCCAATTGGCCCTTTCCTCCAGAACACATTTTAAGTTGGATTCAAACTTCATCTCTATATAATACCCTACTGATGTTGGAATTTGACATAAAAACTTTCTGGTGTCTATTCCAATATTCACTATATACCTGTTTTATATTTTTGCATTTTTTTTCTGTTTTGCACTCTTTCTTTCTATTAAACATTTATCAAGTGCCAACTATGTATGCAACACTCTGATAGATGTTGAGGGAAAAATAAAAAAGATTTTCCCTCAAAATTTCAGTCAAATGATGGAAACTTATTAATTTTTTAATTGAAATTAAAATGTTATTATCAGATTATCATAATAAGTGACATAATACAATTTTGAATAATGATATTAAATATTTCTGAATATTATAGAGGCTTCATTCATAGTTTAATTTTTATGTTAAAAATTTAATAACTCAGCCTAATACATTCTCATTTTTGTTGTGAAATATATATTTCAATGTTTCTAAAATTACCAAGACCTGATTACAGTGTGATTTGTTCAAACCATAGTATTTGTTTAGGTAAACAAATGTGGTGATTCTCTTCAGACAGTCCAAAAACACATCAAAGCCAATAATGTATTGAAATAAATAATGCTGCTATACTATTACAAATAGCAAGGCAAAGGAACACTATAAATGAAACATAAATATTTTAAATGAGAATAAAATATCTTTACTTTAAAAATAAGTTAGTTTTAATAATCCATGTAATGGTTTAATTAAAGGAAAAAGTAGTTTCTGAGTTCACTGATATTTGTTCTGACACAAGGGGGCTCTTCCTGGCTATTATTACTGTTGTTCTTTTGCTGCAAACTAAGGATGGTGTGGTATAGGCTGTCTTCATTAAATTCATAAATCTCCTCCCAAGTCCTTTCACCTCAATATTTTCTTTTATTGGGAATATCTTTGTGTTCAAAATTCTACACACTGAGTGGTACCGTGGGGAAGAGATTAGGAGCTATTTGTTTTATGAACTGCTTCTTCTTCCAGGCAGATTTTTCAGCAGATACTCTGGAGCTGAGAGTAAGAACAAAAGCAGAAAGCTTCTCTCTGTGACAACCCCAATAAAGGTGCTGAGTGCAACAATACCAGCTAACCCTTTCCACTACTGAGCCTTCTTCAGAATGCCGTCTATCTCTCTTAACTCTCTCTTACCTCCAGACATATGTTTTGTGAAGTAGCATGGCAGTCATAAGCTCTTCTCTTTGTCTTAAAAATGTGATACTTGGTAACAGAGGACTCAACCACTGATTCCAAAATTACCATGAGATTTCCATGTATATGATATGCAGCTATCATGCAAATAAGACCCTGGTTGCCTGTTTTGCTATCCCCTATTTTTAAAGAACCCTGGTTATAAAGAGTTTAAGAAATCTTTTCTTCCTATGTTATTTTCTTCAGAATAATAAATCAACAGGGAAAAGGATGGAAGGAAGAGAGGGAAGGTGGGAGATAGCAAAGAAGGAAGGTAGATAAAACACTTGAAAACTAACTAAAAAACAAATTTGACTTGTAAAGCTACCTTTACTATGCGTAAGAAGCCATATCTTGGGTAAATTAACATATAAAAGAAATATTTTACATAGATCATTTCTCTATTTAAAATAATATAATATATGAATAGTAACAATTTTTTCATGTTTTGTTCTCTGTCTCTCAAAACTTGTCATGAACTAAGGTTCTGACTTCCTGTAGGACATTTAAGTTAGTATTGTCCCCATGTTACTGAAATCTCTCTTCTCAGTTGTTGCTCTTGGAAATCAATGAATGAATTCACGGATCAACACAAGTAAGCAATAGGACAGGTTTTATTGGAAATAAAACAAAAGAAAGAGGGAAGCCTCTGGGGCAGCAGAGGACAGGAAGGGATACCTGAGTCAGTAGCTGATTTTGGCTTTCTGTCTAGAGGTTATCTATGGGCAAGGGAGTTTGGGGAGATGGAATGTTTATCTAAAATAAGTCACAGACATTTGGGGTAAGGGCCTGGGAGCAGAAGTTAATTTTAAAACTGTCTTTTAAATTTTAAAACTGTCAGAATGTGGCCCCACCTAGGGTTTTCTGTCCTTCCTGGGAGTGGCTGCCTAGATGAAAACACTTAGCAAACTGGTTTATGAACCTCCTCAGGCCCAGAAAATGGGTCTGTATTGTGCCCTAGGAGAGGGAACCCACATCACCCATTAATTATATGGCACCAGTACATTCTTACTATATAATTTTGAATATATTTTAAAAATAAATGAATCACTTCATCACAGCTACCATAAACTTTGAATACATTTTGTGGTTTGCTACTATTATACTAAAGAAAAAAATAACTCTAGCAGCAAAATCACAGAAAGAACTTAATTTGAAGAAGTAAAGTTTTTAGAAAGTGAAAGTATTCTAATTTCAGAAGCATTGGATTAATGTCAATTCGAAACCATTAATATAATTTAACTCTTTTTCCACAATATTGCTATTATTAGTTTCCATCTGGCCTAATTAATAAAAATTAATTTTCCACTGGTTCTGATAATCAGCCAAATTTTATTTTCCCCAATCTGGCTTGGTTAAGAAATAGTGTTAGTCCATCTGTTAAAGCCTCACTTTTCTAATAAGCCAAAAACAAAATGAGTGTTGATATAACATTAAAGCTACATTCTACCAGATCTATTGAATCTCTATCTTATGTTCAGAAAATCTGAAAGAGATTGAAATTCTTTGAGATATTTCTTCTGGATAAAAGATCTCTATACAAGATAAATATAATTTTAGAGATTTAGGAGTAAAGTGTGCTATTGGGAAGCTGTCAATAATTCTGGAGCATTAGTAGTCAATCAAGCATAGAAACTGTAAATAATCAGCAGTCAGAACCATCAAATAAATTGTGCTTTTAAGTTTTAGAGACAAGGACATTCTGTACATGAGGACAAGTAACTCTCATTTTATACATGGGCAGGTGCTGTGATTTAAATGGTCCCTTCAAACCCCATGTTGACATTTAATTGCCATTGTTACGGTATTAAAAGGTGAAGCCTTTCAGAGGACATTATGCCATCAGGGGCCTCAGGAATGAATTAATGTTGTTATTGGAGGAGTGTGTTTTCATTATAAGAGTGGGCTTCTTATGAATGGTTGAATCTGGCTCCCTCCCTTTTTTTCCCCTCTCACCCTGTCTTTGCCCTTTCACCTTCTGCTGTGGGATGATGCAGAAAGGAGACCCTTACCAGATACCAGGCCCCCCAAGCTTGAACTTCTTAACATTCAGAACCATGAGCCAATAAATTCTTGTGTTTATAAATCACTGTGTCTCTGATCTTCTGTTATAGTTGCACAAAATGAACTAAGAAAATTGGTACAGGAGAAGTGGGGTATTGATGTAACAATTACCTAAAAATGTGGAACTGGCTATAGAATCAGATAATGTACAGAAGCTGAAAGAATTTGGAGAAGCAAATTAGAAAAATCCGAGATTATCACTCACTCACACACACACACACACACAGAGGAGTAAGTGTGATTTGGATAAGGGCTCAGAAGAACAGAACTGTACAGAAAGTCTGAACCTTCTTAGAGATTACTTAATTATTCATGATCAAAATGTTGGTAGAAACATGGAGGGCACAGAAATTCTGAAGAGGTCTGGGAAGGAAATGACTGACACGGTATTAGAAACCAGAATAAAGATCATCCTTGTTATAAAGTGACCAAAAACTTGACAGAATTGTGTTCGTGCCTGAGGGCTTTATGAAAGCATTAAAGAGTGATAAACTAGATATCTGTCAGAAGAAATATCTAAGCAGCAAAGCATTCATCATGCTATGTGACTTCTTTAACTGCATGTGATAAGATGCAAGAAGAAGGAAATAATTTAAAGACAAAATTTGCAGTTGCTAGGGAGGCAGAGGTAAAAATTTGGAACTTCTCCAGGCTGGTCATATCAAGAATTTAAAAAATGTGTTTGAGAGAGAATACCAAGGGTATGCCTGAGCCACCCTTGCTAAGGTGATGAGCATGGATTGAAGGAAACCAGATGCTATTCACCAAGACTATGGGAGAATTACTCCAAACACATTTCAGAAATCTTAGAGGATTTCCTCCCAATCACAAGCCCAGAGCTCGAGAAGGGCAGAATAATTTTGGGGTGATTGTCTTGGGGTGCCAGCCATGGGCTTTCTCCCAATGCTACATCAGAACTCTGCTCCCCACAGTCCAGCACAATGTTCCTCCACCACCTCAAGACCCAGGTGTAGTTTAGCCTATTGTTCCACAGAGTGCAAGTGGTGAGCTTTGGTGACATCCAAGTCTGAAGGTGTGCAGAAGGCAAGAGCTGTGTGACGCTTTCTGTGTCATCCCTTGGCATGACTCTCTCCACCTATATTTCAAAGAATGACAAAAAACTTTGCACCCCAGGCAGAGAACTGTTCCAGAGGCAGAGCTGCCACAGACACCCCCAACCAGGGCAATGCCAAGGGAAGCTCCTACTAGAACAATACCCAACAGAACTGTGGGGTCTGGGCTGCACAGAGACCCTGGAACTGTAGAGCTACCAGTGTGCAACACCAGCTTGGAAAACTGCAGGCATAGGATGAGGGCAGCAAAGCCGCAAAGATGAGGCTTCCCACGACCTTGGAGCCCAACTCCTGACCCAATATGCTCAGGATGCAAGTCATGTAGTCAAGGAAGATGATTCTAGAGCCTTAAGATTTGATGGTGTTTACCCGTTGGGTTTTAGATATACTTGGAACCTGTGTCTTCTTTTTTTCTTGCCTATTTCTCCCTTTTTGGTATAGTAATAGCTATCCTGGGCCTATTCCACCATTGTATTTTGGAAGAAGATACCTGTTTCAATTTCTTGGCCTCACACCTGGATAGGAAATTGCTTCAACATGAATTCTACCTTGAGTTTCAACCATATCTGATTTAGTTGAGACTTTGGACTTCAACTTTTGAGTTCATGCTGGAATTAATTACGACTTTGCAGGCTATTAGGATTGAATAGCTGTATTTTTTATGT
Source organism: Otolemur garnettii (assembly GCF_000181295.1). Taxonomy (NCBI): domain Eukaryota; kingdom Metazoa; phylum Chordata; class Mammalia; order Primates; family Galagidae; genus Otolemur; species Otolemur garnettii. The sequence continues at coordinate 3,775,925 of NW_003852488.1, read as the reverse complement.
AAGAAGGAGATGAATTTGGGGGAACAAGGGGAAGAATGCTATGGTTTGAATATTCCCTCCAAAACTTAAGTTGAAATTTAATTGCCCTTGCAATAGTATTAAGAGGTATGACATTTAAGAATGAGTAGACCAGGAGGGCTCTGCCCTCATAAATGTATTAATGGTGTTGTTAGAGGAGTGGATTCCTCATAAAAGAATGAGTTTGGTCCCTTTTGTGTCTCTTGCCCTCCGTTTGTCCTTTTCCTTTGTCCTGGAATGATGCAGCGAGAAAACACCCAGCAGATGCTGCCCCTTTGATCTTTGAGTCCTCAGAAATAAATTTCTTTTTATTATATAATGAATTGTCTTCTAATTATCATATAATAGTATTCTGTTATAGCAGAAAAGAATGGATAAGGTAATATGCATTCATGATAATTTATAGTCTTGTAAAAAAATTTAAATAGAGTTTTTATTCAGAATGAGAAAGATTCACATTATAGTAATGAAACCTAATGTAAAATACTGGGGATGCCAAAAAAAATATACACATTTTAAAATAACTTGTTAGAAGTAAATCTATCTAACAAATTTAGATAAAAGTTTACAAATTGCCGGTAAAATGGATGCATATACCATGTCTAGGTACACTTGACTAGAAACAGTACCTTTAATTCAACTTCAAAAAGTAATACATAGATAACATTTCGTAAAATTTTTGGCACCTTCTGTATATAGCATTCAGCTATAGGTTTTGGTTTTTAATGATCTCTTGGGTTTGAATTGCTTTGTACTTTTACAGTGAGGTTGAGTATACTGTGGCTTGATTATCACTCCCAAATGTTACCAGTTGTCACAGTGTAATATTATGAATGCCTTTTTTCAACTATCAAAAGTGTCAGTTATGACAATAAACTATTAATCACTTTATTTACAGCAATTATTGTCATTGTATTCCCCAAATATGGCCTAGAACAACTAGTTATAAATAAAAGCTTATAAATATAACAGTCCTTATGAATTTAATAACTTTTACTTTTAACTAAATTAATGAATAGAATCCAAAGCTACTTCAAATAGCTACTTTCATACTTTTGGTATGAAAGCAGGATGTTACTCTTATCTATTCATTATCAGATATAAATATCTGTAACTGTACTGGTAAATGGTCCATTCTTACTACATAATAAATATTTCTGGATGACCAAAAGATGAAAATAAGAAAATAATGTATTCCAAGAAACCTACCACCTTGCTTTATTTTTACACTCTTCCTTTCCTCTTCTACTCTTTCTCCTTCTTGTCAATACGATAAATGTTAAGTCCATGCACCAGAAACAAGGAATTGTACTTATATTGAGTGGGTGGCAGATTTGGGCAGTATTTTATATGTTCTAGTTAGTCAAAATAAAAATACTGGATTTTTCCATTTAGCTCTATTAACTGACCAAGAGAAAGCAGTTAAAGTAATATAAGAACATTTGCAAAATAAGGAAAAATGTAGTTTATTCCCTGCTATCCATTGAGGTGGAAATACAGAAGGAAGATAAGATCCGTTCTATGAAATATAGCAGCTAAATTGTCTTTTGCAAAACAATGTAACATTTAATTCTGAAAGTTTCTACAGATGCACTAAAGGTAAATTTAGACTACTTCGTTAATTTTTTCAGACTATTAAGTGGTTTTGGTTACATAGTTTACATACATACTTTTGGATACATAGTTAGTCTAAGTTTCCCCTCCTATTCTGTGCTCCTTTCAAATGGTGTCTGAATAAATCAGGGACATGTGCCTATTTTACCTTGTGCTTCCAGGAAGAATTAGGGCCTCAGATCTGTGATGACATACTCATTCATATATATTCTGGCTTCTTCTAATTTCATGGAAATATCCTTTGTCTACATGTTAGTTTTGCTTCTTTTTGGCATCAAAGAAAGAATCTGTAGCTACTGATATCCAAGGATAAATGCATTTTGAAAACTCTTATTGATTGACATCCACCCCTCCTCGCTGAAACATATTCCTATCACAGGCTTCCTGGTGTGGCTTGAATGTGTCCTCCAAAGTTCATATGATTCAAAGTGAATCTTCATGTAACAGTGATGAGAGACATTTAAGAGGTCAGTAGGTCCTGTGAGCTTTGCCCTCATGAGTGCATTAATTACATTATTGTGTGAATGGGTTAATTATCACAGGAGGGGGTTCCTGATAAAAGGATAAGTTCATCCCCTCCCTTTTCTTCATTCCCTCTCACATGCAACTAATCTGTTGCTATATCACTTTCTACCGTGAAATTGCATCAAGAAGGCCTTCAGCAGATGTGGGCCCTCAATCTCAGATGTCTAAGCCTCCAGAACTATGACAAAGAAATTTCTGTTCACTATAAATTACCCAGTCTCAGATATTCTGTTGTAATCGCATAAAATGAACTAAGATATGTTCCCAGTTGCTTGTGCCAAAAACTTTGGAATTATATTGATTTATCATTTCCACTTGCACATCACATCCAATCTGTCATCAAATCCAGATGGCTTCACAATGAAAATTTGTCAAGACTCTGTCAGCTTCTCACTAGGTCTACCCCTACAAATGTGGTCCAAGCCACCACCATCTTCTGCCTCATAATTGCAACATGCCCAGTCTGACATCACAGATTATTCTCATAGAGCAGCCAAGGTGATTGTTTTAAACGCATAGGAGATTATGCTGCTCTTATGATCAAACTCATTTAATCTTTTCCCATTTCATTCAGCACAGAAGCTAATACCCTTATAGGGGCCTACAGAGGTGTACACTAGCTGGCTTCCTGCTATAACTTAACATCCCCTCTCACCATCTCCTTCTGTTATCTGTAGGCATGTTAATTCCTCTGCAAATACTCTCTTCTGCCTAAGAGACTTTGCTTTTTTCCTCTGCCCGGGGTGATTTTGCCCAAGTTATCTTTGTGGTTTTCTTACCTCCTGCAAGTCTACATTAAAATGTATCATTACTACAGAGGTCTTTCCTTAAAGATCCATTTCATCAATCATCACATTTTTCTACAATAATGTAGTACCATCACATACCCATACATGTGCATACACACACACACACACACACACACACACACATATAAATTCTTACACTGGAATGTAAGCTCCATGGTAAGAGGAAGGCTTAAGTTTGTTTACTGCTATATCCTTGATTTTCAGAAAAGTGCATGTTACATAGTGCATACCAGTAACTACTGAATGAATTCATCTCCCCTATCAGATTGGATAGAACTAAGTAGTTATTCCCATTAATTCTGGATGGAATTACATTATGGATCTAGGGTTTTGCTGTGATTCTCTTGGGCTTCTGTTTTGCCATTTTGGACATTTTCTATAGAATCATTTCATGTTTGTTGCTTTCTCTCTGGTAAACTCACCAGCCCAGCACTGTCAGCTATTACTCCAGAACATGTGTGGACTTTTGACTTTTCCATGTTGTTCAAGGGTATGTGTATATGGAAAGAGGAGTTATTAGAAAATAATTATATACTTTGCAGAATCATCAAATTTGATCAAATTGGCCTATACCAGTTAATAAACCAAGAATTCTGCAAAATGGACTTCTCCTAGAGCTCCCAATGGCAAATTCTGCTTTGTCTTTGCCTTGCTTGTCAAAATTTATAAATCCCAACTGTAAGAGTCCAGGCTGAGAATAATGAGCAACATAAGAACACTTTCCTTGGTCTACCTACTTATCTTACTTCTGCCCTTGCCTCAATTTTCCAGCCCCTTTTATTCCCCTTGTTCCCTTGGAGGAGAAGTTAGGATTTTCTATATTTCTTCATATTTACATCAAAGCTTGAGTTCTTTCTATTGCTGCTATATAGTAGAATTCTACCCGAGTTTTTGACGTGTTACTAGGATGTAGTAATATTGAAAAATCATTATTTTCTCAATGAAACTTAGAAACTTTTATTTTTATGAACTTTAGAAAGAGTTACTTTGAAATACCTACTTGGTCATTTTTTCTTTCCTGGTTACCCCCTTCCAAGGTGAGATCACTCTTTACTTTTCTAAGCAAATAAAATGCTTATATAAACTTTATTTTCAAAAGATACTAAGGTATATAAATTTTAAAATATATATATATATTGATAATTAAACTATGATCTCTACTTTTCCCATTAAATTGAAATTGAATCCACAAATTCTAACCAATATGCTCTTTTCTTGCTCATTTTATGACGCTTATACGCACACAATGAAGTTGGCATCTTACAAGTGTAAGAATTACTGGTCTGGAGAACAATCTCAGATAATGATTTCAAAAATACAACCAAGATGAACAGTCCAAATTTCAATTCCTTATAACTGAGGACAACTTAGTGTTTATTGACTGCCTCTTCCATCCAATTCAGTAATTTCAGACATGGCATAAAATGTGTAATGAAATTTTGCCACTAATGCAAAGAATAGGACTCTTTAATCTTTGATGTTGTTTTACCTCCTATTATACTAATACCTTGTGAATCCATCCATGTTTTGTTTCTACTGTCTCTTAACTGACATATTCATACTCCTTTTGCCTTTAGAAGTAAAAACATACAAAAAAAAAAAAGTAAAAACATACACAATTCCCTGAGTATTCTCCCATCCACCTTCACAAACTTGCTGCCTTTACTCAACCTAATTTTTTCTTTTGTCTCAATGGAAGAAACTGCTTTCTCTTTCAAGTTAATTCAAGTAATGCCATTCTGTTTTTCTTCCTTTTTCTTTTTCTTTTCTTTTCTTTTTTTCTTTTTTTTTTTTTCTTTTTGAGACAGAATCTCACTCTATTGCTCTGGGTAGAGTGCCATTGGATCATAGCTCACAGCAACCTCAAACTCCTGGGCTCAAGAGATCCCCTGGCCTCAGTCTATCAAGTAGCTGGGATTACAGGAATATAGGCACCTGCCACACACCCAATCTAGTTTTATTTTATTTTTTTATTTTTAGTAAAGCTGAGGTCTTGTTCTTGCTCAGGCTGGTCTCAAACTCATAAGCTCAAGTGATCCACCCATCTTGGGCTCCCAGGGTGCTGGGATTACCGGTGTAAGCCACTGTGTCCAACCACCACTGCAATGACACTCTGGATCCAATTCTCTCTCATCTTTTCTAGCAGTTAGATCCTTCCCTTTCTTGAATTCTTCTTCTCTTTCTCTTTTTTGAATTTCAGATTAATATGAGGGTACAGATAATTAGGTTACAATGTTTGTATTTATTAGATAAAGTTCCCATTATAGGTGTGGCCTACACTCAGGAGCTATGCCATATAGCCTTACAATGTTCCCATTAGATGGGAGCCCATCAACCTCCCTCTTCTTTTCTCCTCCTTCCCCCCAACTTGAATTGAATTGAGATTTTCTCTTGTGTGGGTGTGTATTAGTTCATCTACTGGCTTTAAGTTGAAGTATATCGGATACTTGCTTTTCTATTCTTGTGATACTTTACAAAGAAGAATGTATTTTAACTCCACCCAGGTTAATACAAAAATTGTAAAGTTTCCATCTTTTTTAAAGGTTGAATAATAGTCCATGTTATATATACACCACAGTTTATTAATCCATTCATGGGTTGATGAACATGGGTTATTTCCACAACTTGGCGATTGTAAATTGAGCTATAATACACAATCTAGTGCAAATGTCCTTATGATAAAATGATTTTTTTTCCTTTTGAGTATATGCCGAGTAATGGGATTGCAGGATCAAATAGACAGTCTATATTGAGTATTTTAAGGATTCTCTATACTTCTTTCCAAATAGGCTGTATTATATACGTCTTTCCAAATAGTTTACAGCTTCACCAACAGTGTAAAAGTGTTCTTCACACCAATCTTGGGATGGACTACATTGTCATGGTATCATTCCCTACACTGACCTCCATGTTAAAAATGTTGTCTATAGCATTGACTCTACTCTCTCAACCAGCCAATCACTTTTTAGATTCAAGATTGTATTTCTGCTCCACCTCCTTACAGGGTTCATGTACTCTGTTGCATTAGTTCTTCAAAATCTCTTGGAGAGCTAATAAAGAACGAAGATACACGGTCCTTAAACAGGATGTGTCTGCAGTGTCTCTATTTATATAAGGTTCCCAGAGAGGTTTTGAGATTCATCAAATGGTAAGAACAATTGCTGTAGTGATTTTTAAGACTACAATTTCATAGTCTCCAGAAGTAATTTTTTTTTTTTTTTTGCTATCCTAGCCTCTCAGAATTCCTTTTCTCTCCTTCACTGCTCTCAGAGAGTGCTCCTCTGGCTCTGACGGCACTTGAGCAGTTTTACCTCTAGTGATCTCTCAAGCAATGTTTGTTGAAATGAACTGTGTAAACAAAGTTCTTATGAAAACTCTAGTCGTCAGTTTGCTTTGCTCTAACTCAATTTTATTTCCTTCAAAGCATTAAGCTTATTCCTTTGTTTAGAATAACAACAGATTTTCTCTTCAGTTCTACAAGCAAGTTATTTGAAATAAAAATCCAAATACTATTTCAATTATTTTCCATACTCAGCCATATTCACAGTGCCATTTAGAACCTGAAATGGTGACAAATTTGCTTAAGAAAAAACATGATTTAATATAATTGTGTAATGCTTTATTACTACTTTGATGGTGAAGGAATGGGGAATGAAGTATGTGGCTCTGATTCAAAAATTACATTCCTAATTCAAGGGCATTTCAATCACTGAAATAGTTTTTACTTTAAATTTCTATACATATTGAAATATTTGATAGAAAATTGAGTTTGGGGGGGCTTATGGTTCTGCTCTCCTCAGAGGATCCTAATTGAAACCAAAGTCTAATGAAACTAATAAAAATGGAGTAGATTGACAGCTGATTGCAAGAATACATTTGTTACCAACTTAGTGAAATTAATCTATTCCACATGTAAAAACAGTATGTGAAGCTATTCTCTTGAATTTATGTTATTTTTGCTTTAATACTTACCTTTGGATCCAAATACTCTTACAAGGCCATCTTCCCAGCAATTGCTGGTGATAGTCGTCATACAGAATTACATGGCTGTGTAAGGATACACAAGTATTCTAGCCATCCTACATATGCAAGCACACACCTATATATTTACACACACATCCTTGTAAAGATTGCATGCAAATACATTTACACATAACAAAGTTATATTAGGGTAATGTTAAGTTGTGATATTTAAGCCTCCGTAAATCAGGAGATTAAGAAATTTGGTTCTCACAGCAGAACATAACCAGCATTGGTGTTATGTACCATGACAGGGTTTTTCCATTACACTGTCAGATAACTTTGTAAATGTGACATAAATATTTGGCAGATCTTCACTATGCAAACATATATTTACCATGTCATGTTATATAAATGGTTTCTATAATGTGGATGATACAGAAAATGAAAATTCTTAGTTTTATAAATTATCTGTAAATATTTTGCTTATGAAATACAACACTAATTTTGAAGTTATAACATAATGAAGAATTGCTTTTTAGAAGACAATTTTATGTTAACAATATATTTCTAATGTCAACAAAGTGAACAAATGTTGAAAATGAATTAGTGAGCATAAATGATAAAGTATACATTTGGTAAATATAAGATAAAAAATGACTTGTATTTATTCATAAGAAACATTGTTTTTAGTTATAATCTCATGAGAAGTTAGATATTTAGGGATATAATAAATGAAAGTTAGAGATTTTAAATGTAGAGAATTAAAAATTAAAGTAAAATCTTAGACTTGGTAAACTTCCTATATTTTACATGTCATAATGTATATAAAATGAACATATTAAAGACACTTTATGTTGTTACATATATATATATATATAGACAAAATACAAATGCCCACCCAAAATATGAAATAGAATATAATTATTTAATTTTTTTTTAGATTATCACCCAATTATGTAACAAAAAAACTTCAGTGAAATACAATTATTTGCATTTTGGGGGTTTTAGGGTTTTAAAATTAAATCAAGGTATAGCAAACTACTCTTAAAAACTACCCCCAACTTAAATTAATTAAATGAAATATAATTCTAATTGTACATTAAAAAGCACATAATACTGGATATGGATTCATGGAAATGGAAAATCAACTTTCTATTAAGTCATACAACCTTCTAATAGTCTGAATCGTTTGGTCTTTAAAGCATTCATTAATTCAGTGAATGGCAATTAGGAATTTTCTTTGTGCTAGACATGTGTAGACCAGAGGACTCTGAAATGACTTATAGGACATAGTTACTTCCCATTCAGAATGTTTTTTCCAGATAGGAAGACAGACATTGAAAACATCACTTCATGTGATTGAAGACACACACATATTTTCCATTAGTCATATTAAAATATATAATAACTAGCACTCATCAAAATTTTGTGTGCCAAGAATCATATTGAAGATTGTACCTCTATTCTTTTGTTTATTCTGCACAATGATAAAATGTGATAAATGATATTCTTCACATATTATAGAGGAGCAAACTGAGGAACAGATCTAATGTAGTATGCTTAAGGTTTCAAAAAAATTTTTTGGCATTAATTTTGTATGAATATATAGAAATGAATATTAATCTGTGCATAGAGAAACTATAATATTACAGAAATAATAACAGTCCAGTAATCATAAACCAGTAGAGACTTTTTGACTATTCAAGGTTCACAATAAGGCTGGGTGCAGTGGCTCACACCTGTTATCCTAGCACTCTGGGAAGCTGAGGTATATGGATCATCTGAGCTCAGGAGGTCAAGACTAGCCTGAGCAAGAGGGAGACCTGTCTCTACTAAAAATAGAAAAACTGGCCAGGCATTGTGGTCAGCATCTGTAGTCCTGCTACTACTCAGGAAGCTGAGAAAATAGGATTGCTTGAGTCCAAGAACTTGAGGTTACTGTGAGTTATGAGTCCAGGGCACTCCACCCAGGGCCACAGAGTGAGATTCCGCCTCAGAAAAAAAAAAAAGAAAGAAAGAAAAGAAAAGAAAAAAGGAAAAGAAAAAACAACCCCCCAAATTAATAAGATAATATTTAAAGTATTATCTGTTAAAGATACTGGTATGTTTGGGCCACTAAAGCGAACTACAATAGATTGAGTGGCTTATTATAAACAGAAATTTATTTCTCACAGTTCAGGAAGCTAGGAGGTCTCACCCTTTTTACCATGTGAGGACTGTGAAAAAATGGCCATCCATGAACCAGAAAGGAATCTACTGGCAGCTTGATCTTGAACTTCCCAACTATCAGAACTGTGGGAAATAAACTTCTTTTGTGTATAAGCAACCCAGTCTACGAGAAATTTTTATAACAGCCCAAACAGATTATGAAAATATCTTTAACAGATACTATTTTAAAGATCATTTTACCCATGAAAATTAAAAATAGTCCCTCAATATCCTTTCACAGCTAGTCTGCCTTTATATTTCTGTAATTATCTCAATTTTGTACAGTGAACTTTTTGAATCAAAATCTCAACAAGACCTACTTTGTAATAATATATCTTAGAAATCAATCAATTTTTATGGTAATTACTTTTTGATAGTCTGCATCATTTGTCTTGGAAAATTTCTACATTTTGAATTTGGCAGAACGTGTGCTCCTGGTATCATTGAACATGTTTTTACATCTCCTTTATTTCTTGCACACTAGTAGCCCTATAATCTAGACCACATTCAATCTTTTTGTTGTTGTTGGCAATGCTATTCAAAATGTGGTGCTGTGCTTCCTATTGTATTTCCATCAGGAAAAATATAACTTATGTTTGAGCCACTTCAATTCACTCTTCAAGGCCCAGTCCTTGCCCTCCTGCCACATTCCTGAATTTTTCTAATAACTCTCTGAATACACATGGACCCTTATGAATTCTTTTTACCAATGAAAATTATTTGTGTGTGGATAGGTGTTCTGCTGTCTGACAACCCAGTTTCCCCTCTTAGAAAACTTCACCTCCCTCAGAAAATGGGAGACTCCGTATCTCAGAAGACTGAATAATGAGTTTTTCCTCAACAATCTCCATTAATAAACTGCGATGTTTATAATGATTAAGGATTTCTGGGGTGTGTCCCTTCTTTTCTTCTTTTTTTTCTTAAATGAGAAATGGCATGAATTATTAAGCATTCCGTAAATCAAATACTATGCTAGACATTTTACATAACTATTTCATTAAATCCAAAAAACAACGCTGTGAAGTAGGTTTTACTGTTGCTCTTTTTTTTTTTTTAAGACAAGGAGACTAATGTACATTTGCCCTACATTTTATAGATAATAAATAGAAGGACCAGAATATAAATGTAAATCTGCCTGACATCTGAGACCAGGGTTTTGATCACCAAGCCCTTAGATGCACCTCAGCATCTGTACTTGCTGCTGAGTAGCTCACTTTGTACTTAATGTCTACTGCCTGTGTATATTATTGTCCTATTCTGTGGTTATACTCATTTCTCCAAGGGAACTCAAAACAACTAGAACATCCTACAGTAATTTTTTCAGGATTTTACATTTGGAAGCAAGTGTTAAACAAAGTTTTTTGTTGTTTGTTTGTTTGTAGAGACAGAGTCTCAGTTTATCAACCTCAGTAGAGTACTGTGGCGTGAGACAGCTCACAGCAATCTCCAACTCCTAGGCTTAGGCGATTCTCTTGCCTGACTCCCACGTAGCTGGGACTATAGGCTCCCTCCCGCCACAATGCCCAGCTATTTTTTTTTTGTAATTTGGCTGGGGCCAGGTTTGAACTCACCACCCTCTACATATAGGGCTGGCGCCCTACCCACTGAGCCACAGGCACCACTCTAAATAAAGTTTACTGATGGATGGTTTTGGTATTACCCCTGTTGGCCTAGAGGAATTTCTTTATTTTTATTGAGATAAAAAAGTAACACAATATTTATCATCTTAACCATTTTTAAGTGTACACTAGTGTTAACTGCTTACACACTGTTGTATAACAAATCTCTGTAACATTTTCATCTTGTGAAACTGAAACTCTCTAACAATTTAATAAGTTCCTCCTTGTCCCCGAACCTCATACACTGACAACCACCATTTTACTTTCTGCTTCAAAGTTTGACCATTTAGATATCTCGTATGAATGGAATCATGTGGCATTTGTCCCTTTGTGGCTGGACATTTTTCTTAATATCATGTCCTGAAACATTTTACTTAATATCATGTCCTTAAACTTTATCTTTTCCCATTCAATCTGTGTGTTTTCTTAATATCTAAAGTTAAAATTTTGTAGATACCATATTATGCCTCTTGATTGAGGATTATAATCCACATATATTTGAAGTAATTGCTGATAAAAAACAAAACTTACTATTGCTAGAAGGTTAATTGTTTTCTTTGTGTCTTATATTTAGTCTTTATATTTCCTCTTCTGCTGCTTTCCATTACGTTTTATTGATTTTTTTCTTTTATAGTGGTATGCACTGATTCTTTTCTCATTTTCTCTTATGTGTCTCCTACAGGTATTTTCTCCATGATTACCAAGGATATTATGAAAAAAAATCTTACAACGTATTTTAAACAGACAATAAGTTCTATTGTAAACACAAACTGTATTTCTTTACATTTCCCTTCCCCCACATTTTGTTATCAATGTCACAAATAATTTCTTTTTATATTTTATACTCAGTTTTACAGTTATAGCTATTTTTATGCCTTTATCTTATGAATTATGTCCCCAAATTAAAAGGGATTTATGCATTTAAACATTACAGGATTATAGGATTTTATCCTTGTTTATATGTTTATTGTTACCACAAAGCTTTCTATTTTCAAATGCTCTGGAGTTGTTGTCTAGCTTCCTTTTATTTCAACTTGAAATATTCTCTGGAGAATTTATTCTAAGGTAGATCTAGTGCTATGTTATCAGCTTTTGTTTGTTTAGAAATATTTTTATTCTGTTTTTTTTTTTTCTTTTTGCAGTTTTTGGCCGAGGCTGGGTTTGAACCCACCACCTCCAGCATATGGCTGGTGCCCTACTCCTTTGAGCAACAGGTGCCACCCTCTGTCAGTAAGAATTTTATGTTTCTTGATTTTTGTGTATCTCAAGACCTTTGTAATGACCAACATATTGGTTGTAATACTTTTTTTTTTTTACTTTTTTTTTTTTCCAGTACTTTAAGTGTATCATTTGGTCCCTTCTGCCCTATCAAATTTCTGCTGAGAAATCTGCTGATAATCTAATAGGAGACACCCTGTATATGAAAAGTTGCTTTTTCCTTGCTACTTTCAAGATTTTTATTTTTATTTTTACCTTCTAATCATTTAATTATATGTCTTGTTTTGTGCCTTTTTGAATTCATCCCAGTTGAGCCCTTTGTCTTTCTTGAAGTTGGAAGTCCATTTTCTTTCTCAGATTTCAGAAGTTCTAGGCCTTTACTTTTTCAAATAAACTCTATGACTCTTTTTTTTTTTTTGTAGAGACAGAGATTCACTTTATTACCCTTGGTAGAGTGTCATGGTATCACACAGCTCACAGCAACCTCCAACTCCTGGGCTTAAGCAATTGCCTTGCCTCAGCCTCCAAAGTAGCTGGGACTACAGGTGCCCACCACAACTCCCGGCTATTTTTTAGTTGCAGTGTGGCCTGGGTTGGGTTTGATCACTGGTATATGGGTCTGGCGCCCTACCCACTGAGCCACAGGCACCGACAAAACTCTCTGACTCTTTCTTTTACACTCCTCATTCTGATATTCCCATAATACACATAATGGTCTGCTTGATGATATTCCATAAGCCACTGTTTTTCACATTTCTTTTTTTTTTTTTTTGTATTAAGTCATATACACATAGATCATGAATACATTTATGCATATGTAGGGTACAATGTGTTTTTTTTAATACAATCTGATGTACTTATATCAAACCGATCAACATAGCTTTCACCTCATTTACTTGATTATTGTGTTAAGACATTTATTCTCCAGTTGACAGATTTGACTTGTACCCTTGCAATATGCTCCAGAAATGCAGCCCTGCAGTTTACCCACCCTTGATCAAACCTTCCCCCTTCCTCCCTTCCCACTCCATTTCTTCATTAGTTATTTTTTTTGTTTCTCTGACTCAGTCATTGCAAATGACCTGCAAGTTCCCTGAATTTTTTTTCCTTTGCTTGATCAAGTGTGCTGTTGAAACTCTCGCTGAAATTTGTAGTTCAGATGTTGTATTCTTCAGCTCCAGAATTTTGATTTGGATAATTTTTATAGTTCTCCTCTCTGTATTGATATTCTCCTTTTGTTTATATATCATCTTTCTGATTTTATTTAGTTATGGTTGTAGTTGAGTTTATTTAAGTAAATTATTTTTTATTTTTTAAAATTGTTTTCTCTTCATTAAATCATGACTGTGTACATTAATGCATATATGGGGTACAATATGTTGAATCGACAAACAATGTGGAATGCTTACATTGAACTGATTAACGTAACCATCACCTTACTTGCTTAATTGTCATGGCAAGATATTTTTAATTCTTTGTCAGGCAAGTATAGATTTTCATTATTTTTTCATAGGGTCCAGTTTAGATATTTATTTTGTTCCCTTTATTGGGCTGTTCTCTGTATTTAAGAATGTTTCCATCTTTAAGAAATGGTTTCATAAAGGAGAAGACTTATATCAATTGGACTGGCTAGAGATTCTGCAGACCTCTCCAATCTTTTCTGAGAATGCAACTTCTCTTGGCTCATTCATTTAATTTCCCACTTTCAGTGGTGTGTCAGTTTCTTTTTTGTTAGCTCATACTCTCACATTCTGGTGTTTGTCTATAGTACTACAGGTTTTTCTGGTGCTTCAACAAGACTCCTAGTTCTCCCTTGTCAAAATGCCTTAGGTATCCAAAATATCCTAGTTAATGTTTCAAATCAATAAGACAGAAATCAGTCCCTCAGGTAGTTCCCCTAAAACTCAGACTTTGGGGCATACATTCCACTTTTCTCTCTTTTCCCAAGGAAAAAGCTGTAAGTTAATTGGTTTTTTTCCTAATTGGGCCAAGCTGTGCTGGCTTGGAAGAAGAGCTACAGTGAGTAAAAGGAAATTACTTTTTTTTACCCATTTCAGCATAATTACCTGAGGTACTGTTCTCGGCTATAACTAGTTTCTTAAGTTCTCACAAACTTTTTTTAGATGTTGTATACTTGTTAAATAGGAATCTCTGTGGGAAGAGAAAGTCTGGAACTTCCTATTCTGCCATTTTTTATAAATCACTCTATTATTTATTTGTTGTATCTGTTACCACTAAACCCCCAACCCTAACATTTCTTTCTGTCTTCTTTTTAATATTGTTTTTCTCTTCCTTCGTGACCTTTTCCTAAAATGAGAGGTTTAAATTTACTGTTTTATGCAGATTACTTTTTCCGAGCTTTTTACTCTCTTGCATTTCTTTCTTCCAATGGAATGGAGTAATCAGGCTCCAAAATAATAAAACTGATTATCATTAGCAGGGAAATATCAAAATGTTACTTAAAAAATTTCATATTTAATTTTTAAACAAATTCATAGCTTTCTTTCAACATCTTTGAAGTTTCATTATTTTCATTAAGAAGAAGTATACACATACTAGATGTAATATGTATATTTTAAATTATAAACTAGTACTTGTGATAAAATGATCATATTATAGCCATTTGTTGATGTTCATTGCAAATCAAATCTAATTGATTGGGTATTTGGGGCGAAAATGCAAGAAAAGCCATATGCTCTTTAACTATTTCCTGATCATTCAATCATAATTAGTTTGAACATATGTAAGAGTAATTATCTCTAGCAAGGTAATTTTTTACTCAATAAGCTAAGTTTCAAAATAGTTAAAAAAAAAAAAAAGACACTTAATGCTGGCATGAATCCCTACCTCTCCCTCAAAGAAGATATAAACTTAAATTTTAATGGAGAGCTTTTGTAGCATCCATAATGGTAACTTAATTAACATCCTACATTAGCTCTGCCAATTGCTTTTCTCAACTTAAATAAATAATAGAACTCATATTCTCTGGCTTGGGCTAGATCTATAAGTTGGTATATGAGCCAAACAAATCACAAATAGAATTAACATATCCATGGTAAATTATTCAAATTTTAAAAATTAACATATAGATGGTAATTATTCAACTTAAAAAATGTCTAGGATGAATAAAGAAAATCTTCATTAAAACTAAGCAATATTTATGCCTTCCTTAACTCATAGTAAAGTATTAATGTACAGGTTAGTTTCTTGCAAAGCTCTAGTCACTTTATAAGTATATTATAGTTATAGATTACTTAATAAACAGAACAATTCCATGAAGTATATTCTATAATTATCACCATTTCTCCAAGACAAAAACTGGTACAGAGAAGTTAAATAATTTGTCTAAGGTTACAAATATAAAAAGGCATTCATCCCAGAAATTGAAAATAACAAATGTGTATCCAAAGCTAAGATTTACCATGGTTTTCTGCACACTGACTCTAGGCTGTAGGTACACTCCAATCCATGCATATATGTACATATGCAGAAACATGTAGAGTTGTCCCTCAGTATTCATGGGGATATGTTCCAGGACCTCTCCTAGGTACAAAAACTTGTGAATACTCAACCCTCTGGTACAAAATGGTATAAAATTTGGGGCTGCAAACTAAGCTTTAAACCTGGACTTCTTTAAGTGTCTTTCTGTTCTGTCTTCATAGCACCTCTTTCTCTGTATTTAATGCCATATCCCTGTGTCTGCCACTTAGAAAGCTATACACAATTGTTTTGAAGACCTATCCAGATAATCTAGAATAATCTTATAAAGATTGAATTTAATCACATCCACCAAAACTCTGTTTTTCCATATAAGGAATACATTCAGAGGTTCTAAGGATTGGGTATTGAATAACCTTTGGATAACCTACCAACTACTCCACCCAAAATTATCCATTCTTACCACATTCTTTTGGACTCATGGAAAAGAGAAAAGGCTACTTCTTTGCAAGGCTAATCTCGAAGGCTATGGTAGAAAGCCATTTTTTCTGGGTTCGCTCCAAGACCTTTTCCTCTCTATCTCTTATACTTTTTATGTATCAACCTCCTATAGGCTCCTTCCCTACAGACTAAAATCATGTAAATATCCCTTGATATTAAAAACAAAAATGTTAATCTTCCTTTATGTTTCTCTATCAAGATTCTGCTGTTTCTCTTTTCTTTCATCACAAAATTTCTTAATTTTATCAACATTTATAATTGTTCTACAATAAGATATCTGTGATGCCTTCTCATTGCTTTAAGGATTAAAGTTCAAGCTCTTTATCATAACATTAAAGACTGCTGTAGTTACAATTTTCACTCATTATTCTATTTTCTTCTACCTGTGATATACTTCTGTGGCCCCATTCTCCAAAGACTGCATGTAGTGAATTAAATAGGAGCACACATTTCTTTAAAATTCCTCCTCCCTTTGCCAGTATCCAAGATCAGGTTTTAGCAGAACATATTGGCAGTTTCCACATCTCTCTCTGGGAAATTTCTCTCCAAGAGGTTTCAGCTACCATGGGAAAAATCTGGCTATTCTGATACCCATACTTGGATGCCATGCATTGTTACTAAGGGCTATGGTTCAAGCTGAGCCCACCTTTCTCATCATCTTGACAAAATATCAGACACGTAAGTGAAGCTTCTCTGGTTCCTCTAGACTAACCCATCTGATTTAGTGTCCTGAATCAATACTACATAAAGCAGAAGATTTGGTTAGATGATCACTGCTTAAAGTTCTGGCTCAAAAAATTATAGGATACAATAATTTTTGTTGTTTAAAGCCTTTAATTTTGGAGGTAACTTGTTCTAGAACAGGTAATTATAATAGAATTTTATATTCGGATATATCACTGGCTTTTGGACCATGTAGAAAACAAAACTGTTACGGCATTGAAAATGTTGCTTTTGAAGTGTTTCAAGGAGAATATCAGTGAGGAAAGAAATATCAGTGAGGAAAGAAATGTCAGTGAAGAATTGGTTGTTGGTGGCCAGAGAAAATAGTATACTTGCAATGTATAGTTGCAAAAAAAAAAAAAAATGGTAATAACATGGATAGTAGAAAATGTACTTAATTGACTCATGGATCTGGCTTTGAGAATTTCCAAGCAGAATTTAGAAGGTAGAACCCATTTCTTTTAGATGTCTAGGAGAAAATATGATAGATAAATATCAACCAATAAAGGAAATGCTCAGCTTTTGAGCATCAACAGACAAAATTAAGGAGCAAGAATTCCCTGGGTTTGAAAAATCAGTATATTTCCCATCCATATTCTTTTCCAACAGAAGATTAACAGGTAAGAAAGGGCTTCAGGATAAATAGCAAAGCTAGCATAAAGCTGGAATTTTTTTTTTTTTTTTTTTTTTTGAGAGAGAGAGAGAGAAAGAGAGAGAGTCTCACTATGTTGCCCTGGGTAGAGTGCTGTGGCATCACAGCTCACAACAACCTCAAACTCTTGGGCTTATGTGATTCTCTTGCCTCAGCCTCCCAAGGTTTAACTGGGACTACAGGTGCCTGCCACAGTGCCAAGCTATTTTTTGTTGTAGTTGTCATTGTTGTTTAGCTGGCCTGGGCCAGATTCAAACCCTCCAGCCTCGGTGTCTGTGGCTGGTGCCATAACCACTGTGCTATGGGCACAGAGCCTTGAAAGATTTTTTATTAATATGTCAAAAAGATCTATGATGGCGCAACATATATTGTTTCTACAAGACAAAATCCAGCAGAACTTAAGATATTACCTTGTTGATCTCTTTTAAAACAGAGTGTTTCTAAGAATCTTAAAGACATTATCTCATACACACTTCAGACAGATTCTTTCATAAGAGAAAGAAGAGCCTATCTAATCATATAGCCTAATAATATCAATGAAAACTTGCAATATTTTTAAGATGTATCAGCACAAGCAACAATAGTTTGGACTAAAATGGATAAAGAGAGCACAAACTAAACAGAGGGCTTAGAGCCACCCAATCTTCTAAACTATCATAGGAGGCTCCAGTGGTTACAACATGAGACAAAAATAACAATTCAGAGGATAGAACCAAGAGCCCACAGAATAGAGCTAAAAGGCACAGAATATATTCCCAGGAAGCAGGGTTCAGTTTTAGTTATGAAACTGGTGACATCCTCCAGACTGAATTTTGGAGTTCCTATTGAACAGTGATTGCTATGTGCCCATGAATTTCCTTTTTGAAAGGGAAGAGCTATTGTGGTTAAGCTGTCTCTATCTTATCATTATATGATGTCAAATGTGTTTTGCTTTGTTTTGAGGGGGAGGGATGGAGGCTAAGCAGACAACTTATCAATTGAGCTCACACATTTTTAGAATGAGAGGAATTGTGCTCAAGAAGTGATATCCAAGGAGCATCGTAACACCTAGATTTAATTTAGATGACAAAATCCAGGACTTTGAGCCAATGCTATGTTGGGACAGGATCTTACAGGTCTGAGGACAGAGTCAATGTATTTTTCAGGGAGAAGCAGTCAGAACATAAATGTGTGAGCAGAGGGAAAATAATGGTGAATTATTTGGTGAAAATAATGGTGAAGATGGCTAAAAATTCTTTAAAACTTCTCCCATCAAGAGGTGAGACCTCTTTTCCTTTCCCTTAAATGTGAGAAAGCTTTCTGATTGCTATAACTAGCAATTAGAATTGACACTGTACCAGTTTTTGGTCTCAGGTCTTTTTTTCTTTTTTTAATTTGAAATATTTTATTTTATTTTTTGGAGACATGGTCCTACTCTGTCAACTGAACTACAGCACAGTGGTGCCATTGTAGTTCACTACAGCCTGAAACTCCTTGGCTATAACAATCCTCCTGCCAAAGCCTCCAGAATGGCTGGGACTACAGGTACACGCTGCCGTGCCCAGTCTTGTCTCAGACTTTAAAACTCTGCCAATGTGTATCTGCTACCCTTTGAGAAGATTTGCTTTTAGATAACAGGTGCCGGGCTGTGAGAAGCTTGAGCCACATGGTAAAGCCACATGCAGACACCCCACTAAACAGCCCTGAGTTCCCAGATTGCAGACCTTAACTGCAACAAATGAACCATCTTGAATACTCAGCCCAGTGGAACGTGAGGATAACCTCAATCCCAGCCACTAATTGAGTATAACCATGAGATACTCCAAGTAAGACTTCTCCATCTACTCTGAGTCAAACCTCCTTTCATGAAAAATAATTATAAATTCTAGTTCTAAGCCACTATGTTTTGTCAAGGTATAAATGAAGTGTCTTATTTCTTTATTATCTAACGTTGGTTGCATTTCCCAGACATTCTTGGATTCAGACTGTCTATGAGAAGATTCTTACCAATTGAATGTGAACAGAAGCAAATTACTCTACCCTCTAATACATCATACCTCTGCTCTGAATTTATTCTCTGCTTGGAATATCATTAGCAATTTTTTCTGTCCTCCTAAACTTTCATTGTTTGGCATCAACTGAAATCTCACGTTCTCTCGAAGATTCACTTGCGTACTGTTAGCACCTTCCCTGCCTCCTTGTAATCAGTACCTCATCTTATGTATTTCCGTTATATTTTAATATTACCATTTCTATTATTAACCTTATTATCAATAGTATACCTACCCTTGGTATAATTACTGCATAATTAGTTTACACCTACCCTTTCTGTGTGTTAATGCCTTCATATCAAGGAACTACATTTTTAGTACTTAACCATTGCCAGATACATAACTAATGTTTTAAAATGTTAAGAAGGAAATGAATACACGTATCTATGGGTAAATGTAAATGGAAGAGGTGAAGGTAACAACTGAGAAATTTACTAGAAAGTAAATCAGCTTAAATCCAAAAAATTAATTTCAGCCATGTCCAAAAACATTTAAAATGGTACCAAGCAAGTTGATACCTTGTTATATGTGAAGATCTGTTTCAGCCATGCTGCTATCAGCTTTTGAATTAAAATCATTACAGTATTAACACTGTTAGCAAAGATCCATCTTCCTCTTACGGTCACAACTTCCACCTGTCACTTCTTCAGAGCTAATTAGATCTTTTATTTCATATACTTTGAGTTTGTCAGTACCATTTCATATGTAATATGTATGTAAGGCAGAGAAAGACAATTCAAAGCTTGAAGACATTCATATTTAATATTTTTCAGCTCAGTCTATAGCACCATTTGTGCACTAAAAGTTTTTAAAAAACTGATTTGAATGTTTTTTGAAGCTGTACATGAATAGCATATATATGGAGAAATAGTGCTGTTAGGATAACTTCAAATGAGTGACAAATGTGCTTAGTCTCTTCATTATCTTATGATGCTCTCTTGATTAGCTTGAGATGCTATAATAAAATCCTATAGACTGGGTGACTTCAGTGATAGACTTTCATGTCTGGTGATTTTAGAGTCTGGGAAGTCAAGGTGCCAGCATTCGGTTCCTTGCACAAACCTACTATGCGGCCACAGAGGGCCACCTTTTGACCTCCCGTGCCTGAGATAGGATAGTCCAGTGTCCTTCCCCATTCTGTGAGAAGTAGTCTCATCCTGGGGACTCCTCATAATTTCATTTATTTAAACTGCCTTCCAAAGACCCTGCCTTCATAACAGTGAGGGTCAGAGCTTCAACACAGGAATTGTAAGGAGACTCATTCAGTTCTTAATAGATTTTTTACTATTTCACTATACCATGGAACGTGGAGTTAGATGATCTTTATTTTGTGGGCAAGTAGAATGGCAATCTTGTATCTTTTCAAGCCAAAGATCTTGTCAACATTATCAAACTTGAATTCAATGAGTGGAAAAGTTTTCAAAAACATTTTTTGTTTTTTTCTTTCTAAAGTCTTCACAGCTTCTTTATATTTCAGCATTTTTAGATTTGTGGAAAACAACATCACACTCAAAGGGATAAAATAATACTTTTTTGACTGCTAAAATAGCAACATTTTTCTAGTAGACAATATTGCAGGATGCAAGTGGCAATCTCAAAGATGAAATGCATGGCAATGTAGGCCAAAATGTTTCCCCACACATGATGTGCAAGATGGTTAGCTGGAGAGATTAAACAGTAATGTGCTAAGAAGTCAAGTTGACATTTTTATACTCCCAACTTTCTGATACTTTTGGTAGACACAACTAATTGTACTTTGAATTTATATATTTATGAAATTCTAAACTGGTACCTTATTTGTAGACAGAGCTAAAGAATCTAAACTAACTTCCCTATACTTTCTCTTCTGAAGCATATTTTTCTTTCTTTTTTTTTTTTCCTCATCAATTCTTAATATCTTCTTAGGGATAATTCTACTCTCAATATGTTTATAAATGCTTTATATATAGAGAGAGAGACATATATATATGCATGCATTTTGGGGAAGGAAGGAATAATATTGGTTTTGAGGGTTATGAGGTATGTATATATGTCAAATGAAATTTATGAAAAGAAATAATTGGTCATGACAATTTTTTTTAAATTTTAAGCTATTTATGGTGGGTTCATAATAACATCTCATCTTATCTCTAATGTAGTTCATTTTATCAATCTTTAATGTTAGTGAAAACTTTATAAAAACATTATCCTTTATTAACATTTAGGACCTAATTGCTGTACCATTTGCTATTGTTGCTATTCATACCTATAATCTAATGTACAACTCAACAGAAATAATTTTTAGTAGAGAGTAATTGATGTGACCACATTTTATTTTGCATTTGTATGCCATCATCCTGGGAGTTATCAATTGAAAAGATTATTCCTGTTGTTTTGTAATACTACTTTTGTCAGAAATCAAATATCTAAATATATCTTTATTTGGATACATTGGCCTATTGACATATCATCAGCCAATGAATTTGTGTTTTTAAACAATCCTTTAAAAATATGCATATGAAGAAGAATGACACTCAAAAAAGGCAAAGTTTAGCTGCATACACATCATGTGAAAATCCTTCAGGAAGTACATCTGTCTTTTCTGTGTACTTATTTTGATTGCAATTGCTATTTTGTGTATCATCAACATATTTGCATTAGCAATGATGGAAGGATTCATTATTTTACTTTAAATTATTTCTATTTATACATAATAATTATTTATTTTTATGGATGCATTGATATTTTGACTCAAGCACATAATATGTAATGATAAAATGAGGGTAGTTGGGATATCTATCACTTTAAACATTTATCCTATCTTTGTGTTGAGAACATTTAGAATCTTCTCTCTTCTGGCTTTTATAAAATATACCATAGTTGTTAACAGTCACCCTACTAGGCTATAGAACATTAGATCTTATTCCTCCTATCTAATTATATTGTCGTAGCCATTAAACAACTTCTCTTTATTCTCCTCTCCCCACTTCCCTTCTCAGCCCCTACTAACCACTATTCTACTTTCTACCTCCTGGAGATACACTGTTTCAGCTCCTATGTGTAAATGAAAAAAAAAGTGGTGCTTTTTTTCTCTGTGTCTGGCTTATTTCACTTAACATAATTTCCCTCAGGATTATTATTGATGAGGCAAATGACCAGATATTTTTCTTTTATGTGGATGAATACTATTGCACTGTGTATATACACATTTCTTTATCCATTCATCCATTGATGGACATGTAGGTCCATATCTTGTCTATTTTGAATGGTGCTACAGTAAATTTAGGGGTACAAATACCTCTTCAATGTACTGATTTTCTTACTTTTGGATATATACCTAGTAGTAGGATTGCTGGGTCATTTGTTATTTCTATTTTGAGTTTTTGAGGAACCTCCTCCCTGTTTTCCATAATGGTTGTATGAATTTACATTTCCGCTCCATTGAGTTGCCTTTCTCTGCTTTCTTACCAGCATTTGTTATTTTTGTCTTCTTGACATTAGCCGCTTTAACAGGGGTGAGGTGATATCTCAGTATGGTGTTGGTTTGCATTCCTCTGATGATCAAGGATGTTGAGCATATTTTCATACACTACTTGGCGATTTTTTTTTCTTTTGAAAAATGTATATTAATACTATTTGCTCATTTTCTAAATTGAATTATTATTTGATTTTTTTTTTTTTGGCTTTTGGGTTGTTTGAAGTTCTTGTGCATATTGTTTATTAATCCTTTGTCAGATGGATAGTTTGCAAATGTTTCCCCCCATTCTGTAGGTTGTCACTTCACTCTTACGATTGTTTCCTTTGTTGTACAGAAGCTTTTCAGCTTTATAAAATTCTATTTATCTATTATTATTTTTATTTCTTGTACTTTTGCAGTCTTACTCCAAAAATCTCTGCCAGAGTAATGTCCTAAAGGACTTTCTTCTAGTAATTCCAGTCTTACATTTAAATCTTTAATCCATTTTTATTTGATTTTTGCAGAGGGTGAATTGTAGATTGCAAGAGATAGAGGTCTAGTTTCATTCTTCTGTTTATGTATATCCAGTTTATTAAAAGGACTGTCCTTTCCACAGTGTTATGTTCTTGATGCCTTTGTCAAAAATGAACTGTCTATAAATGGGTGGATTCACTTCTGAGTTCCTATTTTTGTCCCATTGGAATGTGTGTATTTTTATGCCAATATCATGCTGAATTGGTTACTATAGCTTCTCATGTATTTTAGAGTCAGGTAGCATGATTCAATCAGCTTTGCTCTTTGTGCGCAGGACTCCATTTTCTATTTCATGTCTTTGGTGCTTTCAAATAAATTTTAGATTACTTTTCCTATTTCTTTGAAGAATGTCATTGGTATTTTAAAAGAGATTGCTCTAAACCCATCAATCATTTCAGGTAGTATGGACATTTTAACAATATTAATTCTTCCTCATCTAGGAACCCTCAATTTTTTTGTGCCCTTTCTGATTTCTTTCATCAGTGTTTTATACTCTTCATTGTAAAGATCTTTCACTTCTTTGGTTAAATTTATTCCTAGGCTTTCCGGTTATTTCTAACTTTTCCAAGTAAGTTTTCTTTCTTGATGCTCACTCTTGGCATATAGAATGATACTGATTTTTCATGTTGATTTTGTATTCTGCTACTTTGCTGGATTTGTTTATCAGTTCTAATGGTCTTTTTGTGGAATCTTTCTAAACATAAAATAATGCCATCTAAACACAAGGACAACTTGACTTCTTCCTTTTCAATTTGAAATTTTTTTTTATTTCTTTCCTTTGTCTAGTTTTTCTGGCTGGTATTTTTAATACGAAAAATAAAAATAAAAAGTATTGAAAGTGGACATCCTTCTTTTGTTCCAAATCTTTGAAGGAAAGCTTTTCAACTTTTCCTCATGCTATGATATTAGCTATGGTTCTGCATATGTGACCTTTATTGTCTTGATGCAGGTTCCTTCTAATCCAAGTCTGATGAGTTTTTATCATAATGGCATGTTAACTTTTATTGAATTTTTTTTTAGTGTCTATAGAATTCATAATGTGGATTTTGTCATTGGTTCTGTTAATGCGATCTATCATGTTTACCAATTTGCCTATGTGGAAACATTCTTACATTCCTGGGATAAGTCTCACTTATTCATGCTAAATTATCTTTTTTATGAGTTTATGGAATTCAGTTTGCTGGTATTTAGTTGAGTGTTTTTATATCTGTAGGAGTCTGTAATTTATGAAGACAGCAGATAAAATGATAGGGGCAAAATGCACTCTGAAATAATAATTGAATTCATGTTTCTGCATATATGTAAGTACAATTACTACTTCTAAATGCGAAAAGAATTGGTAAATTCTTAAGATATTTATGGGTAAAAGTACTTTCTCTGTATACAGGTATTCCTAAATTCTCTTACTTCCTTCATCATATTCTGTTCAAACTTTTAGTTACAATAATCTTGGTTTATGTAGATCAGTAAAAGTTATTTTTTATGATACAGTTTCAGTAAAAATTGTTATAACTCTGTACTCCAAATGCCAGAAGTGTTTTGATTATCATCTAGAAATATTGTTCTTGGTACTCCCACCCTTAGTCTTTCTCTATGTATTTTCTGAGTCTCCTGGAAGGTTTGTAATTAGTCTTACTATAACATTTCTTTGGATCAGAATGCAATTTCCAAACTGTGCCAGCCCTAAAAGGGAGAAGACTTCTTGTTCCTTGAGTAATACTGTCAAACCCCCTTCCTACTGATAAAGATAAGGAAGCCAGAGGAAAATGACTTGAATGAAGTTTGAGAAAGAAATAGGGTAATACATGCAATAAACATAGGAATAACACCACACGTCATGTACTGGGTGCCAAATGAAACCAAAGAAAGATATTCTCATGACATTCTATATATATTTAAAATGTGGTTTGAGTTTTGAAATGGCATCTTCATATATAGATCACTTCTATTATCTTCTCTGATTTTAAAGTCAAAGGATAATATGCATATGTTGTTGCTTTGGAAATAACTCACATTTTGCATCTTCTAGCTAGCAATGTGTAGAACTATAGAATAAGACCCAGAATCTCCAGCAAAAACAAACCCCAAAATAACTGAATTTAATTAAGGATTGATTTATCAAATATTGATACTACTTCAGAGTATCAGTTGGCAGATTCTGTGATAAACATGAAATTACATGTATTTAATAAACAATATTAAGTTTTTCCTGGAAAAATTTAAGTTGCATCAAATATAGTCCTTGAATACACAAAATGTTCATTCATCTCCTAGGTAAATTGTTGTGGTTTAATATTTTAATCACAAGTGCCTGGAATTTTCAGTTGAAAACTGTCAAGTTTCATCAAACTTTAAAATGCAAGTGTTCTTATTCATATACTGAGAGATAATATAGTTTGAAACAGTTATTCTCCACAGTATAATCTTGAATCAGCAGGCCTTGATTACTCACTCAGTAGGATGCCTTTGAATTGGTTAAATCAAATAACTGTCACATTGGACAATGCATGGAGGACTAATGAAGTGAATAGAAACTGGACAAAAGCCAAAAGAGACTTCTGAAAAGAGAAAAAAGATGACCAGGCTCATTATATATCATTCAGTTTGGATGGAAACATCCATCTGCCCCTATTATCCTGTAATAGGTTATTATTCCAATGCATACTTTGAAGGAAGAATATGAAACTGATAATCAGTTGGTTTAAATACTGATAAATGCAAAGGATACAAAGATAAACATTCTGATCTTGTACAAACTATCTGCATTTGATTAAACTAAAAAAATAAAATGAAGAAATATAAGAATAAGCTTCTGTTAAACTTCCTCATTTATAATAATGAATCACCAAGTATGCCAAACAAATGTTTATTTTACATTATATTCCTTGCTACCAGCATTAAATGTCAACTGAAATTAAAATTTTAAAAAATATATATGTTTTTATTTCAGATTAATATGAAGCTATAAATGTTTAATTACATTGTTTTCATTTCTAAGGTAAAGTTTGAAGTTGTAGTTGACCCCTTCACCTAGGAGGGGGTGCTGACCACCCTCCCTCACACTGTACACATTAGGTGGATTCCACCAATTGCCCTCCCTCCTTCCATCAATCACCCTCCTCTCCCTGCTCCCTCGCTAGACAATATTTATGTATTTTCTTTACTATGGGCATGTAGTTGCTGATATGTTTGTTTTATATTAGTATTGAGCTCACCACGAGCTCTCATGTTTGTTAGGAAAGGCAAATCCCTCCCCATGCCCTTATCAGCAAGGTGTTACATTACTGAGCTATACAGGTGTGTCTTATAACTCTCACTATTCCTTGCCATATGCTATAGGGGCTGCTACATAGTCTCTACTTTTATGGCTGAATAGTATAGCATGTATACATGCGCCACAGTTTGTCAATCCATTTATGACTTGATGGGCACTTGGATTGTTTCCATGTCTTGACAATTGTGCATTGAACTGCAGTAAACATTCTAGTGAAAATGTCCTTGTGGTGAAGTGATTTTTGTTCTTCTGGGTAGATACTTATTAATGGGATTATGGGATCAAATGGAAGGTCGACTATTAGTTCTTTGAGAATTCTCCATACTTCTTTCCATAGAAGTTGTATTAGTTTGCAAGCCCACCCACAGTGCAAAAGTGTTGAAGATTATAAAATTTTCACATGCATGTAATATTAAGGGACATGACAATACTTATAAAAAGGGAGTATGTTTTCTTTACAATGAGGGAAGGCATTTCTGGATTAAATGAGTGAATTTAATAATTCAATTTAGTCTTTCATAATAAAAATGAAGTTTATACTACTCCAGGTAGTATTAATTATATATCCAGTAGATTTACATTGAAATCTACAAAAATTTTCTGAGAGAACTATGAAATTTTGTTGTTATTGTGTTAGATATGTATGTTGTGTATGTCCTTAATTAAAGACACTTTCTAATCTCTTGTAGTTAAAAATGCCTCAAGATTTCTGTAAGTCTGAATTCAAAAAATTAAACATCTTTTCTATTTTCCCTCTTACCTATAATCTAGCCAATCTTGATATTTTGTCAATTCTTTTTGTAATATACTTCAAAATTTTTACTTTTTAACATTGTATCACCTGTTCAATGAATGTCACTAAACAATTGAGAAGTTGCTATAAATTCTCAATAGACTCTACTTCCCTTGTTTTCCTTTTCCAGCACAAGTTACATAGTCTTTTTTTTTTTTTTTTTTGAGACAGAGTCTCATTTTGTCACCCTCAGTACAGTGCCATGGAATCATACCTCACACCAACCTCAAACCCTTGCGCTCAAGCAATTCTCTTCCCTCAGCCTCCTGAGTTGCTGGGACTATAGATGCCAGCCACAACACCCAGCTACTCTTAGAGACAGTGTCTTGCTTTTGCTCAAGCTGGTCTCAAACTCTTCAGTTCAGGCCACTTTGGCCTCCAAGAGTGCTAGGATTACAGGGGTGAGCCACTGTGCCTGGCCCCAAATTACATAGTCTTAACACTATTTAATTTTTGAAATTAAATTTTCAAAAAATCTTAATACTTTTGTTATCTAGAAGATCAAGTGCCTAGCTTTTAGTCTCATACTAAAACTGTTCCTCAAACTAGCCTCAGTCTTTGCTATTAAATTTACTTTGAATTTCTTTTCTGAACAAAGCCATTCACACATAGACTTTATGTAACCACTATGTGAATCTTCTCCAGTTTTTAAGCCTCTTGCTATCTGTAGAAATTTTTCCCCCAAAGTATTATAACAATTAAAATTCCTGCCATCA
>NW_003852488.1:3729882-3747768 GCF_000181295.1 Otolemur garnettii | reverse complement strand
ATACTTAAAATATACAGCTTGCTATATTACAACCACTGTGCTAAGCAGGTTGTATGTATTAATGTATTGAATATACTCAGCAGCTTTATTTAATGAGAAAAATGAAGTCTAGGAAGATCACTAAGTTGCCAAATTCGTGACACTAGAGTGATATAACTCCCCTTCAAGTGTATACTTTAACACATCACTTGGCATTGTTGAGAATGTAAAATGGGATTAAATAGATTATATAGTAACTGAAATAGCTTAATTCTTGGCATGCATCAAATACTAAAAAATAGTAACTTAAAAATACAAATTCTGAGCTCCTTGTGAGATAAAGCCTAGCTTATTAATTTGCATGTCTATCACCTCCCAGTAAAAGATCTGGGACACACGTAAGTATTCGGTAAACGCTGGCTTCATTGAATTACCTTTCCTGTTGTATATGCATACAAACACAAACACGCAATTTCTTTTTTAATTTCTCATTTCTCTTCTCCAAACCAAAAAGCAATAACAATATATTTTAATAAAAAAGATGTAATTATTCTTGGAAGTTGAATCTGTTATAATTAATTTTTATTGATTTAATAGATAGTCATTCAGGATCTATAATAAATCAGACACTCTTGTAGTCACTGGGGAAACAACAGTTGCCCTGATGTAATCTAGATTCTAACCAAGGAGACAGACAATGAACAGCATCAATAAGCAAAATACATACTCTATTAGGCAAGGGTAGTGATGAATGCTATGTAGAACACAGAGGGAAAAGTAGAGTGCGTGTGGTGGGATATGTGTGTGGAACATTAGATTGGGTTGAGAGGGAGGTGACTTTCAGTAAGGAAATGAAGGAGATGCAAAATTCAGGCTTGAGGATTTCTTGGGATAGAGTATTTCCAAGAGAGGAAAAGGATGCCAAAGACTGAAGTGAATGTATGTCTGGAACAGTCAAGGAACAGTAAGAAGTCAGAGTGATGAAAGTGAGAGGAAGAAGAACCAGTGAGAGGAGATGAGCAGAATGCGTCCTTCGAACAGGGCAACAGGACGTTAGCTTTAACTCCGGGTGAGGGTGAGGGTGGGGGGCCGACGCAGGGTTTTGAGCACAGGACTGATACAGTGTGATGTGTCAGAACAGGCCCACTTTTTCTAAAGGAACAAAGAGGAGAGATCCTTAAGGATATCATTTCAATAATGTGAGCAAAAAAATAGTGGAGAATTAGATTCCAGAAGCCACAGGAGAGGTGGAAGGGGGATATATTTTAAAGATAAACTGGTATGATTCACTGATAGTGTGATGCAAGGCATTGGAAAGAGCAATCAAAAATGATTTAAAGATGTTTGAACTAAACAAGTGAAAGAAATGGAATCTTATTTTCAGAGATGAGGATGATCATTAAAGGAGTTATGGGAAGTTAGCAGGAGACAATATGGGAACTCAGTTTGGGTCATGTAGGTTTAAAGCAGAAAAGTCTCCTAGTATTCAACAATCACTTCCCTCATCATCATCTAGTAATACGTTAGTCCAGGTCAACATCACCTTTCCATGGATTACTGCAGTAATTCCCAACTAATGTTTTTCTTCCTTCTTGCCTCCAACATGAATCTTCTCTGTTTTCTTTGGAAATTAATGTGAAAACTATGTGGCATGAGTCAGATCATGTCACTCCTAGTGGTCAAAACTCTCCTGTGGCATACCAACTGACATGTAAGCAGATTTTACCCTGGTCTCTTTCCTTTGGCCAGCTACAACCTTTCTGAACTCATCTATTCTCCACTCTCTTCCCTTACTCTGGACTCCAGACATTCTATACCCTTTCTACTTTTCTTCCAACCCTTCAGACATATGTTTGCCCAAGACCCTTCTGCCTGCTCTTTCCAGGACCTGGAATATTGTGCAGCAGGTACCTGGAGGCTCTGTTCTCATATTTTATCAGGTCTCTCTCTGCTCACATTGTTTCCCTAAATCCCAAATCCTTCCCTCTTAATTACCTTAATCCCCAATTTCCTTAATCTTACTTATTTTAAAACACTTAACATACTTTTAAAATGTATTTAACAGACACCTTTATAGTGCTTTTTTGGTATCACGCATGGTTCTAAGATCTTTATAAATATTCATTCACTTGATTTTCATAACACCCCAGTGAGTTAAATGTTATTATTCTCCCCACTTTACAGAGGAGGTAACAAAGCTGCAAAGAGTTAAGTAATTTCCCCAAGGTGACACATCGAGAAAGTGTTGGAGTCAGAACCCAAAGCCGGTAATCATCAGGCTGTCTATTGTATCTGTTTACTTATTTAACTTCTCTCTTCCACGAGAATAAAAGTTTCTTGAGAGGAGGAACTGTGATTTATTCACTGCTATTATCTACAGGGCCTAGTAAAGAGTCTTGTACATAAAGAGGAATTGAATATTTCCTGAATGAATGGACACTAGACACTTTACCATAGGAAAATATATGAGGAATAGTTATGATATTTAGAAACAGGGAATTTGTTCAGAAATATCATGTTTCCACAGGGGTCTCCAGTGCTTCCAGGACTTGAGTTTAGGAACTGCTGAACCACACAAAAGCAAACCCTCTCGATTGCTATGAGGCAATGTCATGAAACGTTCAACAGTTCAGTCTTTGGAAAACGTAGAGTAAGGCTGCTTTTGATTTAACCCCAGCTCTGATACTTAACTATTTGTGTAACTTTGGACAAATTGCCTAATCTCTCTATCCTTAATTTTTTAAGTTGTAATTGAAGATAATATTAATAACTTACTTAGAACTCACTAAAAACAATACATTTATGCATGAAAAGGACTTGGAACAGTACCTGACAATAAAAATCAGTAATCATTGCTAATAAGATTATTTTTATTTCTTGGTTATTGTTCAAATAATATCTATAATTCTATCTTCTAAGTAGAGATTTATCTTACTGCAATGTGATGTAAGTTTTTCCTCCATATTTGCATCATAATTAAATATTCTTTGAACTGTTTCTCATTGCCCTCTTCACACAGGTCAATTATCATATATAATTTAAATAAAATGGACAATCACACATAAACATTTTCTCATTTCTATATTTAATTATCTGTATATCTAAAAATACAGTATTGAGTTTGAGCTTTAATTGTACACATTCTCTTGAAAACAGTTTCTATTATTGTGTGAGAAAAGGCCAAATATTAAGAATTGACATAAATGTCCTACTTTTCTTTATAACTATATGCATAGCAAAATGCATGTGTATGCTTTTATGTGTGTATATTAAATATGCCTGGAGGATCAATGGCGTTGTCTTAGTGTATTGTTTTAATTTGGTATCTGGCTTCAAATATTCTTTTTGTCTTTTTTGCAATTTTTGGCCAGGGCTGGGTTTGAACCCACCACCTCTGGCATATGGGGCTGGTGCCCTACTCCTTTGAGCCGCAGGCACCACCTTTCAAATATTATTTATAGCTACCCATATGGTACAAATGTATGCATTTTAATTTATTTTGACAGTTTTGTTGTTAAAAAAAAAAGCTTGAATCTCTTACTGATTCTAGACGGTTCAGAACCAACATGAACTCATGTATATGCACATTATTGCCATAGAATTAGGGCACAGAATTATACATATGCATATGTACCTATATTCAACTTTAAGTTACAAATGGCATTTGGAGTCATGTGGGATGATAAACTCAGATGTATGCATTGGTGGGGGGAAATGGAGGGGAAATAAGAAAAGAGAGATAAGAAGTGTTTGGGGAATATGGGAACTGTGTGTCATATAAGAAATTTGAACTTTTTCCTAGCGACTGTGATTGACAACTTGGATTTCAGAAACTAAGAAACAGCCCCAGTTTATGTCAAGAACTGCACATGAATAGAAGAAATGCTCTCATGAAGGTAAAAAGATGGTTATAGTCACCCAACCATAGTGAATGCTTTGTCATGTCCTACGTAGAAAACAAAATACAGAGAAAGGCTACAAATTAGAGACTGGAAAGGAAATGTCATGAAAATATTAAAAAAGACAACAATCTGGTATACGTATAATGATAGATGTGTATTAGTAATATATTAACATGAGATCAATTATTACCAGTCTATTTAATAAAACTTATTACTAGAAATAAAGAAGAACATTTCATATCAAAAAGAGTTTCCTGAGAAAGATATAAAAATTCTAAATTTGCTTTGGATTCACCGAAAAATAGGACTACAAAAAATGTAATACAATGTTTGGCAGAACTAAAAAGAAAAATGAGCAATTTCATATTAACAAAAGATTTTGAAATACTTATTTCTCTCAGTGACAGATTGAAAAAGTAGAAAAGCTCATTAAAAACATAGTAGATTTCAATGACATGATTGCAAACATAATCTAATGAATATATCAAAAACGCTAATTATTTTTACACAAATTCTTTTTAAGCATGCATAAAACATAAACAAAAGAAAGACCACATGTCAGGCCTAAGGTTGTTTCAATAAATTTAAAAAATTGAAATCATATGAATTTAATCTGACCTTAACAAAATAATTCAGAAAATAAATTTTAACATTTGAGCTTAAATGAGACAATACCTTTCTAAAGATCTTAGAGGTCAGAGAAGAAATTATGTTTAATATTGGAAATTATTCATAGGCGAATGATAATTGATAGTACTTAAAATGCTACATATCAATACTGTTGGTATGCTTAAAGAGAATTATGCAGTCAGAAATTTGGAACAAAACAAACGGCAACTCAGATTTTAAAAAGTAAAGGGAAAAAGGTAATGAACATAAGAACAGGACTTGATGAAACAGAACATAATCGCAGAACAAAGGAATCAACAAAGTCTAAATTGTTCTCATGAAAAAATTCTGAAGGTAGTAGAATTCTTTAGAAATTACTAAAAGAATAAAAAGAAGGGCACAATTAACCAAAATCAATAAGAATTATGAAAAAGCACCATATATCATCTGTATAACAAAACAATAATAAATGACTAATATTATACAGGGTGGCCAGTTCCATTGCACACAAACTTTATGGCCACCCTGCATTCTACATCATTAATATGTACATTATACATAACTAATAACATAATAATACTATAGATAATCTTAAGCCATTTAATTAACATATCTACATAAAATTGAATAATCTAAAACCAAAACCAATATTGACAAATTAAAAATATTAATACTTCCATTGAAATGAGGGTATGCGTAAGTGTTAATAACAATTTTTCACACAGAAAATCCTATTACTTTACAAGCACTCACTACTAAAATATTAAAAAATATTGTGCTTTTTTCACAGTTTCTAACAGAAAATAGAAAAAATTAACTTTTAAGTCATTTTTATGAAGCCAGCCCTTGATACCAACCAGAAAGATATAAAAAATAATACTTATTCATCAACTTATTAATTAATGAGGTGTAAAACTTTTAGAAAATATAACTCAAATTCAGTAAACATTTTTGAAAGACTTTTTTTTTTAACTATTCGAGGTTTATTCCAAAAATGCAAGATTATTTTAAAATTTAAAAAATCAATTGATTTTATGCACTGCATTGACATAACAGGAGCAATAAAGATGCAATCAATAGAAGATGCAGAGAAAGCATTTGATAAAATCAATACTTATTTGTTAAAAAGAAAGAAATTATAAGAGAATATTACACAGGTACTTTCTTATTATGATAAAGGATGTCTTTTCCTCTGAAGGCAGCAGAGATTCAAAAATGTCTATTACGACACTTTCCCTTGTTTTCAGATGTAATGAAGTTTCCAACAGTACTATTAGGCAAGAAAAATAAATGAAATGTACATAATTGAAATAAACAAATACATATGTTCTTCAAAGATTATATAACTCTGTATCTTAAATATTCAAAAGCCTACAAATAAATTATTGAAATTAACATGTTATTTTCAAAATGTGACTACAGTTCAATAGAAGATCTGCTTTATTTCTAAACACAATCTATGAACACTAAGAGAATTTAATAGTTATCTAATTACATATGGTACCACAATGAAAATTTTGAAATATTTCAAAGAAGCAGGAATTGATCTAATGAAAGATATGGAAGATTTCTCTGAGTTCTATCCAAAGGGATAAAATGTTATTAAGAGAAAATTTGAAAGATCTAAATAAATGGAAAGATTCAATGCATTCATATTTTAAAAGCCTCAATAGTGTAAAGGTGTCTCTCAATTGATCTAAAATTGATATATAACAAAGCACTAAGAATAACTAAGAAAATGTAGAAAAAGAAAAACATTTGGAAGGCCTCACTTCACTTGATTTCATAACCTATTATAAAGGTATAGTAATAGATTTATTGCACTAAAAGAATAGACAAATAATTTCATTCGATGTAAATAAGAAACCCAGACACAGAGGCACAGCAACTTGACAATGCCTGGCAGTGGAGAAAGCAACTTCTCAATAAATGATCCTGGGACAACTGAAAATCCATGTGGAAGAAATCTGACAACCAAAATCAGTTTGGGGTAAATTATAGATCTTCTGAAATAAATAATAATATCATTTCTACAATGTGCTATACAAGATCATCTTCAAGTAATTAGACTAGTGAAGAATGTCCCAAACAGGATGCAAAATGCACTTCCCATAAAAGTATAAAGATACAAAGAGATTAGGAGGCGAGCAAAGAGAGAGGTGAGGCATTGATCACACATATGACGAACAAAGGGCTTATATGCATACGGTATAAAGAATGCCTATAAATAAGAAAAAGATACTCCCATAGAAAGTGAACAAGATATTTAGATAGGCAATAGATTTATGAGTTTGTGGCCATGAAGGGGAATTCTGTATTCTGGATTTCTTGATCCAGGTGGTAATTCCACAGGTGTTTGCTTTGTGACATAATTCACCTGTACAAAATCTGTACAATTCTGTTTTGCAATTTTTCTCTACTTATTTTATTTCACATAATCATTAAAAATGCTTTAAAAGCAAAAATTATTTCCATTCCAGTAAGAAAAGAATTATTAAGTTGGTTCTTTAACATGGAAAATGAAAGGCAGGCAATTGAAAGTGAATTTCAGTAGTTCCTAAGAGGAGAAACGGGGGACTGAACAAAGAGGGAGGCAGCAGAAACAGAAAGGAAGGAAACCATTTCAGAGATGGGAGCTAGTTATGACCATGGTTCAATAACTAATGACAGTGGAGAGATAAGGCAGAGGAAAAAGTGATTTAGAATGACTCACAGGTCTTGAGTGTGTGGCTGGAAAATTATTCGTTTGCTGGAAATATTAACAGATAGGTAATATTTATGTTCTGTGAAGTGCATACACAGAGACTAGGGATAAAAATATAATCCTGCTTTGTACTTGCAGACTGTTGAGACTGAATTTAGCCTAAAGATGTAAGAGTAGAATTTCTAACCCAGAAATACCATATAGTCTGGACCACAGTGCCCTGAAGAAATGGTACCATTATTATAGAAAGACATTACCAATTCAGCTCGCAACATAGGTCTTATCAATACTCAAGTTTCTTTACAGTACAAATAAAACGAGAACACAGAAATTGTAAAAATGATTCTTCTGGGAAGCAATTGAGTTTAATTAGCTCTTTATAAGTGGTGTAATAATTGGCAGCATTCAAATTGCTGACAGCTTTACTTTTTCACTTCTTTCTTTACCCCCTCTTTTTTCCCCCTCACTTCTTTTAAAGGAAGATCAAAGCCTTTATAGCTGAGTGAATGCTAATGGCTCATACATTTATTTGAAAAGCTTTAAGGCCTTGAAAATCTGCACGTAAGATTTTTTTATTCCCAAATGTCTGCCTGTAAGTGTATTTGACACTATTAGCAGGAATTATCTCTGCTTTCCCTACCCCTTGGTCCTTTATAAAAGAAAACAAGTCTACTTTAACATTTTGAAAATGCTGATTAAAATGAGTGTTACATAACCTTTTTTGATCCTCCACAAAATAGGTACTTTGAACCCCAGATTGGCCATAGAGTTAATGAGCAGGAAAGTACAATGAGTTAATGCATATGTACTTTCCTGCACATTGTATGCTGCATGTAGAGGGGCCTGAGCCCCCACACGAGCTTGGGAAAATGACTAAACACTCTTGTTTATGGATGTAAAACTTTGACAGGTGGGAGGTGTTGCAGTTGCAGATTGTAAAGAAAGAACAGAATATTTTCAGTTGAAGTAAAACATTTCCCAGATTCTTGCATGAACAAAATGCCTTTCTCCTCTTCTCAAAATAATAATCATCTCTGACCATTTTGCAAGGCTGGTACAGAGTTCTTTTTAGAAAATGCAAACTGATAAATACTACCGCTCATAGGGTGATTTTGGAAAAAATTAATTTTCTAAAGCATTGGTTGAAACTCACAATGTTTGAGTTTTGGACTTCACTTTCTGGATATATATTATCATGAGATGTTGAGGGTAGCTAAGCATTATTTAACCCGATTTCAAGGGTCAAAATATACACTTCAACACTCTGCCTGAGACACAGAAAATCTGCAATTGTTACTTCTTATTACTTTTGTTGAAGAAGAAAAAGAAAGGAAAATGGTAGAAGGTAAAAGAAATAAAATATGTACAACAGTCAATGACTTGGGGAAATTGTATTAACTTTTTTTCTGGCAATATCTCACATTATCATCTCAGAATAAAGAATAGTTGCAAGGTATTACTTAATAATTTTACTAATTAGAAAACATGCAAACAGAAGTTAGTATGGCCAAACTAAACACTCTAGTAGTTCAAAAACTAGAAAAAAAATTCCCCTAAAATATCTGGTCCTTGTTCTATCTACAAAGACACACCATACACCATACAGAATACCAGTACATGCAAGAGAGTATTAAATGGGAAACATTCATCCAAGTCCCCAAAACATTAACACCAACTTTTCCCAAAATCCAAAATAGAGTTCAAGAACACCTATGCATAATACACAAAGGAAAAGGTTTAACTCTTTTGTGGTCTTGATTCAACTCTTTCACCTTTTCAAAGCATGGTAAAGAATAAAATGGAGGAGGCAGGAATGTTGGGAATTTGGAGGCTTTCTTTATGGTAAGTTTACTGTGCACCTTGGACATCCACAGAAAACACACACAGAAAGCTGGAAGAGGCCAGATTTTCATTTGAAAGAAGTGTAAGACTTTTATTGTTTTATACTACTAAACATATTAACATAATAAAAGTACACTATGGATTGAGATTGTTTGGGAGATTATCATCACCAAAGAGTATTTTATTATTTGACAGCATCCCAAACAATCTGTTGATTGTACTCACTAAGATAGGCAAGAATTATCCACATAGAGACCGGTTATGTGGGAGCAATCATTAGAGAAGAAATTATAATTCTAATTATACCCAATGAATCCCACCTATGCAATGTACTGTATATAGAGTATTTCAAGGACTAAAACTTTCCATATGATAAAACTTTAAAAATTTTCTTATGTTTGAATCTCCTTTATGCCCATATTCTCACAAAACTAAATCTAATTTAGGAACTTCAAAAGGAGTGCCTTGTCTTCAATTCTACTCTTGCTGAGCAACATTTGTTATTTAGTATATGAATATTTCTATGAATCTCTATGGCAACAAAGATGTGTTTGGGCAGTGATTGGTGTGGCTCAGATGATTGAAAGAGTGATAAGAACTATTATTTTCAAAAAATTCCAGGATCCCTGCCAATATTTTAAAACCCATTTTGCTCAAAACTTATTTTATTTAACTGAAAAACTTTAAAAAGAAAGTGTTCACTCAGTGAGGAAATCTGCTTTGTAATGCAGACAATGAAGCATTTTGTGATACGCTGGCAAAGAATTAAGGTTAAGGGGTTTATACTTGTTTTAAATGTAGATAGATTAATAAACAGATTAATAGAATTTGCTAATTCTTGTGAAGCACTGACATGTGCCAGCTTTGAGTTCAGTGCTTTACATGAATAATCTTATTTAACCCTTACAACCGTCATCTACAGTATGTACAATAACCATTATCATCCTTGTTACTTAATTGAGATAATTAGAGTATAACAAGTTATGTAAACTTCTCAAGGGCATGCAAAATTAAAGGTTTATTTAAACTGACTCTAAACCTCATCTTCTTAATCATTTTGATGTACTATCTTGTTCATTTTCCTATGTTCCAAAGCATAAGCTAGTTGGAGAATCCAGCAATTCTTATAAAATGTTATATACATTTATGCTAGTTCTATGAGTCTGTGAAGGTGCTGTATGCTTTTGGGTGGGTATGCATGTTTCCATAAACTTCACACCACACTATGCATCTAATGTTATCTTTCCCATCAAGACCCCATAAGATCACTTTCCTCTTTCTTTATCTAAGCAAATGTAGCCATTTCAAAAACCTGTTTCTTCAGCATGAAGTTTATTACACATATATAAAAGGATAAAGATCACTAAGATATCCCATAGGAAGATCATATCTCAGCTTGTCTTGGCTCAGAAGATGTTGGGAAATTTCTTAAACTTCTTCCTTTTCTTGCCATTCCTGCACAGTTCTTCCCTGTCTTACTTCCGGCCTCTGGAGTTCAGCCAAGAATAGCAGACAAGTAAGCAAGATGTCTGTGTGGGGGCCGAAGGCTAGGCTGGGTTTTCTGTATCTGCTCTTGGTTTTAAGGTTCTGTCTTTCACTCTGAGTTTAAACTATAAACAAACCTCATTTATTTTGCACTTTGTCTAATTGTCCTCCCAGATATTGCACTTTTTAACAAATTAAAGTTTTGCGGCAACTGCGTGTCCAGCAAGTCTATCAGCCCTGGTTTTCCAACAACATGTGCTCACTTCACATCGGTGTCACATTTTGTTAATTCTCATAATATTTCAAACTTTTTCGTTATTATTATATCTGTTATGGTCATCCATGATCTTTGATGTTATTATTAGCAGTGTTTTAGGGAACCATGCATGAATCACACCCGAATAAGAGGAAAAACTTTATTGATAAAAAGTTGTTTATTGCAGCTCAATTCACAATTGCTGAGTTGTGGAAACACCCCAAGTGCCATCAATACATAAATGGATTAACAAACTCTGGCATATGTATGCCATGGAATACTATTCAGCCATCAGCAAAGATGGAGACAGTACATCATTTGTGTTTACCTAGATGGGGCTGAAACATATTCCTCTTAGTAAAGTATCTCAAGAATGGAAAGGATATATATATTCAATGTACTATACTAATATGAAACCAATATATAGGTAACTACACATCTACATGAATGATGAAATACAAATATAGTCTAGCAAGGGGGAGGGGAAAGGAAGAAGAGGGGAGAAAGGAGGGCATTTGGCAGGATCTCACCTAGTACACAATGTGAGGGTGTTCAGCAGGCTCCCTGGGTGAAGGGCTCAACTTCAACTTGAACCTTATCTTATACTAAAAATCTAAACTAAAAATTTGTACCCTCATATTCATTTGAAATTTTAAAAAAAGGAAAAAAAAGTTGTGCATGTTCTGACTGGTTCACCAACTGATTGTTCCCCATCCTTCTCCCTCTCCGTGACCTCCCAAGTCTGGCAACACAATAATATGGGAAACTGGACCAGCAAATAATCCTACAATAGCCTCCGAGTGTTCAAGTGAAAGAAGAGTCACATAGCTCTCACTTTAAATCAAAATCTAAAAATGATGAATCTTAATGAGGAAGCATGTCAAAAGCCAGGACAGGCTAAATTTAGGCTTTATTGCCAAATTCAGTCAAGTTGTAAATGTAGAGGAAAGGTTCTTGTAGGAAGTAATTCTATTCCAGTAAATACAGAAATGATAAAGGAACCATACAACCTTAAAGCTGGTATGGAGAAAGTTTTAGTGATCTGGATAGAAGATCAAATGAGCCTAATCCAGAGTAAACCCTAATGATCTCTGATTTCATAGAGGCAAAGAAGTTGCAAAAGAAGAGTTTGGAGCTAGAAACATTGATTCATAAGGTTTAAGAAAAGACACTGTCTTAATAATGTAAAAATGCAAGGTGAAGCAGTAAGTACTAATGTCAAAGCCATGGCACATTATTTAAAAGATCTAGCTGAGGTAATCAGTAAAGTTGGCTACACTAAACAACAGACTTTTCAGTGTAGTTTAAACCAACTTCTGTTGGGAAAGGATATCATCTATGACTTTCATAGCTAGAGAGGAGAAATTAATGTCAGGCTTCAAAGCCTTAAAGAACAGGCTGACTCTTTTATTAGATCTAATGACCCTAATGACTTGAATTTGATGCCAACGTTCATTTATCATTTTAATATTCCCAGCATATTTCTCCCTGGTATGGATAGGGATTGGTCTTCAGAAACTTGACCCTAGTCCCACAGGCCAAATCTCATCCCCCCAAGTATAAACTGTTGGTGTGTTGCTTGGGACAACAAAAGGGATATTTGTAAATTAGTCTTAAGAAGCCAGGGTGTCCGCCTGGGCAAACTGGGTGAAGTGTGCAGTGTGGGTCCTGGCTGAAGCATGCTTATAGGATACCTCTCCCCCCACAGGATAGCTGTGCTCTCTGCTCAGCTCAGGATCCTCATCAGGGAACCTCCTGTCCAGCATCAAAGTTGTAAGGGAGCTCAGCTGGCTTAAGCTTCTGTCTGCCAGCAGATGCTGGGAGGAAACTGGATCAGGAAAGGGCAAGGAGGAGCAATGTCCACTCCAGACTGCTGGATTGTGAATTTAAAAACCCTGCCTCTACAAGAAGACTTTCTGGCTTCATGGGATCACTTTAGCCCTCATGGTAACTTTATCCAAAAGCCAGCAGCATATCCTATACCCCTGCTGAGATAGATACCTTGCCAGATTTTGCAGAGGTTGAGGGCAAGCTCACCCTCTCCAGACTTGCCCTTACTCACTCCCCTACTTGCCTCCTCTGAGGCAGAGAATAAAGACACACCTATAAGTTTCAGGGCCCCACTCATTACCTGGGACATATGAACGTTTCTACTGAGGTATGAGAGGTGACCAGAGAGCCAAATACAACATTGCAGCTTATTCCTTCTGGCAAGCACCACTTACTGACCGGGAGATCACTTTGCATGCATTTCATAGCATTTACTGACCTGATCATATGGAGTGGTGTGAGTCTCATCCCAAAGCACAACCTCCTACCTCAGAAATTAAAATGAGTGTGCCATTATCTAAACAAAAGAAAAATAAAAAATCAGAAGTAATAGCTGCTCTATATAAGAAGGAATCATAACTCTGAAAGTATGAAGAATCAGAGTGAAAGGATAATCACAAAGGCAAAACTAACTCTCTAACAAAGGATACCAACAAAAATCAAAATGTTGAAATGATAGATAAAGTATTCCAAATGTAAGTTATAAATAAGTTCAATGAAATGAAAGAGAAAATAGAATATCAACACAAACCAACCAACAAACACTAAATGAAAAATTTACTAAAGAAATGCAATTATTTTAAAAAAACAAACAGAACTTCTGGAAATGAAATATTAATTCAAGGAAATACAAAACACAGTGGAAAGTCTTAAGAACAGATTAACCAGGCAGAAAAAAGAATCCCAAAGCTTGAAGACAATATCTTTGAATTAAGAAATCAATTGAAGATAAAAAGAACAGAGAATGAAAGGAATGAACAAAGATCACAAGAAATATGGGCTCATGTATAGAGGCCAAACATAAGAATTATAAGCACAAAAGTTGGGAAATCTATTTGAGGGAATAATTGAGGAAAACTTCCCAGGTCTTGCTACATGTATAAATTTAGATAGCCAGGTACAAAAAGCTCAACAGAAACCAGGAGAATCATGTGCAAAGGGGCAATCACCACAGGACACAGTCATCAGAGTCCAAAGTTAAAGCAAAGGAGGAACTTCTGTGAGCCATAAGGTGAGAACATCAGGGAACTTAAAAAGGAATGCCCATTGTGCCAACTGCAGACTTCTCAACCAAAATTTTATAAGCCAGAAAGGGGGCGGGGGCATCTTCAGTCTTCTTAAATACAATAATGGTCAGTTTAGAGTTTTGTAAGTTGCAAAAAACTAAAGTTTTTTTTTTTTTTTTTTTGTAAGGAACAAATAAATACTTTTTTCTACAAGCAAAAACTGAGGGAATTTGTCAAAACCTCCTCTGCAGGAAGTACTCAGATCTGAATTATACATCATTCAGCACAATAGAAATCCACCACTGCAAAAATCAACCAAAAGCTAAATCTCAGAGCCCATATATTAAAAAAAAGTTCAACAGGCAAAACAAAGCAATAAGGTTCTACTTAACATGATGAACAGAAATGCATCCCATTTATCAATTATTTCAATAAATGTGAATAGCTTGAATTCCCCACTCAAGGAACATAGGCAAGGAATCTGGGAAGATGACCAACTAGTAGCAACCCTGGGCAGAAGCTCATAATCAAAGGGAGAAAAACTGGACAAAATCAGACTCTATGAAGCCAAAGGTGGGGAGCTGAGCCAAGAAAGGAGATCAGAAAGCTGCGGCTCCAAGGAAGAGCATTCAAGAAAACAAATTGTAGCCGGGCGTTGTGGCGGGCGCCTGTGGTCCCAGCTACTTGGGAGGCTGAGGCAGGAGACTCGCTTGAGCCCAGGAGTTGGAGGTTGCTGTGAGCTGTAATGCCATGGCACTCTACCCAGGGGGACAGCTTGAGGCTCTGTCTCAAAAAAAAAAAAAGAAAAGAAAAAAAAAAAAGAAAACAAATTGCAGGTACAAAGCCTATCAGCTAGAGGACAGGAGACCCCTCTCCCAAGTGGGAGGCCCACTGTAGGCTCTCTGCAAATAAGCAGGGTACAAAAGACCTCTCATTTTATCTCATTGGAGAGAGCTGCTAAACACTGTGTCTCTTTCTTCAGGAAGGTCCCACTTATGAACCTAGAAGTCACCCCACCAAGCATACAAATGAACAAATAATTTTCTCCACAATTCCAAACTCCCAGTTCACCCTTATCCCCTCACATGGCAGTCTGAATTTCTGCCCTCTGTGGAGCACAGAGTGTTTGATCTTTTCCTGAGAGATCTGGGCATAGTGTGGACCACTAAACATCAGGGCGGAATCTGTGTCTAGTGGGGAAGAAAGAGGGCATGGGAAGAAAGGGACACCTATGGGAGGAGTAGCAGTCCCCTTATCATGACTTTGCCTAGGCAGTACTGGTGTTTCCCCTCAGTTCAGGCTGTGTCTGGAGGAAGGTGGTGCAGAACTGCCAGCTCTGATGGTGCCCACAAATGGGAGAGTGGTTGCCTAGTGTTGACTGAGTTTGGCAGGTGGAGCTGGTCCCTGGGTCCCACTGGGCCCATGAGCAGAGGTTTGCTGGGTACAGACCAAGACCTGAGGGCAAGGGTGTGGTCCCCTGATTCCAACAGAGCCAGGGAGCAGAGGCTTTCTGGATGTGGACTGAGACCCTCAGGGGTCCCTGGGTCCAACTGGACCAGTGAGCAGAGAAGTGGACACCAGTATGGACCGAGTATGGCAGGCAGGGATGTTGACCCCTGGCTCCAATTGTGCTGTTAGAAACCCTTGGATCTCTGACTATTGAGCAAGGTTTATATTGCCTGAGGAAATTTGATTGCAACTTATGTCTGGGGCTGTCTACCCAAGGGCAGTCTGAGGTTGACTTTCAAAGTTCTGCAGTGGAAATGAATTAAAGGGTGAGAGTGGAGTGCTGTAGCTGTCTGTATTTGTGCACAGCCAAGACTTATACCTAATATTATGGCTCCTTAGGATAAGGTAGAGGCTGGCTAATTTCAAAATAGAGCCAGCTTCCACTATCTCATCAAGTAGGTCCTCAGAGTCTCCGGCCAAAACCCTGAAAGGGACCTTTGTAAGGTTGTAGGGGATAAGTCACAAATACAAAGGGTAGCATTTTGGTAAGAGGCTGATTATCTCTACTACTTGGGAACCCAAATTAAATCTTACCCTACCAGTTCTAATAAGCAAACAGTGGAAAATAAACATTGTGTGGAACCAATAGAAGAACTCTGGCAACATGAATAACTAGAGTAGTTCAAACCCCCAAGAATGACATAGGAGATACAACTGAAGATGTCATGCATAGACAAATGTATGAAATGTCAGAAATTGAATTCACAATATGGATGGCAAATAAGATGAATAGACTGGAAGAAAAGTTAGAAATTGAAATTCAAAGTAGTTCTAAAGTTGTCTCAAGAAATTAATGAATTCAAAGATGAAGTCACCAAAGATATAGACATAATGAGAAAAAAAGGTAGCAGAGCTCAAGGAAATGAAAATGTTATTCAAGGAGCTCTGAAGTACAATGGAATCCCTCAGTAACAGACTTGACCATGGAGAAGAAAGGATCTCTAAAATTGAAGACAAAGCTGTTGAATGTTCCCAAATGCTCAGAGGCAGACAAATGAAGAGCAAAAACTGATCATTCCCTGAGAGAGTTGTGGGAACACTACCAAAGATCACATATTTGTCTTATAGGAATTTCTGGAGGAGAAGAGGATGGTCCTAAAGATACAGATACTGTACTCCAAGAGATTATGGAGAAGAATTTCCCAAGCATTACAGGAGATACAAAAATTCAGATAGTAGACAGTTTCAGAACCCCAGCAAGACTTAATACAAACAAAGCACTCCTAGACACATTATGTTACTTTGCTAAAGTTAAGATGAAGAAGAAAATTCTGCAAGCATCCAGACATAGGAAAAGCATCACCTACAAAGGGATAAATATCAGAATGACTGTAGATATCTCAGTTCAAATGTTTCAATCAAGAAGCAGATGGCCATTGGCCTTCAATCTCCTAAAACAAAACAACTTTCAGCCCAGGATCCTATATCCAGCTAAACTGAGTTTCATTTGTGATGGAGAAATCAAATACTTTAATGTTTTTCATATTCCATTTGCTTTAATGTT
Organism: Otolemur garnettii; assembly: GCF_000181295.1. Classification (NCBI taxonomy): domain Eukaryota; kingdom Metazoa; phylum Chordata; class Mammalia; order Primates; family Galagidae; genus Otolemur; species Otolemur garnettii. Next base: position 3,730,922 of record NW_003852488.1, on the reverse strand, counting down.
CTTCCTTTTCCAGTGCTTGAGATGATAATACTAAACAAGCTCTCCAGGACATTCTCAGACCCATCCTCCACAATGACAAGCAACATGCTCTACCACCAAAGTAAACTCACTCAGAAATTTTTGAACAAAACCCAACTTCCACAGTGGTGAAGGATTAAAAATGTCCACTGGACAACCAAAAATCATGACACCCAAAGCACAACCAGGCTTATCAATTCTCTCAATGAATGTGATGGTTTAAATTGTCCTCTAAAGAGGCACAGGCTGGCTGACTGGATACATAAACTTAGACCGGATATCTGTTACATATAAGAATCTCATCTTACCTTAAAGGATAAAAAGACTCAGGGTGAAAGGATGGACATCTATAATACATACAAATGGAAATCAGAAAAAAAGCAGGGGTTGCAATTTTATTTGCAGATACAATAGGCTTTAAGCCAAAAAAGATAAAGAAAGATAAAGATAGTCACGACATATTTGTCAAGGGAAACACCCAACATGAAGAGATTTCGATAATTAACATTTATGCATGCTACCAGAATGCTCCTCAATTAATAAAGTTAATCCTAATAGATATGAACAAGTTGATATCCTCCTGCACTATAGTAGTCGAAGATTTTAACACCCCTTTGGCAACATTGGATAGATCCCCCAAGAAGAAACTAAACAAATAAATATTAGATTTAAGTTTGACCCTAGAACAAATGGACTTAATAGACCTCTATAGAATATTTCATCCTAATAAAACTAAATATACAAGGTATATATCCAGATGACCAATATGATGAGATCTCAACTATCAATATCTATGCACTCAACCAGAATGCACCTCAATTTATAAAAGAGACTCTAACTGGCATGAGCAACTCGATTTCCCCCAGCTCCATCATAGAGATTTAAACACTCCTTTGGCAGTGTTGGATAGGTCCTCCAATAAGAAGCTTAGCAAAGAAATCTTAGATTTAAATTTAACTATTCAACTTCTGGACTTATCAGACATCTACAAAACATTTCATCCTAACAAAACTGAATACACA